>NW_026593931.1:895103-907837 GCF_907164565.1 Psammomys obesus
CACACACACACACACACACACACACACACACACACACACACACACACCTGAGACCCTGCCTTGGGCAGAAAGATTCACAGAACTATCTCCTAGAACTGGGCCTGCTAGGGGGATATCCCTACCTTGGCCTCTGAAACCCCAGGCTTTAGTCTCCAGCTTCCAGACCATCTGTTTTGAATTCCTTTGCCTCATTTAAGGTCACTGATCCTGGGTCAATAATGAAGTATCTACTGTTTGTACATACTCGGCACTCTCTGGCCACTGATTCTGGGAGGAGATTGGGACAGGAACCTGGCTGAGAACAGGTGATTGTCTGCATGTACCACCTCGATAGTAACACAAACTGGCTAACACAGGGACCATCTGTGTAGGTGCATGATGTCTCCTACTTCAGCACATGTAGTCTCTGCTATCTCATGCTGGGGCCGGAGCATCAGCCACAATCAAATCCTTTAGGAATACAGAAGACACACTGCATTGGCTTTGCTTCCTCTTACAGTTGTTAAGTTATAACGTGCTGTTGCTTAGAAGAAAGGGTCAGAATTATCTAGGGAGTTCACATGTGTGGCTGAGCTAGATAAAAAAAATGTACCATTGTGAGAGAGAGGATGGTGTCAGCCAAGGTCCAGCTCCCAGCTGTCCTCTGTGCAGGCGGAGCTCCGCCCACCCCAGCTAGGGCCCTGACCCCACTGTGCCCTGCCAAGACAGAAACCTCTCATGATCTAAATGGTGGTAGGTTTCAGAGGATATTTGGAGCTTAGCTATCGGCCCTGAGGTCAGATATGGGCATGGAAACAGCCTGGCACACTGTAGGTACTTAGCAGGGCCATCTGCCACCAGGGTGGTCCCTATGAGCCTAGAGCTTGCCAAGATGCTAAATGCCAGGACTTGACTCTGAATGCCTCGCTGATCTCCTGTGGTGGCATATGCTCTCGGAAGCTTGGCTTTACCTGTCCAGAGAGGATTTCTGGGGTGTTAGAAACAAGCACATTTGAAATACTACACTGTTCCTTCCAGCCACATGTAAGCGGCAGGCCCAGAGCCTGTGCCTTTTACATGGTCCCAGAACATGACTGCAGGCATTCAGTAGGTGCTTAGTAAACACTTTATCTGCTTTGTTGGGAAAGAAATTAGATGGTGAATCTTGGGGCTCCCCACCTTTCAGACTATGGGGCAGCCACAGCAGAGAATTGTTCAATTTTCACCCTGTTTTGGGGGAGGCATCTCCTCCAGATCCAGTAGGCCACTCCCACCCTTGAGCATGCCTTTAATCCCCCCCTTTTCCCTCCCAGGTTTATCAGCCAGGCCTGGCACTGCAGGACTTGGAGACGACCCAGGCCCTCCACCCCAGCTCAGCCAACACCGAAATTGTTTTTCCACCTGCAGTGTCCAAGGAGCCATTGCCAGACAAAGAGAGGGCTCAGCCTGAGACACCAGCAGGTCCAGGAGGAATATGACTCTTCTCCACATGCAGTGATATCTGGGTTGGGGTAGCTGAGCCAGTGGCTGGTTGTGACCCTTGACCTTTAGTGATTTACACTCCTCTAGTCGCAAGGTTCCATGTTTAAGAATATTTGTGGCTGTTCCTCAATCAGCCGTTCCACAAGAGACACCAGGCCAGAGCTCCTCATGGTTGCTGCTCTGCCATTTCAGCCTGGGATCTCATATTGACCTCTGAAGGTGGTAGGTAAGTGACACAGGGTTGGGTTAGGACCCTTCTCCCAGTGAGCACCCATGGCTGTGATGGCCCCCTCAGAAGGAGTCAAGGAGCTGGGGATGTTTCCTCTGTCCTGCAGCCTGGGAGAATCCTAGGGTGAAAGACAGGACCAAATAGTGGCAAGAACTGCCTTGTTCCATCTCCCATTACACAGGAGAAAAACAGCTGGGCCAAGCGGCGGATTCACTGATGCAGCTGGACAGATGACAGTCCAGTGTAGCTAAGGTGTGTCCAGGCCAGGCTCCCTGAGGTCCTGCTGTGGGAACAAGATGTCCTGACTTCTGCAATAACAGAAGTCCTTGCTGTTGTGTGTATGAGCATTCATTTGCTGCTCAGCTCCTGCCCCACCCTCTGAAGTGACTGGGATGAGACTCTCCAGTCTTTACCTTTACCTCCATAAAAAAAAAAAAAAAAAAAAAAAAAAAAAAGAGCTTTGGGTGCCCTTCATTTCAAGGTCAGTGAGAGGACAGAGTTACATCGTGAGGATGAGATGCTGACATAGGCTTATAACCCACTACAGCCACCTCAGGATTTTCATGTCTGGGGCATTCACAAGGAGGGATAAATTGCCATATGCTGTAGTGGCTAGTTTTATGTCAACCTGACACAAGCTAGAGTCATTAGAGAAGAGGGAATATCAGTTATGGAAATGCCTCCATAAGATCTGGCTGTAAGGCATTTTCTTAATTAGTGATCAATGAGGGAGGGCCCAGCTCATGGTGAGGGGTGCCATCCCTGGACTGGTGGTCCTGGGTTCTATAGGGAAGCAGGCTGAGCAAGCCTTGTGGAGCAAGCCAGTAAAAAGCACCCCCTCCATGGCTTTTGTATCAGTCCCTGCCCTGTTTGAGTTCCTGTTCTAGCTTCCTTCAGTGATGGACTATGATCTGGAAGTGTAAGCCAAACAAACCCTCTCCTGCCCAGGATTCTTTTTGGTCCTGGTATTTCAGTGCAGCAATAGAAACCCTAACTAAGAATGGCACCTTGACCATGTGGCTCACCTGACAGCAGGGTGTCTCTTCACAGACGGTGCATAGCTCACCTGCTCCATCCCAGCTTCATGCTTCCCTAGACTGGGTTTGTAGGGGAGAGGTAGAGTTCATTTGATCTCCAGGATGACAGTGGGCTGTGGTCTCTAGGGAGAGGGATGAAGAAGCACAGGGCCTTGAGAAAGGAAGCAGAGAGAGGCTTACTAGGTTGGCTTGGTTGAAGTGGAGCCTGGTAAGGCGGCAGAGGTAGAGAGACCACATGAAAACTGTCCTCTGAGGCCTGAAGGAACAGCAAGACTCAGGCTTCTAGGCAGCAGAGGACACCAACATAGGAGCCCAGGTATGCAAGACCCAAAGAGTACTCACAGGACACTGTATGGATCACGGCCCCTGCGTCTATTTCCAGCTCCCCCTACTGGCAGGTAGGAGGGTGCCGTCTTCTCAGCTGAGAAGGGGCCCTGGGTAGAGCTTGGGGATTTTGAGTCTGGGTCCTGGTTTTGCAGCCTGCATAAGATGCTTCCTGACCACAAGACTATGAACAAGATGCTTCTCCTCTCTCTCCATATTCTTTCTCAAGCGGAAGCTAACAATCCCAATAGAACGTCAGAGAAACATAGTCTCAGAGGCAGGACTGAAGGCCCAAATGTAGCCAAGGGTCTCACAGAGGGCCTGGAAAGAGGTTCCTCAGAAACTGGACTGTGCACTAGTTCCATGTCCCTTAGAAGCCTCCTCCAGGGTGCTCCTGGATACTTCTGGAAAAGCAGTGCCAGCCCAGGGTTGACTTGCATATGGGCACTTGGATCTGTCCCAGGGATGCAGGTTAGATGGTGAGGAGGAGAAAAGGCAGGTCAAGGGCTCTGCCAGTGCTCTGTAAGGGGGCAGCATGAGATGGAGAGTGGGCAGAGGTCAGCACCAGGGTGTCTACTACCCACAAAGGCGAGTCATGAGAGGCTGGGAGCCTGCAGGTGATGAGGAAATATTTGCCTAAAGGATGTTGGGAACAAAATGAACTCAGCCAGATCCTTGTGGTAGGTGGACATGGGATGTGCCAGAAGAGGGTGAGAGTATTTGGTGGCACCTGCTTAGTGGAGAGGAGCTACCCAGTGGGCTGACAGAGTTGAGAACCAGAGAGCTGGGCCTAGGCATCTGGCTTCAGTCCCAAACCTCCTTGCTTGGGAGAACTAGCAAGACTCGGGCAAGCCGTGTCTGGCAGCTCCCAGCCCAGGGCTCAGGGTTTATCTCATGAGGGTTTCTGAGCCATTACCAGGGCTGTGCTGTCCTGCCCCAAAGCTGGTCTTTGAGCAGTGGGCTCCTGGGTTGGGAATTGGGTCTTACGTCCACAATGTCTTTGTCCCTACTCCCTCAACACTGACTTCACCCATCTTGTCCCCATTCCTGTGCTATCCGGGGTTGACTCTTCAGAAAGCTTGGAAAGACCAAGGGGGAATAAAACAGGAAGAAGGGAGTGCTGGCCCTGGTCCCTAGGAAACAACCTCCTGCCTCCCTCTCCCTCATCCTCTGCTGCTTCTGATACCCATGCCCACTTCTCCCCCAGGTACCCACCCCTGCATCGTGGGCTCTGAGCACACTTCCTCCTAGCCCTCCTGTCATTCTGGATGTCCCACACCTGCTACCTCCTCCCCTCTCACCCTGGGCAGTGCTCAGTTGAGTGCGCTCCTCTTTGATACCCTCAGAAGCCAGGCTGAGGTCTCCAGGTGTCTGCCCACTTCGTGGCAGCACTGGAAACACAACAGGAGAGGCAGGGACTCGGAACTTGGCTCAGGTTCTAAACCCCATGGGACTGCAATTCTCTTGGCTGCAGGAATACTGGAGCTAGGTCAAAACTGGGAAGACCACACTCTCAAAGGAATCCTCTCGGGAAGCCCCAGTGGGGTCAGAGCCAGGGGCTTCTCTTCTGGAAAGGGTCCCCAGATGAAGAAACTCAAGCCCCTAGTCCGTTGTAACAGCCCAGCAAAATCAACATGCATATGAGAATACCCTTCTAGTTGGGGGTGGAGGGGGGCTTCCTGAGAATGAGACACATGAGCTAAGCCTTGAAGGGTAAATAATGTATTCCTGAGTTAGGAACATTAATTCAGGTGGAAGGAGCAGCATATGTAAAATTCCAAGGGCATAAAGAAGCTTGGTAGATAGACAGGGCTAAGAACCTGGGATGCTGAGCAAAGGAGGAAAGGTGGGGATTTTCTAAAGTTTTTATTTTTTTATTTTTCATTACCTCAGTCCCTTCTCATATCAGTCTTTCTCTCCCTATTGCCTCAAAGCTACCTCCTCTCGGGCAGCAGGTGTGGTATGGTGTGGGGTTAGTAGACCTAGGTCTTTCCCTAGTTCTGCCGGCCACTAGTTATTTAGCTGTAAGCCAGTCAGCTTTTCCTTAGCTTGAGACTCCTTCCTCCCAGAGCTGTGCTGAGTTAAGAACAGTCTGTGCTCAGTGAAAACCTCTTTCTGGGGCTGACATGGAGTAAGGACTGAAAATGGAAAATCCAAAAGAAGCAACACCATGAGCTTCTTTCCCCTTCCTTGAGGGGGGGAAAGTTTTGTCCTCTAGCAATTTCAATCCTAGTCAGCACTTCAGGAATCGGTGGCTTTTCTATTGAAGCCTTCTGGTGTGATACAAGATACACTTTCTTTCTGAACCTCTGTTTACCCATTTGTGAACTAGGTGTCAGTGAGAGGATCCATGAAGAGGATGTTTGAAGGGCTAGCCTCACACCCTCCCCAACACCAGACTGCTGTCATCTGTCACCTGGTGGTCCTGCTGTATCCCATTGCGGATGTCCCAGCGCTTGAGTATGGAGGTCCAGGACTGGACTGGCACAGCCCTCTGGCTCAGGCTCTGACAACCAGGGCTCTGTGGCTCCAGGCTGTAGAAGATAGAGACTTATAGCTCCAGGTCCTCAGGCTGGGGCCTTGTTGCCCTGGGCTATATCCAGCCACTGGCACAAGGCAACTGTTATAATCCACAGCTTCCAGAAGCAGGCAGCACCTGCTAGTTTCCAAGTTTCTGTCTGGGCTTCAAATGTGAAGACTTCTCAGTAGTGGCAAATGTTTCTACTCTTGGGCTTTGTATGTCTGGACGCCTGGTCCTTAAGGCTCAGCAGCACCCTGGAACTCCAAAGACTGTTTCACATCTGGCTTCCCATAGCATCTTTCTTTAGTCTTGGCTCTTGATGCTCTCACTGGAATCTGCGGGCCTCTGACAATGCCCCCAAGACTCAGAGAGTCGCAAGGAGCAGAGTATGACTCACATCTGTGATCTCAGCTCTTGGGAGGTAGAGGAAGGCCCATCTCTGTGAATTCTAGGTCAGCCGGGGTTATTCAGTGAAATTCTCAGAACAAACAAGCCAAATAAAGATTCATGTAGCCCTCATTTGCGTTTTTGTCCTGCTGGCATTTGCAATGATGACAGAAAGACAGGAAAAATGTGAGTCAGGCTGCACACAGCTGTATTTTGTACATGTGTGTATATGTCTCTGGGTGTGACTGTATGTGCTAGTATTTGTGTGGGCAAAAGAGCACCAGTGTTCTTCTCTTTCATTCTCTGTCTATTTGAGGCATGGTCTTTTTGGAACCTGGAACTCATATTTTTCTTAATGAGGCTGAAAGCCAGCAAACGCTAATGATCTTCCTGTCTCTGTTGCCCTTGGAACTGGAGTTATAACAATAAGATACAAGTGAAAATGAAAACATTGAGAAATGTGTACCAGCTCCAGGAGGTGATACATAGAGACTCTTGCTGATGAGGCCAGGGGCGCCACCATATTCACAGCTTACTGGATATTGGAGTGTGTCATTTGAACGATGAGCAAATGAAGATTTTCCAAATGTCGGAGGCCTGTAGTGAGACAGTCTTTTGTGGGTGAGAGCCATCTGGAGAGCAAGATCAGTCTACCAGCTTTCCAGTAATCACACATGAAAATGTCCCTCCCGTTGGTGCACACCCATACTTCAGCTGGGGGTTGTGGAAAGTGACACTCTGACTTTGGGTGCCACAGCAAAAGAAACAGTCGAGGCTATCAGAAGAGTCTGTGAAGATGCCCGGCCATTTTCTCACCCCACATTTGTGAAACACCAGATTTTCTTCACATAGGTTCAACAAAAATCAGATCTCATGACAGACTAAAGAAGGAGCTGTGAGAATTCAGCTGTTTTTAATGAAGCCAGACACCAAAGAGATTTGTAAAAATATAAAAGGATATCATACTTCTTACTGACTTTTCCTTCTTTCCTTCCTTCTGTGCTCTCTCTTTCTTTTTTCTTTTGAGACAGGGTCTCATGTAGCCCAGAACAGCCTCAGTTATGATATGTAGCCAAGGATGGCCGTGAACTCTTGATTCTTCTGCCTCCAGCCCTCAATTGCTGAGATTACAAGCATGGACCACCACACCAGTTTTTATGTGGTGCTAGAAATCTAATCCAGGGCTTTGTGCACACCAGCACGTTACTAGCTGAGCTACATTCCCTAGCCCATCACCACAGTTTTTAAAAGCGCCTCTAGGGACTGGAGAGATGGCTAAACAGTTAAAAAGCACTGGATGCTCTTTCAGAAGTCCTGGATTTGGTTCTCAGCATCTACATGGTGCTCACAACATCTGTATTTCCAGTTCTAGGGGATCCAATGCCGTTTTCAAGAATCAGATGTAAGCTCTCATCTGATGCCCCAGCTCCATGCCTGCCTGCCTTCTGCCATTTCTCTGCTCTGATGGCCATGGGCTCTAGCCCTCTGGAACTTTAAGCCCCAAATTAAATGCTTTCTTTTTTAAGTTGCCTTGGTCATATTTTGTCACAGCAATGGAACAACCAAGGCATCTTAGGAAGGAAAGGGGATTGCCATCATGTCTGCTCAGAGCTGCAGCAACAACCAAGCAAGCCACATGGGCAGGACTCAGGCTGAAGGCTGCATGAGCATCAGTGCAGTTTGACACTGAGGACTTTCAAGGAAGAGGGGATATGACTACTATGCTTAAATAAGTTCTGGGAAGGAAAGCATCTTGTTGCTGATAATAAAAGGTATCGGGCTAAGTATGTTTATTGTTAGTCCTATAATTATTAAGTGATATTATCTAACCCACTATCATAATCAACAAAAGACACAGACACATGTTAAATTTTATAATTGCCATATTTCACCTTGGGCTGGGCACTATCTCATATGTCTCAGCCCACATCCTATTCCATATGCTTTAATCATTCCTAATTGTACTCCTCCCATCCATAATTCCATTAAGCCTTATTTATCTTGGGTTAGGCAGATAATTCCACCTATGCTATCAAATATCTTCCAGCCCCATCCCACGCCATCTGCCTTAACTATTCCTATCTGGCCCACCTCCCATTCATAATTCCATAAATACCTGCTTATTCTTCATCTGGATCACTTTCTTCATCTACGCCATTCTCGGAGTCCTTCCTCCTGACCCACGTGGTTCTTTCTCCACCTAACTCATGGTGGCTTTCTCTTTCCTCCTCTCTTCCTGTCTGTCTCCTTCCCAAGCTCCTCTCTTTCCCCAGCCTATGAATCTTAGATCCACCCACCTCACCTTTGCCCTTCACAGGCTGGCTTTTTTATTGGTCAAACAGGAGTAATTTCTTAGGCAAGGTTTACACAAGGACAGGCATATCTGAGAATGTGCTTGTCCAGGCAGGGACCCGGTCTTGGGGACCAGTATTTAGCATTAAAGTATGTAGCATCAGACAAACCCCCAAGAGCATCTGGAGGTTCAGCAGTGAGCTCAAAACAGTACAGGAATGAGCCCACTGGTCTGCATCGTGACATAGGAACAGGAGGGAGCCCACACCTGGCCCTTCCAGGCTCTTCTTACTGCAGGATGGGGTGGCTGGACCAAGGTCTGTAGTGGAAGATGCTCTGCAGGAAACTTCCTTCCTTCCTGGAGGAGGACGAGGAGGGATGGGGCAGTGGGCAGAGGACCAGCCAGACAAAGGCCTCTTGTGGGAGGAAGGCTTTGGGACTAGCTCTGTCTGCACATAGGATTAGGGTCACCAGTGTGGTGAGCAGCACCGCTGATCCAGGCTGCCTGCTGGGCCCAGTGGCAAACTACAGGAAGAAGGCTGCTAAGCAGGTTGTGCTGTGGTCATGGTGAGATCTCAGCCATCTGAGCTGGGAAATGAGATGGCAGCTATGGTCTTCCTGGGATGACAGGGCATAGCCAGAGACATGCTGCTTCTGGGAGACTCCTAATCTCCACTACCACTCAGACTCAGGATTGGGCTGTGACCCAGGTGGTGTACAGGCAGGGCAAGAGCTGAGAGTATTTGGAGTTTCTGGTTCCCAGGGTACATATTTGTGGTGGGGCAGCAGGAAAGACCACTTTTTGGAACTGAGAAGTCAAAGCTACTAGTGCACTGAATGTGAGTGGGCAGGCATCTTTCCCAGGACAGACAACGAGGGGCCTGAAAACAGAGCTGGCCAGGGACTAAGACAGATGGAATAGAGTCTGAGACAGGAATCCAGTTAGTACCAAAAAAAGAAAAGAATTTGCTAAAGCTAGCCACTGCTCCCACTTTCTATAGACCAGATCTCTGTTAACATGACCCCTGTTTGCTTCTGCCTGGTGAACAGCCTGGCAGTCCTGCTGTCCTGCAGCCCTGCTGCCCTGCTGTCTTGTTGTCTTGCTGCCCTGTATCTTGCTGTCTTGCTGCCCTGCTGTCCAGCTGCCCTGCTGTCCTGCAACCTTACTGTCCTGTTGTCTTGCTTTTCTGCTACCCTGTGCCTTGCAGCCCTATTGCTGCACGTGGTAACTGATTGTTTCCAGTCCTATTCTGTTCATTTTTTTCTGCCCTTATCAATCTGAACTTAAATGCAGGACAGTATAGACAGGGGCCTCAGGAAGAGCATAAACACTGACTGCATGCCCTCTGCGGCCCTTTGGTACCTGGCCGTTCTGCTTTCCCAGTTGGTTTGTATCCTCTGTTCTTTCTAGGCCATTCCATCCTGTCTGTCATCTTCTTCCCACTTTTGCCAAGACCCATATGGTTCTCAGTCTCATGTGGGCACTTCTCTTGAGCAGAATCCCCAGCAGGCCCCCGCACTACCCCTGAGGGACAGTCCTCCATGCAGCCAACCCTGGGCCCCTGCCCCAGTCTCTCCACAGATTCTTCTCTTCCTGGCTACCCTGGTTTCTTCAAGCATTCTGCTTCTACCGCCGCCCTCAGTGCATGTTTGTCTCCTCAGAGCCCAGCCCGCATCAGTGGCCCATCTCCAACCGCAGTGCTCCTTCCAGTGTCTCTCTTTCCTGAGCTAGGTTCTGCAGGATGAGTAGGAGTTGTCTGGAAGAATGAGAGGAAAGGAACTCCAGGAGGAGGAAGGGGTATGCAAAAGGGGGGGGGGAGAGTGCAGAGCCATTTCTTAAGCTTTAAAGACCAGGCTGAGTCATCGGGGCTTCTAGGCAGGGTGTAGCCTCTGCATTTGTATGCTTCGGGAAGAGCCTTCACTGTGACTGGAATCAGGCTGAGCGTCAAGTTGAATGGCAGGAAAGAGGACTGCGTGCTGGACCAGCACATCACTGCCTTGGTATTTAAACCTCAGCCAATATGGAGCTTGCTTGCGTCCAGAGTCTGGTTTTCAAGCCTGTTGCCTTAAGGCTCTGCCATAGAGCCTCCACCCTGGTCCCCCAAAGCCCAGCTAAAGCTAAACTGCATGGTATAAACAATGGGGCATGGAGTGTCAGGCTCTCAGCTCAGCATAGAAGGCCCAGAGAGCAGTCGAGCCACAGTTTGGTTCACGCTGTGTATGTTCTACTCAGATACATCCAACGGCTTTTCAAGAGAAGGCAGACTGTAGACTCTGAAAGTGTCTTGGCTTTAAAGCCATCCTGGGCAGGCACTTGTGACTCAAATCTTGGTTGCTGTGACGATGATATGCTAGCGTGGGTGTCCCCTCTACATTCCATCTCACCACACTCCTCTCCTAGCAAACGCAGGCTTGCTTCTTTTGAAACTGAGGGCTGAGTCCCCTGGAGAGAGTCTGTGTAGGAAAAAAGCAAAGATGTATGCCCCAAAGGCATGAGAGTGGGGACACAAAGAGCTACTTGCACACCCATGCCCATCACACACTAACCAGAACAGCCCTAAGGCAGAAGTATCCATGAGATGAACACAGCACATCTGCTCAGACAATAGGCTAGGCACCCATGTCTAAAAGGAAGGGAACTTGTACACACAGCTGCATTGTGGATTCTGATTGTTTAAATGAACAAACTGCTCGTAAA
The DNA here is from genome assembly GCF_907164565.1 of Psammomys obesus. Taxonomy (NCBI): domain Eukaryota; kingdom Metazoa; phylum Chordata; class Mammalia; order Rodentia; family Muridae; genus Psammomys; species Psammomys obesus. The sequence continues at coordinate 906,053 of NW_026593931.1, forward strand.
AGGACAAACTTTGGATAATTCTTGTATGACATCCCTAAAACAGTTAAATTCGATTCAGAAGGTAGCATAGCATGTGCCAGGGGCTGGGGAATTAGCTTTTAAACGGGACAGAGTTGCCATTTGGGAGGATGGAAAGCTCTGGGGCATTGGTTATAGGTTTCTGTGATCTGCAGCTTTCTACTGAGCTGCAGTAGTAGATTGCACTATAAACACTATAGAATGGACTTTTTTTTTGAGTGAGGCACTCATGGAGGGGAGGAAAGGCAGGTTAGGAAGCTGTCCAGAGCTTAACTACCTGTGGATCTGGGCATCCACAGGGCTCTGGAGTCAATGGAGTCTAGAGAAGTGGCTGCTCATGTAGGTAGGGTCAGCTTCCAGCTCCTTTCCATGCCTTCTTCGTGAGAGGAGATCGGCTTCGTCAAACTCCCTCTCCAGTGTATAGTAAGATGGCTGGGGTGGGGGGCTGGTTGTTCTTCCTCTTCTGTGGCTGCTGCTTCTGCTGTTGTTTCTACTTCTTTGTATTATTTTATTCTTTTTATGTACATAGGTGTTTTCTGCATGTGTGTCTGTGTGCACCACATACATGGAGTGCCCATGGAGGCCAGAAGGGGGTGCTGGATCGCTTAGGACTGGAGCTATAGAAGGTTGTGAGCTGCCATGTAGGTGCTGGGAATCTGGCCACTTTTCTATCGTTGTGGTCAGACACCATGACTAATGTGAGTTTATTTGGGGTTTGCAGTTTCAGAGGGTTAAAGACCATAGCCGTGTGGCAGAGAGCATGGCAGCAGCCAGTAGAAAGGGCGCTGGAACAGTAGCCTACATCTTGAAACACAACCCTGAGGCAGAGAAAGCTAACTGGAAATGGTATATGTTATGCTGTGCAGGCAATTCAATTGGCCTTCCCTTAGGGATCTTTAGGGTCCTGACAACATCCTATGTCATATCTGTGTCCTATGACATCATCTGGGCCAGGTACATAGTGACCTGTTGGTCACTCCCTCTTCCTCTTAATCTTTTCCTCTCTTGCTCTCCCCTTTCTCTGTCAGGGTGCCCCTTCCCCCCACCATGTCTCTCTTCATCTCCATCCAATAAACCTCATTGGATTTCAGATTGGTTGTGTGCATGGCATTTTTATATAAATACTAAGAGTATGGGCTTTTGAAACCTCAAAGCCCATCCCCAGTGACACACCTCCTTCAACAAATCCACACCTCCTAATCTTTTCTAAACAGTTCTACCAATTAGGGACCAAACTTTCAAACACAAAAGCCTATGGAAAATATAAGAGCTTATGGGGACCATTCTCATTCAGACCACTACAGAATCTAATCTTGTTCTCTGCAAGAACAGACAGTGCTCTTAACTGCTGAGCCATCTCTCCCCGCTTTAAGATTTATTTTATTTTATATAATTGGACATGATGGTGCCTTTAATCCCATCACTCAGGATGGAGAAACAGAAGCAGATGGATCTGAGTTTGAGGCTAGCCTGGTGTACATAATGGGTTCCAGGCCAGCCTCAGCTATGTAGTGGGATCCTGTCTCAAAACAAACAAACAAATAAATAAATAAAAGAAGCTGGGCTGTGGTAGTACATGCCCTTCATCCCAGCACTCAGGAAGCAGAGGCAGGCGGATCTCTGAGGCCAATCTGGTCTACAGAGTGAGTTGCAGGATAGCCAAGGCTACACAGAGAAACACTGTCTCGGAAAAAAAAATTAAAGTGTGTGTGTGTGCGTACACACACACACACACACACACACACACACACACACACACACACACAC
>NW_026593931.1:907847-915380 GCF_907164565.1 Psammomys obesus
CACACACACACACACACACACACACACACACACACACACACACACACTGCATGTACAGATTTGAAGGAAGCCAGAAGAGGGTGTTGAATCCCTTAAGAGCTGAAGTAACAGGCAGCTGTGTGCTGGGAACAGAACCGGGTCCTTTTCAAGAGTAGTCTCTACTAACTGCTGAGCCAGATACCTGGACCTCCTGGGCTGCCTGGCTCAGGAAAAGCGAGGTCCACCCGCCTGCCCTGCTGTCTTTTGAGCAGTGGCTGGATTAAGTGTGTTGGCATTTGTTTAGGAGTGTTCCCGTCTCTGTCCGGTGAGGGTGGCCTGCTTTTTTGTTTTTGCTAGGAGCAGTTATTGCTCAATCCCTATCCTCCCACACCCCCGACTGGGCTCCACTTCTCAGCCACCTCAGTCATCTCAGTTACATGTGTCCTCAAGCCTGAGTGCCTGTCCCCAAGCCACGACAGCGCTTCATAGGTACTGGTCGGCATGAGCTTGGGGTCTGCAGAGGGTAGACAGCCTCACCTGGATGGTAAGGCTGGTGGTGGCCTCAGTGTCACTGGGGGAAGTGGACCCCTGCCTGGGGGAGCAGAACCTTTCACCCCAGGTCCCCAAATATCCTTCCCTGCTTTCTCTAAGCAGTAGAGGTCCAAATACATACATACATACATACATATATATATATGTGTATATATATATATACATACATATATATATATGTGTATATATATATATATATATATGCGCCGTGGATATGCTGAGCAGCCTAGGCTTTGAATTACAAAAAGGAAAGATGTTGTTTCTTTTCCATCTGCCTTGCGGTGTCCTGGGTATGCTGAGCATTCCTGGGCTTTGAAGGACAAAAAAGAAAGATGTTGTTTCTTTTCCATCTGTCTTGTGGTGTCCTGGGCCCCAGGCTTTGATGACCCATGTTTATATCCACATCTCTGGAAACTCCCAGTGCTCAGACAGAAAAAGCTCAGCTTAGCCACTGTTGACTGAGATACCCCCGCCCTGCCCTACCTGGCACCATGTGACCTGTGGTTTCAGGAACAAGGAGTGGGATGTTAGGGCTTGTCTTTCTCTGCGGTGGGAGATATCTACCAGACTAGACTGACCTACTTGCCTCTCAGTACCTCTTTGGCTGCAGTGGGTAGCTATCAGTGATGCAAACGCCCCTGAGGAAGCACCCCGCTGGTGCACTCTTTCAGAAGTGCTTGCTAGTGGGGCAGGCCTTCTCTAACTGACTGGCTTGGCACCAGGAGGAATCCATCTCAGCCCCCAGCATAGCCCCTGCTGCTTCCATGTCCCCATGTCCAGGAACAGACAAGACAACCTATGCCAGCCTCCCTACAGTGCAGCCATTTGATCTAAAGAAACTTGCCTGACAGCCCTCCCATTTCCCCTCTAGTCCAGGACACAGGGCTGTGATCACAGCATGAGGTGACATCCTAGGAGGAGGGAGGCTGTTGCTAAAATTCCTTCCCAGGGGAAAGACAGCTTTTCCCCCAAAGCACACTTCTGCCAACGCTTACTCTGGAGAACCAACGTGATTATTGTACTTCCATACAGAGCATAGGTAAGGGATCACCTGGAGGGTTGTTATCTGCCAACTGGCTGCACTTGGCAAGCTTTACCAGCAGGGATAAGGGCTTTCCAAAAGCCATAAATGGAGCCCCAACCCAGTCTTTTCCTGCCTCTAAATGCTCTAGCTCCTCCCTCCCCCAGACCATATACCATTGGCAGTGTTGCCAGGTGATAAGGAGCAGCTGGCTACTCAGGCAAGAAGTCTCCAGCCTTTCTCCACCTTTCTAGGTCGGGGTGTAGACCATCAACAAATCCAGCTGGGATGATCTTTTATAATTCCCCATGATAGCATTTGCTTGGCTTGGAGGACAGCCATTCATGACAGAGGCCCATCTCCCCTCTTTGAGGGCCCTCAGTCTCCAGGGGTTGCAGGCTGTGTCTGGTCCTTATGTGACTCTGGTTCCTTTTAGAAATTAAGTTTTAGGACGAGTCTCTGTCCTGAGCATGGGGCATAGGCCCCTAAATCCTGCAGAATGAGCTGCCCCTCAACATCCTGATCTGCTGAGTGAGACTCACTTAAGGCTGGGGACTTGCCCACAGGCTCACAGTGCATCCTGGTTATACCCAGTGCTGGCATCCTCCTGATATCCACATGCAGGTACAAACCATGCTTCACTTCCTCCTGTGTTAACTCTGGGGACACAGAAGATGGGGCCAGAGTTGGATGTAAACAGTTTAATGGGGAGATAATGGCAGAGAGCAGGGTGAAGATGAAACAGGATAAGGGAGATGCCATCATTGCTGGGAGCAAAGGGCTCAGCACGGCTGGATACAGAATAACTCTGCAGGGTATACTCAGACTCAGCTCAGCAAGCCCAGGCTTTTGGGCAGTTACCCAACCACTCAGTCTCCTTCCTTGTTGGGAGCAGCTCCTACAGGCTTTTGAGATTGTTATGTCCATTGGCAGGCAGGCAGGAAGCCATTTGTATAAGGGCTAGACGGTACATGAGGCTGAAGATGACCCCTCTGGCCCCTCTGGGACTGAGGACAAAGGGAGTAGAAACAGGAAGCAGTGTGCAGCAGTGTGTAGCAGCCTGGCACTTGTTAACTCTCTAGGCCTCTGTCTGCAGTGTGTGCCAGCTGCTTTCTCACGACCCAAACACCCTCCTCTAACTGGCATCCTACTCCCCACCCAAGTGTCTCTGGTAATCCCCACACTCACTGGTGGAACCCAGGTCTCAAGCTTGATAGGCAAGGGCTCCACACTGAACACCTCCACCCCTGACTCCTAACAGCTTGGAAGAATTTCCTACTGTAGGATTTTTGCAGAATGTGCACTTACACAGTGTCATCATTTACATCTGACTCTTTGGGGCCCAGTCCTGAGGCTGCTTTTTCTCCACGTGTGCCTCCGGGATGGAACTCAGGTTGTCAGGCTTGGCAGCAAGTGCCCTTACCCACTGGGCCATCTCGCCAGCCCTGTCAAACCATTTTCCCCAGCGACTGTCCCCTTTCAACTCCCACAGTGGTGACAGAGAACCCCTGTGGCTTCCATTTCATACCCACTCTCTGGTTTACATTGCACTCCTGCAGGGCCAGCAGGCATGCCCTCAGCTTTCCTACGCACACACATGATGTGTTCTATGCCCCCTGCTGCCCTCATCTGCTCTGCCCAGATTAAACCCAGAGGGCCCTCACTGCTTTCACACAGCTGGTAGGTGGCGGCTCTGCCTGTGAGCTGGACTCTGCAGGAGGTCTTCTGCCAGCTGGCTTGCTGTAGGCCAGGGGAGCCATGGCTGGCCACTTAGCTGACCCCTGGGGACTAAGCAGTAGATGGGGGCTTAAACTCTTTTTTTCCTTGAAGTTGTCCTACAAAGTGTTAAGTAGCCTCTGTCACTGTGAGACAGTCAGAGGTACCACCCTCTTTAGTTGTTAGATGCTATTTTTCTAATTTAATTAGTTTTTCTTTTGTGAGATAACAGTAGGTGAGGGTGGGCAGCTGTAGCACACGTTTCTAATCCCAGCGTTCATGAGGCAGATGCAGGCAGATCGATGTGAGTTCAAGGCTAGCCTGGTCTACAGAGTGAGCTTCAGGACAGACAGGGCTACATAAACTCTGTCTCGAAAAACAAAAACAAAAACAAAAACCATTAACAAAAAAATGTAACTAGCAGGCCTCTGTTCTAAGCACCCGTTTTAGTGTGTATTTTTTCCTATAAATAATCTAAGATGTAGGCTGGGCCAATTTGCAGCCATAACTGACAGTTGTTAGACCCCTCCCTGGTACTCAGAACTTGAACTTCCCTCATGGTGCACTGGGGTTAGGGGTAGAAGTGATGCTTCTCCTGGTACCCAGCAAGAGGTCTGTGATTGGTGCAAACACAGCCCCTCATTTGCATGAAGGACTGTGCTGCAATAGGGGCAGACAACCTGGCCACACTCCTTTCTTGCTTTGTAAGCTCACCTGAGTGAGGCTCAGTTGAGGGACATGAAGGGCTGAGAACAGCACAGTATACATTGTGTCAAAGAGTCAGAGTGCAACCAGCCAGGAAAGGAGGCAGCAGAGACAGCAGGGGATGAGGGACAGCAGTGCAGGAAAAAAGGGGAGAGAGTGGCAGAAAGCCTGTCTGAGCTAAAAGAGTTCTAGGTAGCTGTGGAACGCTAAGGGTCCAGGGTCTCAGATATTCTAAGCCAGAGAGCTATGGCACACTGTGGCCAAAGACTGAGGGTCCCAGTGCCCAAGGCCTGTTCAGGAGCTGCGGGGTTACCACAGTTGCCCAGTGCTGGGCTGTGGGGCTTTGAACCCAGGCAACAAGCCTTCAGCCTGAGCACCTGGCACCCCAGGACTCTGGCTTCTACAGTCTAGAGCAACAGGGCCCTTGCTTTCAGGGTTTGAGCTGCAGCCCCTGGCTGTGTCACTTCAGCTCTTGGGCCTCCAGCAGGGATTGCCCCACTGGGGGTTGTCTCCTTGCCTGCTCAGATCTGTACCCCTGGTGCGGGGCAGAAGGAATCCAGCCAGCTGAACTGTGACATGAGGTTCACCTGTGCTGTCCTCTCGGAGGAAGTCAAGGAATGGTCTGGTGTGGTCATTTGGGGCTGAGCTTGTGGGCTGGAGACTATGACATCTAAGGGTTCCCAGCTTCTCATTTGCAAAAGGGCCACCTAGTATTGCCTTTCTGGAGGTGTGTATGTGCATTGCATGAAATCAGAGGGAGCAGGCTTTGACGGGCTCTCTTGGCCTAGGGGAGACGGAGACAGACAGACACTCAGACAGGGGCCTGGTGCCACTAAGGCTACAGGGAAAAGGAACTCTCCTTAGAGCCCATGGCATCTGGAGTTTCTGGCAGGGACCCAGACCTTGAGAGGGGTCCTGGGACTCTGCCCGCTCTCTGCCTCCTCCCACATGTTGGCATCTGGTTTTGTTCAGCTGGAGCCAAGCTGGGAGGCAGTAGGGGGGAGGTTCCGGCAAAGAGTTGGGGGAACAAGGCCCCTTTGTCTGCTCCAGGGTCTGCGTGTTTCCTCTGCCTAGAATTGTGGGTTGGTCTTCAAGCTGGCCATTAGGGGCACTGTCTGTGATAGAAAAGAGGCCAGGAGTTCCTGGGTCAGAGGGGAAACTGAGGCAGGAAGGGAAAAATATCTGTCTAGAAAGATAGTGTGTTACTAGCAGAGATAGGACCAGCACTAGCTTCCTGAGTCCAAACCCAGAAAACTCCCCTCTGGTACTCTCCTTTGGACTCTCGGTGACTTCTGAATCCTTCCTGGAGATGCATGCTTTCCTGCCGGTCTTTGGAGGGTTTTAGGGAGGTGTGAAGGTGGCCCTGTGTAGACACAAGTCTTCCAGTCATGACCTGGGCTTGCAGGAAGTTTGCTGCATATGGAAAAAGCCTGAGGTGCCTGTTGATAATACAGCCTGGAGACAGTGCTCTGTGGTGTGGCTGCCAGGAGCCTGGGGTGGGTGGGAAAGTGGGTAACAGGAGAGCACATAGGGGATGTTATAGCTGAGACCTGAATTGTGAAGGAGTGGTCAGGTAGGGTGGTGGAGTGACTGTTCCTGGTAGATGATACAGTATGAGCCCCAGCCTGCAGGGTGGCAGAGAGTAGGACATGGTGGGCACATGGAAGTACCATAAAGACCTGGAAGAGGGAAGGGATGGAGAGAGGAAAGAGTCAGGAAGCATTGTCTACAGGGAACGGAGACCCAATTGGAGCCAAACCACCACAAGGCCTTGCTGGCCAGGCTGCCGGGCGTGGGCTCTGCTTCTGTACTCAAGGGAACCAAGGGAGGGCTTCAGGGCAAGGAGCCACATGGCTAGGTTGCGCTTGGAAAAGAGCAATCACATAAAAGAAAACAGCATTTCAAGGCAAAGGATGTGAGCAGAAACTTCCGACGAGAGGCGAAGCAGATGGCTGAAGCCATCCTTCTAAGAGGGCCATGTGACTGAAAAGCACACAGACACTGTTTAACACCTACTGCATGGGTGCATGTCAGCAAGGGGAGGGGAGGGAGGCATTGCTAGTGAAGTCACACATGGGCAGGGACATTCGGAAACGGCAGTCTGGCCTGGGCTAGTGAATTCCATCAAGTGTCAACTCCGTGACTCAGCCTCACTGCCCTGCATGGCTGCCCTAGAGGACTCCTATGGATGTCATAGGGAGACAGCCACAAAAACTGTAGAGGCAGGATTGTAACAGGACCATTTAATTGCCCTCAACAAAAGCCTCATTCAGCCTGTTATAGCTGGGCTGTGGAATATTACAAGGTATTGAAAAGAGACAAAGAAAAGCTACAGGTGTTCACACGGACACACCCTGTTTTCAGTGCTCTGAGAGACATTCACAGCATGTGCCTCTATATCAAGCTTAGGAACATCCTGAGAGCTGATTAGGGAATGCATTCAGAGAGGAACGCCATTAAGGAAACAGGAGGTCGTCCAGAGGCCCTGGGAGAGGAGATCTGCAGGACATGCCTGCCTGCCACAGGACCCTCTTCCTCTATGATCCCGTAACTTCAGTCAGCTGGCTGCATTTTTGTGATGGGTGTGACCCGATTGTCTTATTAGTCATCAACCACAGGCAAGTGGCTTTACTACCAGAACCACCAACTTCTGCTCTCCTCCAGCCTAAGGTGGTCAACGACCATGGGAGATGTGATTCCTGGGTTCTTATTGGCTAGTTTGCTGGTGAGTAAAACTCCCCTGCTGGGAAGCAGCCCCTGAGGAGCTTGGTGAAGCCCTTTGTGCCTGTCAGGAACTTTACAGAGAACAAACTTCTAAAAAGGGTGTTAAAAAATAAATGTCCTGCTGAGTCTGAAGCAGAGCCGGTACTGACCTCAAAGCCAGGCTGCTGATTTGCAGCACTGTCAGGGCCATTCACGGATTCCTGCCAAGCAGCTAGCATTTGGAAGTTCATTCCTGCTCCACCTCCCTGCCTCAGATCTTTGGAAGGGCAATAATCTTAGACTGAGCTAATCAACATAGCCCATTCCCACTGCAGTAATTGCTTCAGGCCTGGTACCTACCTCAAGCCTAGGACTGTGTTTGGTGCTACAGGCTGATTATTGTCATCAGAAAGAGTGGCCTTGGAGGAAAGTGGAGTAAAGAACAATGATGAAAGATGAGATTACAGAACTTCACCCTGATGACACATTTGAGCACCTGGATCCAGCTGTGCTTGAAGTCCACCCTTCTATTCTCAGTATTGAAGCTCTATGTCCAACTTCAGCATAAGTGTGTTTGAGTCAAGTGCTCTGGGATTTGCAGTAGAATGTTCTAGCCAGCCACTTCCCAACTCATCAGTGATGGCTCTGTTCCTGAACTGAGGAGTCCACCCCTACTCCTCCCTTTCCCAGCTCCCAGAATTACTCTCTCTCTCTTTCATCAGCATCTTCCTCATTCTTCCTCTTCCCCAGAAGCTGCCCTGATCTGGGGTTCATAGATCATCTCCACCTGTTCCCTCGAAGCAGCCTCTTCCCACAGTTCCCTGGGCTCTCAGAAGAAACACAAACTCTACAGTCCA
>NW_026593931.1:915390-924376 GCF_907164565.1 Psammomys obesus
ACAGCCTGGACTGTTCCCTTTATGCTCAGCCATCCTTGTATGGATGGGTGGTGGACAGATGCTTTTTGTGCTCCTTTGGGGGATCTGGAGCCCAAGCATGGAGATTGATCTTGAGCCCAAGCATTCAGGAGCCTATGCTGGACTGATGACCAAGGACTGAAGAACCTTACTAGGGGCTTCTTGGTTTACAGGGGCTGGATCCAGCTGGTCAGTGTGATACCCAGGATATGGGTCTCCGCATGGTGTCTGATTTGGGCTTTAGCAGGAGGCCAGAAGGAAGAAGGGGCTGAAGCAGCTTCCAGGAGGAAGCTAGTGGGAGTAGACCAGAAGGCAACTTAGTACCCACAGCCAGGACAGATGGGTGGATCCATACAGGCTGCTAAGCCAAGAAGGGCTGGCATATCTGGCACATTAGCGTGGTCTGCTAACCCTGAGAGCGGCAAGGAGAAAGACCGAATCCATGATTGTCCAATTGATCCTAGCTTTATTAAATACTGGCCAGGAAGATGGACACTGGCTAGGTCCATAGCTGGGATTCTTAGAGAAATGGTGCTGAATTAGGTCAATGGCCAGGAAGATGGACACTGGCTAGGTCCATAGCTGGGATTCTTAGAGAAATGGTGCTGAATTAGGTCAATCAGGTGCCTCTAAAGACTAAACCCACACGCTATGTGCTTTATGCCTTAGTCTAATTGTGCACAAACATACATCCCTGATGTAGTCTCTGCTTATGTATCTCCCACTTACACGTGATCAAGCACATCCTGTGCACTTGGGGCAACACACCTTGTTTACAGAAGTGAAAACATGAGACTTGTTATCCTATATGAGCAGTAGTCCCCAGCATTCCAGGAAGTTATCCGTCCTTGGATAAGCGGGGCTTGCAGGTTTAGTCCTTATAGGTCACCTCCAATAATTATTACCAGCTTGGGTCCTATTACCTAAAGCCTAAAAGTTGCAGTGTGGAAGGAGAATCTTTAAGGGCTATGCAGAGCCTGGCATAGCTCAGTCCCTGGCACAGCCTTGGGTCAGGGGTAAGCTGAATTAAGGTCATGGTGGCAGAATCCAGGAGGAAACAATCATAGAATCCAGATTGAGAAGGATACAGATCTGAGAAGACAGATACAAAGGACCAGAGGGCATGTTTGAACCCCAAACAGAGTAGCTCTCTGTGTGAGGAAACTGTCTCCCATCCCTGGAGTTGCTGTAGCATATATGAAACTGGCTCTCCCAACTCCATCTCATTCCTTCCTCTGGGTTTAGTTGGGTAGAGAGCCTGTGCTGCCCTACAACCCATGGAAGGGGTTTGCAGATCTGTCATGTATTCCTATGGTCCCCAGGGCCCTAGGGGTATCAGAGTTGAGAAAACATAGCTTGCTGGGTATAGCCTAAAACCGAAGAGCCTGAGACTCCAGAGGGACAAGGGGCATGGAGCCTCAGTTTTGTCACCTGTGAAGTGGAGCCATGCTGCTTAAGCTCCAGTGTGGTGGAGTAAGACATGGGATGCCTGTGCTCCAACATGAGCTGTCTGAGCTGTTGTCATTGAGTGAGTTTGACTTGTGGAGCCTGAAGCGACCTGGCCAAGTGAGTCAGGTGGTTCAGAACATGTGAGCCTTGGGGAGCAGTAGAGCTGCTGCCAGCTGCACAGCTCTGACACATGCTGGAATGGGAGACAGAGGCTCAGGGAGGAAGACCAGGAGTGGGGCTCAGCTCCAGAAAGCTCTGGCCAGGCTGCCCAGCCCCCCATTTTCTGGTATCTCTGTGTTAGTACTGCTGTGCTTGCTATTAACAGGCAGCTGCTCACAGGGCCTCAGCTCAACTGCAAGTGTCGTGGTCAAGAGGGCTCACTACCTCTGGGAAGGTGTGTTCCTCTGGCCCCTACAGTCTTTAGATGCTTATAGCCCCAAACTCATGAATTCCCAAAGGTTGGGAAGGTAGCCTGCAAGGCAGATGGAGGTTGTTTGCAAAAGCCTCTGTTTTCTCATATTCCTGGTGATTCTTTTCCCTCATCCTCAGGTAGCATGCTCCAGGACAAACCTTAGCATGTAGAATGGGGCTGGAGAGGCTGGAGGCATGTTTAAGGGCAATTGATTGATGAATGGATGAATATATGAGTGAAACAGCTTGCCGTGTCTTAGAATGGAGGAAGCCATTCTAAGAAGAACCCCAAAGCCTGAAGCCTTAGAGCAGTGTTCTCAATCTGTGGGCTGAGATCCCTTTGGGAGATCAAATGACCCTTTTACAGGGGTTGCATATCAGATATCCTGCATATCAGATATTTGCATTATGATTCCTAACAGTATCAAAATTACAGTTATGAAGTAGCAACAACAATAATTTTAGAGTTGGGGTTACCACAACATGAGGAACTGGGGTCACAGCATTAGGAAAGTGGAGAACCACTGCTTTAGAGAAAAATTTTGGTGGGTCTGTCTTTATCAATGGGAAAAAAAATCCCTACACAATAAAGCATGTGGCCAAAGTGTAGGAGTGTATGCAGAGAAAAGGGTGTACCCCCTTTTGCAGAGAACTTCAGAAAGACAGGCTGCTGCAGGTGATGAGGTACCCTCTCCAGAGTGAAGGTAGCCTGGAGGCTGGGCACTTGGTGCCAGGAGTTCAGGAAGAGTCAGCTCTTGGTGGGGCAGAGAAAGTCATGCAGCCTTCAGGGGTCTGTCAACACAAGTGCCAAAAGCATCCAGAGTTGCATGTGTCCTGTGTCACCAAAACTTCTTGGGGTAGGGGGTGGACAGGTGCCCACATCCAAATCCAAAGATGCTCCTCAAATATTTTTTTTATAGTAAAAACATTTAGAAATGGTCAGGGTTGGATCAACAAACTGGTCAGAATGGAGGGGAGTCCTGAAGAGATCCTGACCACAGTTGTGGGGGTCTGGGTGACACAAAAAGGGGCCAGAACAACTCACAGAGAGTCAGTAACCAGCAAGTGTTCTGACCACAGACAGGCATCCATGTGCTCAGGCTTTCTCTCTCTCTCTCCCTCTCTCACTGAGGTAGACATTCATAGGTACATATGTTGATACAATCCTACATGCATTCATTTTCATAAAACAAAAGTGATTGAAACAGATTCTTTTTAAAAAATAATTTATTTAATTTTTATTTTATGTGAAGGTGTCAGATCCCTTGGAACTGGAGTTACAGACAGTTGTGAGCTGCCATGTGGGTGCTGGGAATTGAACCCAGGTTCTTTGGAAGGGCAGACAGTGCTCTTAATTACTGAGCCATCTCTCCGGCCCGAAACAGATTCTTCTGAGAAGACATTTGCTGGCATAGACAGTGTGGTACATATTATCTAATTTATTTATTAAAATCAGAGCCAGCCTCTTACATTTCAGAAGTGGAGAAACCAAGGCTTGGAGTGGACAGAGGCTGGCCAGGACTAGGTTTCCTGCTACTGTGAACTGTCCTTGAGGGTTGTCTTATTTTGTCTTCGGCAGGTCACTTTCCTCTCTGGGCTTTTCTGGAAGGTGGTGAGGCTCCAGGCATCCCTAGCCTGCTTTCCAGCCAATGGTGAGATTTTCACTCTGAGTGCAGCACTCTGCCCCCTTCTCTTTCCCCAAGCCAGTAGAGCTGGCCTGAATGGCCAGGCTGGGCCAAGTCTTGTCCTGGGTGACCAGAACTTCTGAGAAGTGCCAGAAATTTCATCACATCAGGCAGACGGAAGGGTTAGATGAATCAGTAATGAGCTGGACCACAGAGGTGGAAGCCTACCATTCCCAGACAGAGGCGTCAGGCCATCATCGGCTTTCCTGGAACATGCAGGAAAATCATAGAAGAGTAATAGCTCCCCACCTCCCCAGGAGTTCCATGTGCTTCAGACCCTCGAGCACCTTTTCAGGGGCACCTGGCCTCTGCTCACAATGCCTGGGACAGTGGAGAAAGGACAGAGTGTGAAGATTTCATGGGACCCTGCACCCAGCCCCAGCTTCTTCAAGTGTAAAGCAGGAACAGTGATGAAAATCTGGACATTGTGAAGTATGGGAAGGGGCCTGGAAAGTTCATGGGTTGGGGGATGGGGGCTGCACGTGGTAGGCCATTTTTGTGTCACTGAATCAAGTTTATCAGCTGAGCTTTTCTGCAGGAGAGTCTGTAAACAAGAAACTCTTGGTCAAATTGGCCAAAGCCTCAAATGAAATAGCTATTTTAAAACAGCAACTCAGAAGCTTCCAGAAGCAAGTACTTACTGGTCCCTATAGGGGAAGCCTGAGATTGGATGGCTCTAGGCTGAGCTGAAGCATCTGTCATCAGGAGTCACTCACTCTAGAGCTCCTGTGCTGCTCAGAGCTGCTCTCTGTTCGCTCCTGGCCATGACACATGTCACAAAGTAGTGCCAAGCCCAGTCTCCAACATCAACCAGGCACAAGTGTCCTCTTTGGGCTCCCTTCAGGGTCCTTCACTCAAGTTACTTTCCTTCCCGGATCCAACCACTGAAGCTGGGGATAAACTCCTCTAGCAGGCCACACCTGAGCCGGGTGCCTAGTCAGGAAGTGAGCGATTCTCCCAGTCTGAATGAATCATGTGGACCCAGGATTGAGCCAGGAAGGTTCTGAAGAGGCTCTGGTACCCGGGGATGTACCTAGGCAAAAAACTGAAATGCATAGGTCTTGTAGGATCCATAAGCCCCACCACTAGCTCCCCTCATTCCCACAGGAGATTCCTGTGTCCAACACAGCACATCTGGGCTTCTTATCAGAGATCTTAGTCAGGTACAGGCCAGGCTGCTATAACAAAGGGGCCTGTGCTTTGGTGCATTTCCAAGTGAAGGGCCAGAGCAGGTAAGGCCACCTGCTCTGTGATCAGGGCATGACCTGTGTCCAGCTATAGGGAAGTGAAAGGAAAGGTCAGGCTTGTTCTTTCTCAAAGCTGGTCATATTATTCCTGCTTCTCTTCAGTGGTCCAGAATATTTGTGACTGTGGCAGCAGGAAGTACAGTCCTTAACCAGGCTCGTGTGTCTATCTGAAATGAAGGGATCTAGTTCCTGCCACAGGTGGAAAGGGTTGGGTGGGTGGAACAGATCCATGGTGAGCTGGAAGGCAGAGAGGTGGGGTTGTTCCCAGGAGGGCAAACAGCTTCTCACAGTTTTAGCCTTGAGGATGGGGTGTGGATGGATGAAGGGCAAGAGGGTGGGAATCCAGACCAGAGAGGGCTTGAACCTGGGCCCTAACAGTTGACTGTGTTTCTCTGTATCCAATCCTTGTTCATGTCAAGTGCTAGTTCCTGCTCAGGTGTCCCCGGGGCCTAGGTTGGTGATGCAGCCACTTTGGGAAGGAGGCAGGGCAGGAGCAACATACACAGGCAGGAATTCCAGGTGCCGATGTACCACCATCTAGAAGGTGGGGGAAGCCTCAGGGGTTCCAGGCAGCCTTTCTCTTTTTTTCTTGCAGACTCCCCTCTCTTTGGGAAGGAACAAATCTGGGAAGGCCTTCTGCCCAGCAGTGGTATACCTATCAGGTTCCAGGGGATTACTGGGAATTCAGACGCTCCACTCTACCCACTGGAGAAGTGGACCTAGGCAGTGTAGACATTTATATTTCAGATAAAGACATAAAACACCAGAGTTCTCTGTTCATTGTCATATAGAGCTGTCTGGGACAGTACTGCCAAGCATCTTTGCAGGAGAACAGGGTGGTGGTGGGGGTCATACCACCCCTCTGAAAATCACTGGCCATCGTTTCTGAAAGTTACTTTCATTCAGTTTCTGCTGCTGTACGAAGAAAAGAGTCTTATGTAGCTCAGAGTCTGGGAGAGCCGAGATTACTGGGCCAGCATCCTGGGGAGGGCCTCTGGGCTGCACCACATTATGGAGGGAGCTCTGTGAGAGGGACAGATCACATGTCAAGACGGGAAGTCAGAGGAGGTGGGGGGCAGGCAGTCTGGGTCTTTACAACAAAGTCTCACTGAGCCGTGCCTGAGAGAGACTCATTAATCCCATCTGAGGGTGGAGGCCCCGCAACCTAACCACGCTCCATCAGGCCCACTTCCTGAAGATTCTATCACTGCAACATTTTACCCTCCAGATCACCCCTACCCAGGAGCCTCAGGGACACTCAGGGCTCATGAACCTGAGGACCTTCATGTTGTTCAAGCCACAACAGAGCCTTTTCTGAATTGGTGAGACAGAAGACTCTGCCCTGGAGAGTCTTGGTGGCTCTGACATCTACTGGCCTCTTCTGCTGTGCAGCTAGGAACCAACAGACTGGTGCTCAGGAGAGCTGTGGCTGCAGGAGAGACAGAGATGCAGAGTGGGTGGGAGTAGAAGAGCCAGGACAGATTTTAATAGGAGTCCTGGCCCCATGCTGCTTATAGCAGGAGGACAACATCTGGGTGCCCATAGCTGCTCTTTGCTCTCCAAGTTTGAGTCCCGATAACATTTATTACACCTTTTCTCCCACAAATGGCCCAGGGTGAAGGTTTGTAAAGAACATAGTAACAATAAACCTGAAACCAAGGGCTTAGCATGCACAGTCACCGATTCCAGCATCGTCTACACAGTTCCAGTGTCTCCATGGGGATCACCGAAGCTAAGACTTAAGCACTTTAAGCCAAGGCAGTGGTCTTCCTGAGGCCACCAGGTTCCCTCCCCCAAAGACTATAAACCTTTTCTTCCTGGTCCAGGTGGCCAGGTGGTGTAGGTGAGCCCCAGGCCCGCTGGCTCTGGCGCCTCTGTGCCCAGGGAGGCCATGAGATCTCACTAGTGTGAATAACACCTCTGCCCCCTGTGACACTCTGTCTGGGCCTTATCAGCCTATAACTTCCTCCAACTTTATGTCAGCCAAGCCCCAGCCCCAAATTCCTGGTGAGTGATGCATACTCTGTCTTCGATAAGAGTTCTGGCAGGCTCTAAGCAGGCCACAGCTCTGGCTCAGATGACGGAGGTGGGAAACAGCCTCTGCTTTATCTGGTAGAAAGAGAGCCAGGCCCAGGCTCCTTGTCTGCAGCCTGAGCCTGAATTTTGGCTGCTTGCCTCCCCTCCTTTGACCCAGGACTTGTAGTGGGGAAAGGGTCCATGCTTGTTGCACTTTTGCTCTTGGCAATAGAAGGAAGGATTTCATCTGCTGTTTATTCTCATATGTGATTTACTGAGCACACCCTTCTGGAACTTTGGGATTTCAGCTCAACCCCTTGATTGTAGACTCTGATAGCTCCTTGTTCAATTTGCAGTAGAGGAAGTAAGTCAATGCTCAGACGGAAGTGACTTGCCCTAGGACACACAGTTCCATGTGACAACCCTTAGATGCTAAGTTACTCTACCGATGATCATTGATAAATCAGTCTCAAAACCGCAGCCAGCCAGGGAGAGATCGCAGCCCAGTGGCAGGATAGAGGGGCTCTGATGGAGTCTCAGAGAAGGCTTCACTGAAGTGGGGACATTTTAGGTGTATCTTAAAGCAAGAACGAGCTAGCTCTGGGCCCCTGGGGGAGAGATGTTCAGTAGAGGTTAAAAGCACATGCAAAGTCCCTGAGAGAGGTCTCTGGAAAGGACCCATGGAGTGAAGGCCTGCCAAGTTTAGACAGAAACTGGGACAGCCTGGGTCAGACTTTTTCCAGTGGCTTTGGTTCCCACATCCCATCCTGGTTCCTCTGTGAGTCCCTGGCTCTTTCTGGTGTCAGCTATGTAAACCTGTAGATAGCCTCCCTACTCTATGTTTTTGTTTGCTCTTGGCTGCCTCACACATGTCCTGGGCCACAGGAGTCTTACTTTTGGGCCACAGCTGCTGCTAGGATGAGAGATAGTGGCTTAGGGGCATGCATCTCTGGCAGATATGGGAGGTGGTTTATAGTTTTGGATCCCAGACAGTAAGGTTCACTGTCTGCTTTCTACCTCGCACAGACATTGGGACTCCTGAGAGTGGACAGTGGCGACCAGAGGCTAGATACCTGCCTCGTTGGGGAGGCGGGGAGCCAAGGACCCAGTAATGATATGTTTTGAGTTTATATCTTGCAGAGTGTTGACTGCCTGTTGGACACTGTGCTGTGGATGACAGGGTTCTCCACATTTACCCACCCACACGGGTCAAGAATACTGGCTAAACCACACAGTGGTACAGGTCACAGAACTATTTTGAAAAAAAGGACAGGGTGATCTAGACTGTGCAGAACTGAGTGTGCGTGTGGGTGCGTTCATGCCTAGTTTCTGCAGGCCTGTCCCCTGGGCAGCTTTGTGCTTGGGCAACCTCTGGCCATCACAGCATGCTCTAGGGTGCTGTGGCAAGGAGAAGCTGAAGGGTGGCGCGGTACTAAGCTATCTGAAACTCAAAGTGTAGCCAGAGCGTGGAGAGGGGGCGCAGAAAGGGGGCTCAGAGGCTGGGAGAGAAGAGCCCTGGTTCCTAGGCTTCCATGCGCGCTGGTTGAGCTTTGGGCTGGGCGAAGATGTCTTGGCAAAGGCCGAGGCTCCGCCCTGAGGCGGGACCTGTGGGGCGGGGCCTCAAGGCCCGGCTCGTCCCGCTCTTCTCCGCCCCGCGCCGCGCGCAACCGGGCTCTGAATTCACCGACGGCAGTGTGCAGACCGACGGACGGCGGAAGGCGGAGCAGCGCACCTGGTGAGTACGGGCCTCCGGGTTTCCACGCAGCTCTCCCTCCAGGATGGTCATCTTCTCTTGATCCCTGGCTGCGTCCCTCCGGCCCTCCAGCCCCCAGTCTTGTCCCTCAGGGTCTCCCAGGGTCACTACCCCCCTAGAGCAGGGAAGACAGGGCCTCTCGGTCTGGCACCACCCCATCGGCAGTCACACACTGCCACACACGCACTCACGCTAGCAGAAGTTACTGCAAACCCTGCAGAGGCACAGGCCACCCCAAACCCCAGTTCAGACTCTCTCACGCAGGGGCTGTGCACACTAACCTCTTCTACATCCCTTTGCACTCGCATGCTTTCTTTCACACACACACCCGCCTTTCGTTCAGGCATCCCTCAGACATGCAAGTGTGTGTGTGTGTGTGTGTGTGTGTGTGTGTGTGTGTGTGTGTG
>NW_026593931.1:924386-1009779 GCF_907164565.1 Psammomys obesus
GTGTGTGTGTGTGTGTGTGTGTGTGTGTGTGTGTGTGTGTGTGTGAAAGTTTGGCCCAACACTGGTTAGTATGCCATGCTTATCTCCATCTGCTGTTTCATACACATCTCCCACACAGGCCTGTGTCTGACACAGACCTGAAGACAGAGGGGACCCCACACTCAGGTGCACAAACAGCATCACGGTCCCTAGTGCCTGTGGCTCGTCTGGTGAGTGAGAGCCCCAGCATAGGGAGAAGGAGGTGGCTGCTGCTGTTAGTCTTGGCTCACTCTTGTTGTGGCCTGGGCGCCTGGGGTCTCAGTCTTCAGGGGTGGGTGGGCTTGGCTCCTCCCCACCTCTTGTTTCTCTCCTCTCTCACCCCAGTCTCCTAGGCAAGGGTCTATCCCTTCTTCCTCTGCTCTCCTGAGATCTTGCCCATTTGCTTTGCGCTGATGGGCGCTTGGGTCAGTCAGAAGGTGGTCTGAGCCAGCAGGTGTTCTGTGACAGGCCAGAGAGACAAAGAGGATTTTTGTGATGTGGGTGGATGTTGCTCAGAGGGTGCTGAACCAGCCTTCCCCAGGAGAGCCTGGGCAACTTGAGTGGCAGCAGAGGGCTCCTTGGGCTTGGCACTGAGTGAAGCTGAGGCATATTTGTGATGGAATGACCGGAGCTCTGTGCCTCACTTCCCAGAGGTGCCAACTGTGTGTGTGCATGGTGCAAGACCCCCAAGAGGAAAGACAGGATGGGAGGTGTTGCCAAGGGCGGGTACCCCCTTGGCTTCCTGCCCACACCTCCATCTAGAATGTAGAATGCATCTGACTCCGAGGCGCAGACCTGTCAGCCCTGGCTGTGACTGGCTCTGCGTGTTTTGCTTGGCTTTCAATATGCTATTATTGTTTTTAAAAATCTAATTAGCTGCCAGCATTTACTAACTGGCAGCTTTCACAGAAAAGTCCGGATTTCCGTCTTTTCTTGAAAAATACAAGCTCGGGTGGCTAAGGATTCACATGCATTTGTGGTGTGCTTCAATCAGTGCTGCTTGCCTGCCTCTGTTAGGGATGGCCCAGACACACCTTTGCCTTCCTTCTGGGCTCCTTTGGAGACTTTTTCTGCCTGTGTCCCTTTGAATGCATTGCTTCCTCAAGGGTAAATCCAGGCTAGCTCTGGCAGGCCTTTAGCAAGCCTCCTGCCATTCAGTACCTCCATCACTACAGAGGTGGGAGTGTCCAGGGCTCAGATCTACAGGGATCCTTGCAGTTGGGTAGACTTTTTGTGCTGGTCTGTGGGGTGATGTCCTGGTGTCCCCACAGGTGGAACATCAGAGCTCCTGGTGGAACTGAGGTAGGCCTCACATAGCATTTTTCTTCTTCGGATCCTGAGAGCTACTCTGTGAAGCCATACTGGTTGATAGACAGAGAAGGGAGGCTCAGACAGAATTCAGCGAGCCAGGGAGAGTTTTCGCTCCCTGGAGCAAAGTTCTCTGACCTTCTAGCATTGAATTCTGAGAAAGGGAGACCCTGATGTCTGTGACTGTGAAGTTTCTGGAGTCTTGCTTATAGCACACAGTAGGTGCTCAATAAATGCTCCTGGCATGACTAAGGCAAGGAAAACTGCTCCTTGGGATTAGGGCAAAGCAGAACACAGGGTTTAGGAGTAAGATTAGACACAGCCTGGCCTACATAGCCCTTTGAGGTCTGATGATAATGACAGTTCCCTTTGCTGTGACTCCTATGGCCATCAAAGAGCTCACAAAGTCCAGGTAAATCTATGGCACCACTCAGGTGCATCCTCTTGGACATCTGGCCTTGGTGAGCATTTTTTACCCTGTATTCCCTGAGCTAGCCTTGGCAAATGAGACACCGCACAGAGAGGGACTCAGACTACCACGAAAGCCAAACTCAGGTTCCTGCAGGCAGCTGCTGAATGGATGGGTTAGGGTGTGGTGGCTACTTGTTATTCTAAGCTGAAATTTCTATGGTCTTCCATGCTTTTCCTCTGCATGTGGCTGATTGTAGGTATGCTAAGCGTCCCTGTGACATGTGGCTGCCTGTCCACAGCTCAGGAGACTCGAGGAGGGGAGCAATCATTCACTGGACTTTCCTTGGTGCTTCTTGGAGATTTCCTGCTAGGTAGATGGTCTAGAGCTAAGGCTTGGGCCTGTCTCTGCCCCTCCTTTTGTGGGCCTCAATCTTCTCTTTTGTACAGTAGAGATTTCTGGCGTTTTCCAGTGCTCCTGAGCTTTCAATGAGAAGGCGGAGGTGGGGATGGCAGTCTAGCATTTTGTCCTGGCTAGGTACACATGCGGAGCTCAGGGGAGCTCGGGAGGGTGAAGCAGATGCCATGCAGCTGATTTCCTAACTGGAGGGGTGGGGGTGGAGAATCAGACAGGAACATACTGTGGAAAGAGGGAAAGGCAGCCAGGCATATGCCCAGGTGGAGCATGTGTGCGCATGCACTATGTAGAGGGTTGTGCTAGACCTTACTCTGTAGCCTAGGCTTAGGGGCTCTTTGAGGAGGGATTTCTAAACTGAGATATGGGAGCAATGGTAACAGTTAGTACAAGGGGCCTAGGGTGAGATTCTCTTTGATGTCTGTGAAGGAGGAAATGGGAGGAGGTGGAGCTTTTGTGGGAAGGGGATGGTAGGGATAGAGAAGGTGTGGGGTGTGCAGCAGGGAGTTTGAATCCTGGAGGTTTTTTTGTTTGTTAGTTTGTTCTGTTTTGCTTTTTGAGACAGGATCTTGCTATGTAGTTCTGACTGGCTTCAACTCACTATGTAGACCAGGCTGGCCTGAATTCCCAGAGATCTGCCTGCCTCTACCTTCCTAGTGTTCCAATTAAAGGAGTGTGCTAACATGCCCCAGAGGTTCCTGGAAGTTTGAACCAGGAAGCCCTGAGATGCAGGTCCATGTAAAGATGCTCTGGACTCATCCCAGTTCCAGAGGCTTCACACCTCTTCAGAATGGCTCCATGTGGCCGCTGAGCCCTCCTCAGAGCCAGGCCTGAGAAAATACATGCAAATGAGGAGCCAGCCCTGCGGCGGGGGGTGGGGGTGGGGGAACGGACTCTCAGCTTTCCCTGACATGTGGCAGTCAAATGGAGGCCACCATAGTCTTTTGTAGCATACTATGCAACTGTAAAAATTAGAGGGCAGGTTATGTGGAAAGATCTAGAAGGTCTGCTGGAGGAAGAAAACGAGGAGCTGCCACTTGGGTAGCCATGCTGCTGTGTGTAAAATCAGAACACACATTCACACGGGCCTGCATGTGCAGCAGCCACTACCCAGAGAGGAAAGGTGTGAACTGTGCTCACCTGGGAGGGGGCAGTGCCAGAGAGGCATTCAGATTTCCCCCTGAATGCCTTATTATATTTGGGGTTTGGGGCCTTGTCAGTGTTGTCGGCTCAGGACATACAGGAGAGGCTGGGAGTGTTCTGCCAGTAGCAGAACCTGTGGTTAGCGTGCACGAGGCCCCGGGAGCCACCCCTAGTGACACAGAAAATAAACCTTCAAACTTGACACAAAGCTGAAAGCCATCAGTGAGTAGGTGTTCACTTGTGAGTGTTGGGTGATGACTGGGAGTTGCTGCACACATCCCTGTATTCATGACCTCGTTGAACAGACCGACTTTTCTCTGGAATGACCTGTGAAAGTTTCCACGGTGATTGCATTGTATGGTGCCAAAGTCATGCTTGGCAAAGTCCAGCCAGTGAGCAAAAGGAAACCCTTCCCCTTTCCGCCTCTCTCCCCCTCCTCCTCCCTCTTTACTCTTGCCTTCTTTCCTGGGCTGTGCACTCCTGTCTGGAATGGGCATTTGGCATTTAGATGGGAGCGTGTGTCCTCACTTGGTCCTAGGCACATAGCCCAGCTCAGGGGGCTGGCTCAGACCCCACTCTTGCATGAGAGAAGCTGGTGTGAAAAAAAATCCCTCTTGGCCTCTCATGAGGTTCACAGCTCCGCTGCCCAAATATTGTGCTTCTTCAGTCTTGCTGATCCACTCAGCATCTAAGCCTCGGTTTCCTTACTGTAAGGTGGGTATTGCAATCCTTCTCAGTTTTGTCAGAGAAGACACACCTTCATTCTGCCAGTGTTCCCAGGGCACCCACTGTGTGTGGAATGCTTCTGAGTGTTGAGGATAACACAGTGACCCATCACAGAGCTTGATTTGGTACGGGGGGGGGCAGATGGTACACAGGTCCCTTGTGCAAGGGGTGGATTAGGACGCCTAGGACAGGGACTGAGGGTAGGCTCAGCATTAGGGACCTCCGCCTAGGTGCTGCTGCCAGGAGAGACGTTCAGACAGAAGGCCTGTCAGGAACACGTGACCAGAACCAGCTGCAGGATGAGACCTGTTCTCACCCCATGACTGAGGGTTATGGAGGTGGACAGTCATGGAGTTGGGCGGCCCGGCCACTGGAGGTGCCACACTGAGGGGATCCCAATGGGTCAGGCAGAGCTCTAGATGAGATACAAGATCTCCATGGCTGTGGCCAGCAAGGCAAGCTGGAGGTGACATTGATGTTATCTCCTCCTTCCGCTAGGTTACCTCCTACCTCCTACTATAGTGAGAAGCTGGAGCTGCGACCAAGGTGGTCATGTTGGAAATGAAAAGTGATGAGACTCTGGGCTCAACTGAAGGTGGAGATGCTGGGATTCCTCCTGGATCAGACATAGAGTGAGGGAAAGGGGAAGCCGGCACAAGACCCAGGGGCCCCCTGATGATAGATCAGAATCTTTGTATCATTTGGGCCCACAGTGGTCCAGCTCCCTTCCTGAGGCCTGAAAGCTCCTGAAAGCTTCCAACAGGCTAGAACCTGGTGGCAGGGGTGAGGGGAGGCTCTGCATACTAAAAGGGTGGATGGAGACCGTAGGATGGGGGCCTCAGTGGGGGGCAGTGAAAACTGGTAGGCTGTGGCCACACTTAAGAATGGTTGAGAGTCTAGTGGGCATTTTGTGGGAAAGTCCAGGGAGGCGCTTGTTGGAGTTGGGCTCATGAGTTAGCTCCCCAAGATTCCTTGCCAAAGCAGATGCACAGAGGAGAGGAAGACAAGATGTCCTGTGGCAGTCTTGAGGGTCAAGGGATGCAGCACACACAGTGTAGGTACACGGTCAATCTGGAGGAGAATGCAGGCAGTTCAGAGGCCTCGGAATCTGACCCGTGAGGCAGCCAGGTTCAGCTGAGCCTCAGGGAGCTGGAGAGCTTCCTGGACAGGGTGGGACCACCATTTCTAGGGGGAAGAGAGAATAAGAGAGATGGGGACCCTGAGAAAGCCTGGCTTCTTTTGGTGAGTGGATCGATCATGAGAGGGAGGTAGATAGAACCTGGGCATGCAGACCCCCCCCCCCCCCCAGTTTTCAGCAAAAAGCCAGTGACAGGCATCTCAGAATACTCTGAACATGGGAGGGACAAGGCCAGAACTCTGAGGTGACAGGGCAGGTGGACTCAGACTCTGAGAAGGCATGATCTCTGGTGTCACACTAAGGAGGAAGAATGGGCGGGAGCCAGCTCTGTCCACCTCCAAGTCTTCAGTGGTGGGTGCTACCGGCTTGTCTTTTCCCAGGGTCTCTTGAGGCTCAGGCCGTGCGTCATTTACAGCCATTGTCTTCGAAGTTACTGTAACCTGGAAACAGTACAGAAATGCCTCTGCATGGGGGCTGATTGTTGCAGAGAAAGTGCAGGTCTAGGGGAAGGTTGCTTCCTTCCTCCGGGTGGGAGCCTGACTGTATTGTCCTTGGCCAGGGTTCCCACCCACGTCTTCCAGCTGATGAGGAAATGGTGCCACCCACCCGTACTGGGCAGAGGCCAAGGGGATGGTGGGAGCCTCTGGTGTGGGGGCTGGGGCACTGAGCACCATGTGCTGAATCCACAAGAGGACATTGCTTGAGGCGGACCTGGTTCCCACAGGTCTCTCATCCAACTGGGGTTCAGCAGGCTCACCCTGAGGTGGGGACAACCTTCCTGGCTCTGCTGACCCTTGGGTC
Source organism: Psammomys obesus (assembly GCF_907164565.1). Taxonomy (NCBI): domain Eukaryota; kingdom Metazoa; phylum Chordata; class Mammalia; order Rodentia; family Muridae; genus Psammomys; species Psammomys obesus. The sequence goes on from NW_026593931.1 coordinate 930,344, forward strand.
CAAGGATGGCTTGCATGTGGGAAGAGGCTCTGGAGTATGAGGAGGGCCGGGCTGTATGTGGAATGTGTGGAAAAGGCCCCTCCCGGGGCTGATGGAGACAGAAGGATGGTCACAATATGTATGTCACCTCCCCCTGCCCTCCTCTCCACTGCAACACATGCTGGGCAGGTGAGCAGCACTGAATGGTGGCTTCTCTCTTGTCTGCTTTTTCACTCCTCTGGTTGCTGAGGTGTCATTGTCAAATTGATCTTTGGCCTTATGGTCCATGGTGCTTCCAGCGACCACTGTCCCCTACCTGTGACCCCTAGCCTGAATGTCCAGCCCTGACTTTTATCCAAGGGATCATCAGAAGATCTAGAAAGTTCTGATTTTAGTGTTCTCTCAGCCTGGAAACACATCAGAAAAGCATTGCTGTAGGGAACCTTTGGGACCCCTGAGCACCCTCCATTGCAAGTTCTCATGAGTCTGAGGTATATTCTGAGAACTGATTCTAAGGTCAGTGAGATGAGCCAGGGAGAGGTGTGTGTGTTTATGTGTGTGTGTATGTATAGAGATAGACAGACAGATAGACAGATAGATAGCCAGAACAGAGTGTAGTGCATGTGAAAAGGTAGGTAGCCAAAGGGGAGGTCCTCCTGAGCCCCAAGAATCAGTGCATCAGGACATGTGGTCCCAACACATAGATTGTTTTGTGAACTCAACCTGCCAATGTGCTCCAGTCTCCGACATGCACACACACATGTGCACACAAGAAAACACACAGGAACACATACCCACACTCACATGTACCCAAAGACAGACACTTCCTCCTTTTAAAAATGTATTTTTATTATTTTAATTATGTGTGTTCCTGTGTGCATGCGTGCGAGTGCAGTTGCCCTGGGAGGTCAGAGGCCAGAGGTGTCAGATCTGGGGTTACAGGCGGTTGTGACTCAGGCCTGATGTTGCCTGAGTTCTCTGGAAGAACACAGCAAGTGCACTTAACCACTGAGATATCCCCCGACTCTTTGATATACACAGACACACACTCATAGGCACTCACACACAGGTCCACATATAGGTTTCTGAAAACACTTATGCTCAGTCAGTGTACTTTCACACCCAGCACAGACTCCTACACTCAACGTAGGCTCTCTCCTTCCTCCCTCCCTCCTCCTGCCCACCCCCACAGAGTCACACACATTCACGTGGAAGACCCTCTTTGTTCCTGGGTTCCTTAGGCAGTACCTCTATCCTCTGCACGGCAGATGCCCAGGCTCCTCAGGTGATATCCCTGGTCCTCTGCAGTGAGTCACTGGGTTCTTCAGCCTCCGCACCACCTCCTAATCCTCACAGGGTTGCAGGGGATGGGTTCTCCTGCAGGGAAGAATATTGCTGGGACCCTGGGTCACCTGCTTTGAGTTGCCTAGCACCCACGGGTTTGATTTTGAGCCCCATCTTCAGTAGCACCCAGCTTGGTCCTGATTCCTCGTCTCTGCTTCCGCAGTGGTGTCTGACTGTCTTGGCAGGCGGAAGGTGGGGGGTAGTGTTTCTCAGACCCTTGGCCTGATGGTTGTACCACGGCTTGGACCAGATCTTGCTGGATTTTGCACTCCACCTGTATCTCTGGCAGTCTTGAGAAAAACCCTAATTCTAGGTCTGCGCCAATAAATTGTTGCTTGGCAAAGGCCCTTGGGAGTTGCAGAGAGGCCAGTTTCCCTCTCCCTTGGCTGGCTTCTCTGTCCACCTGTGTTGGCAGCTGAGGAAATGGGTGCAGAGATCCAGGCAGTCACCAAAGGACCCAGAAGGCTGTATGGTCTGGGCAGAGGGAGGCAGGACATATTGGGGAGAGGGTAATGGTTATGCCCCTCAGCTAGGGCTGGAAGGCTGGCTCTTACTCTGAAAAGGTGGGAAGTGGCCAGGTGAGGGGAGCCTGTCACATATACGTACATGACCCTGGAAAAGAAATAATCCTCAGGTTTCTCCCAAAAAAGGCCCCAAGAAAGAAGGAAAAACCTAAGCACAGAGGAAGCCAGGGCAGTTGAGAGCCTGACCCAGTCCTGGGGGGACTCCCTCTCCCCCACAGATGTGTGGGTGTAACACAGTTGGCTCTTTGGGCCTGCAATTTGTGGGAGCCATGCTGCCTCCAACCCCATCCTCCAAAAGCCACCTCTTTCTCTAGGAAGAGATGGGCTGGCCCTTCTCAGAGGCTTGGATTCTACAGTGTTGGATTTTTTTTCAGCTCTTGCCTGGCAGTGTGATGAGCCACACTGGCTTCCAGCCTTGCACGGCTTCTGGCGTCTGATGCCATAGTGCGGAGTGGGCAGCAAGGTCTTCTCTTCTACCGTCTGTGTCTGCTTTAGATTTCAGGGTTTTTCCTGGTTTTATAATGGGAGGAGGGGGAGACACATTCCAATTTCAAGGCCTGGAGCAATTTTTAAAACAATCTTTTAATAGGATGGAAATTTTGAGGGGCCCTGTCTGTGCTGTCTCACTCTGGCCTCTGTCAAAAGGCTTTCCATTTTATTTTACTTTCAGTCTCTAGTGAGGATAGTGGTGGTTCCATGCAGCAGGCAGGGGACTGAGCTCAGAGAGCCATAGCCTCCCACCTGGACACAAAGCAGGGGAGGTCACTCAGCTGGGATCTCTGCTGGGCCAGTCTGTCTCCAGGGCCTGAGCTCTGGTGATGGTCCCCAGGGCAGGGAGCTGTCTGAGGTGCTGGCCAGTGGTGGAGCCTTAGGCCTTGGTCTGTGCGGTGCTGGGGGAAATAAAGAACTTTGACTCAGGACTTCCCTTGCTCTGTGACGTCCATGGGCAAGCCTGGGTCTTTATCTTCATCCATACAGCCACTGTCCACTGGCCGGTGACTCCATTCATTCCATACTGATGCACCAACCACCACCTCCCCTATCCTCCATCTCCTCACCCACCCAGCCACTACCCACCTCTGTCTCCCACCTCCTCATCCACCCATTTGCCACCCACAAACTTACTGAGACACTCATGAATCTATCTACCTTGCCATTCTCTTGTCCTCACTTGCCAACAACACACCTGCCCAGTTCCCCATGATCTGTTCACTAGCATTCACTTACTTATTCTTTTTTTTTGATAAGTTCATGTATATATTCATATACCCACCCATCCAACTATTACCCATGTACCCACTTATTATCTACTTATCCATTCATCCATCTACCCACCTCCTCAGGCACTCAGCCACTTTCCCATCCATCCATCCATCCATCCATCCATCCATCCATCCATCCATCCATCTATCCATCCATCCAGTCACTCCTCCATGCATGTATGCATCCAACCATTCATCTATGTATCCATCCATGCATCCATCCATGCATCCATTTATCCACCTACCCAGTCACTCATCCATTCATCCGTACATCCATGTACCCATCCAGCCACTACCTATCTACCCACTCCCCCTTTAGCCACTTCCAAACTCTTTGGGCTTGGCCTTAAGCATGGGATGGGATTATGGGCTGCAAAAGCAGAGGAAAAATATCCCTGGTTGGGGTAATGCTAAGAGGAGGGTTTGGGAACCAGGGAGAATCTTCTAGTATGGTAGGAATTAGTTCTTAGAAGGACTCTAGAGGGAGACAGTTTGGGAGAGATGGATGGCTTGGAATAAGGATAAGAGCTCAAAAAGCGATCCTTGGAGTGTTTAATTTCAGCTGGGAGGCCAGGCAGAATTCTCTGTCTCCACAGAATATGTTTGTATGCCTGTTAAGACTTGGGAGCCAGTGACAGACTGATTGGAGTTAGCTTGAGTTAGCTCATTGCAAGGTTTGGCTTTTCAGTTAGCTTCAAGTGCAGAGTGGGCCCCAGTAGGTAGTCCAGAGGCTGTTCTTGGAAAGGGGGGTGTGCTGGGTAGTCTCCTCCATCCTTTGTGTCCCACAGAGGTTCAGTGTTTGCAGAGCCCGCCAGGAGGGATCAGTGGAGACAGCCCAGGTAGGCAGGACCTTCAGCTAGCCACAGGGAGGTCAAGGGTGCACAGTCGTAGGCTGGATGGAGCCCCAGGTATGAATGCTGAGATCAGCCTTGGCGCAGGCAAGCTCTTCTCACTGCTCCACCCTGGGACTGCTTCCGCTTTGTAGGCTAGTAACAGGGGAAGGCAAAGATGGAGCAGCCCAGAGCCAAAAGCAACATTTTCTTTTCTCGAAGGTTAATTAGGAGTGCTGGGTGTTAAGCTGTTTAATTTTTCACCTGCTTGTCCTGGTTATGAGACTAGCAGTTCATACCCATGAACCCAAGGGTCAGCCCTCACCCGACACTTGGCAGAATTCTATTCTTTTATTTCTTAGGGAGGAGTGGGAAGGGAGGGCGAAGCCTGACTGTTCCATTGAGAGTTTGTTTTTCCAACATTCTCATGACCTCACCCTGTTGAAGAAAAGCCCAGGGACTGGAGGGTGAGTGAGGAGCTGCCTGGTACCCCAAGTCCCACATGGGGCCAAGCGAACTTATCCAGGTTTTGTTTTTTTGTTTTGTTTTAAGACTTAGTTTATTGTTACATAGCCCAGGCTGGCAAATGCTTGGACTGCGGCATTCTTCCTGCCTCAGCTTCTCGAGTGGCTTGGACCATAGACGTGTGCCACCGTGCCTGGTTCTGAGGCACTGATTTGTTTCATGACTTGGATTTGGACTCAGCATTTCCCTCCTTCTATTCCCATGGTTTTGGGTGGGTGGGTGCCCCATCCCCTTTCACTCACTGTCTTCAGCCTTAACAACACTTTCTGGCCTGCCCCTTGCTCAAGTTCTGTGCCCAGTGGACCTCAGACCCTTCCCTGAGTCCCTCTGTACAGCCAGGCATGGTCTGTGACCAATCACACCATCCCGTGTTCTAACTTTGGGTCCCAGGAAAGGAAGGAAGTAGCACCTCAGATAGAAGCCATACTTGATGGTGGTTGGTAGTCGTGTGCGGCTTCACGTTCTTTCCCATTATTCCCCAGTTCCCTGCCCTCTTTCTTTTGTTACCTTTTTCTGAATGACTTGGTTCCTTTTCTTTTGAAAAATGTCTTATGGAGGAAAAGCACATGTACAAAATGTGCTTCAGTGTTGGGGTGGAGCAGGAGGGCAGAGCCGTGGGTGGCACCACTTCCATGAATCAAGAGGACATGGCTGTCACTGGAAGGCACTGTGGCTCTGCAGACCCTTCTTCCAGAGACTTGGCAACAGGGAGGCACGGCTCCTAGTTCTGCCTCCTGCCTCATTCTATAAATAGGGGTGTCCAGCCTTTTGCCATTGTCGCCTACAGTTGTGTGGGCTACATTCACAGATCTGCTGGAACCATGTGTCCTGCAGGCTGGAGGTTGGACATGCCCACTTGGCAGTCTAGGTTTTTCTAGATTTCCTGCTTTCTAGGACTGGGATTGTCCTCAGACTTTGGAAGGGGATGTGTGCATCTTCTCTGAATTCCAAGCATGCTATTATCCAGTGCCCTTACTCAGAGCAGTGCATGCCGAGGGCTCTGCCGAGCTTCCCACACACGAGACCTGTGTGACTGAGGTGTGCTTTCCATTGCTTCTCTCCCTTGTCACCTGACTGCCTGCATGCCACTCACAGTGTGCTAGACCAACTCAGGCTCTGGGGCCTTTGCATATGCATTTCCTCTGCCCATTGTCATCCCCCAGACCTTTGGATACCTGTGCGTGTGCGTGCTTGCATGCGTGCTTGTGCGCACGCACGCACGCAAGCACACACACACACACACACACACACACACACACACACACACGCACATTTTTCTTTTCTGAGTCTCAGTTGAAATGTCACCTCTTTGGCCTTCTTTGTCCTCTTTTACCAAGGGTGTGTCTAGTTCTCTGTCACAATGCCCAGACTGTATTACTGATTTCTTTCCTGCCTTTTTTCTACATTAGGTTATTAGTTCCATACGAGTCTCAGTCTCTCTCTCTCTCTCTCTCTCTCTCTCTCTCTCACATACACACATATCCATGCATACTCTATGTTTGTTTTCTGGTTGTTATTTTTTTTGTAGTAGTCATCTCACTATGTAGCCCAGGCTGGCTTTGAACTCATGATTTTGTGCACAGTTTCCAAAGTTCTGGGATGACAAAGTTCTAGGTGTGTCCTAGAGAGAGGACTACTGTTGTTCTTGTTCACTGTCCTGTATTGGCACCTGGCACAGGGCTGATGGGGGTGAGGTGGGGAGGTACTCTCTGATGGTGGGTCCTCATCAGTGAATTATAGTTAAATGAAATAGCTGTGTCTGGGCCTTGCAGCCTGCTATCTGGCAGTGTGTCTGTGCTGAGGAAGTCAAGTGAGTATGAACCTCACCAACTGCTAAGCTCCTGACTAATGGCTTGTGCCAAGAACAAGCTTATTTTCCCAGTGAACTAATGACTTCCTTTTATCAGATGAGGAGTGCCCGGGTCACCCTCTGATTTCCCTTTTGGCACTGGCTGCCAGGAAGCTTACTGCTTAGGGCAGGCTTCATGGGCAGTGCTTGCTTCCTGTCAGGTCTTCCCTGTCTCCTCGCTGTGACTTAATCACTCTCTTTTGGATTTTGGCTTAGGAGTGCATGTGTGAGGGTTGTTTTTTTTTTTTTTTTAATTTTGGTAAATATGCACATAACTTTTTGATCATTTTTGAGTGTGTGGTTCAGTGTCATTAAGAGGACCTACAGTGCTGTGCAGATGTCATCATTTCTGTCTCTAGACTCTAATCTTGAACAGAAGCTCTGGCCAGTCAATACTGGCTCCCTTCCTGTGTCCTGCACCCATCCTTGTGCATTCTGTCTGAGTCCGATTGCTTTATCTAGTTTTATAAATGGACTCTTTAGTGAGTGTCCATTTTGACCATCTTGTCATTGGGTATCATGTCCTCAAGGGGCATCTGCTTGTGCCAGAATGTCCTTGATGAAGCTGGTGGCATTCCATTCTTAGGATAAGTGGATTGTCTTTAATTGCCTCTCTGCCAGTGGGCGGCATGCAGTGGTGAGGGTGGGCATGTTGGATTAGTTTTAATAGACATGATCTTAGCTTTCTGGGCGTCAGGTGAACCCAGAATAATATGTGCATTAAAAGTAAGTTCTGGACAATTTTAGAACCAAGCCATTGTCAGTGATTTTGCTTCTGTATGTGTGTCTGTATGCCTCAGTGTGTGTGTGTTTGTGTGTGTGTGCATTTAGCTCTGTGTGTCTGTCTCTCTGTGTGTGTCTGTGTGTCTGTGTGTGTATGTATTCTGTGTGTCTTCGTGTGTGTGGGTCTGTGTGGGTCATGTGTTTGCTTTGTCTGTGTGTGCACTGTGTGTGGCTCTGCGTGACTACAGTTCCCTCTCACCTGGAGACCTTAGTTGTCAAGTGTTGGCTGCTAATGACTCACCTGTACCTTCTCCAGCTGCTTGTTCTGGGCTGGCAGGTGTTTCCTATCTTGGCATGCTGTAAGGTAGCTCTTCGCTGTCTTTGGTAGGCTAAGGGCTGAGCTCTGGGGCCCTTCCCCTTCAGGCTCCATTGGGGGCCTGGTGTACACTGAGCCTGAGACCCTAGTCCATCTCTTCTCTCCCTGTCCTTAGGAGCTCAGTCTGTCAAAGCACATACACATGTCCATATTCTAGACTTGAGGCCAGTGGGGGGACACGGGGCACATTTCTCAGCACTGAGGGTCTTGAGGAGCTGTAGGCTGTTGGTTGGATCTGAGGAGACTGACACGCTGAGGGTGACTAGTGGCTAGTCACAGTGGCTACTGAGTAGAGGGTAAAGAGGACAAAGTAGAAGAATTACCCTGAAGTTTAAGGCTATCCTGGTCTACACAGTGAGTTTCAGGCTATTCGGGGTGACATGGAGAGACAAAGGAGAAGCCCAAGTCTGTAGAATCATGACTGGGAGCTCTCAAATCTCACAGAGAGCTAGTGAGGCTAAGGTAGGCCAGGGCAGTTCAAGGCAGTGTGGACAGTTCGGTACCCTAACACTAAGTCCCATGGGTGGAGCTGTGTACAGACTGCTGGCTGCTGGCTTGTGTTGTCCTCTGGTTGGATGTAGGGATGGGTCTGGCAGCCTCAGGGTGGCTCCCTAGCCAGGTTGAACTGTTTCTGCCTAGCCAGTGAGAAGGGCTTGCATGTTTGCTTCCCTGCTATCAGCCCAGCTGTTTGTACTTGGAGGGCCAAATGCTTGAGAAGTGTTTAGGCATACAGCACCAGGCTGAGTCTTTTATCCAGAGCTGCTCATCCAGAGCAGGCTGCCGGTTAAAACAGGATTTCAGATACACAGCAAATGAATTTGTCCTAAAGATCGCAGGGGCGTACTTACCCTAAACTAATGTTCATGGCTGTTTTGAAATCCCTGGGTTTTTATTTCCTAGTTCTAGCAGGCCTCTTCTGGTCAGAATCAGAAAGCTGTCAGAACTGGAGAAGCAAAAGCCTCTCTTAGTATGGAACTGAGTCTCATGCAGAAATGCTTCCTTGTTGACGGTTTCCTCTTCCACAGCTTAATCATCTACGGCCAATTGTGGTCCAGAATGCCAAGTAGAAAATCTCAGAAATAAGCATCACAGGTTTGAAATGGTGTGAATTCTGGGGCAAGTGATGACATCTAGTGCCCTCCTGCCTGGGACCTGAGCCGCTCTGTCCAGAGGATCCATGCTGTGTTTGCTGCCCTCTGGCTAGTCACTTAGTAGGCTGTGGCATTGTTATGTGGTCTTTAAGTGGTCCTATGCTACTTAATCATGGCCACAAAGCACAGAAGTGCTGACAGAAGAGTTGACAGTGCTAATAGATATGGCAAAGAGAGGCATGAAGTGCTCTCTGAAGGGGAAGGAGGAAGGTTTGCAGTAAAGGAGGAAGGTGGCTTGCTGGTGAGGGTGCTTCCGTCTAAAGTACAGTGTGTGCAGGATTTGGAGGTGATTGAGGTCTCAGGCATCCCCCAGGGATCCAGGGTGCTTTCCTACAGGATAAGGGAGATTTCTGTGGACTGCTGCAGGGAGGTCATTGTTCTCAATGGGTCAGACCCCAGTTTTAAAATGGCAGCAATAGTATGCCTTCCGGGGGCCACTCTAGCATTCCAGTGCCCTGGCCAGCTCAGAGTCATGCAGCCGTGCGGAGGTTAACTTGTCAATCACTTCACTAGATGACTGTGGTTTGTGGAGGGTCGGGGAACAGTGAGGACACAAGGTGGAGCCGTGCCCAGTCACAGAAGAAGAAGTCTAAGCAATGTCCTGGTGCACTTGTGACTGCTATGTCAAAGACCTGTTCCTCTTGGGCATCCTGCTCACCCAGGGGCCTGTATGAGAAGGATGTGGAGAGGTGTCTTCATTGGGTGCCCTTGGAGAGGGGACTTTGCTGAGTGGGCCCCTACCTATAAGGACCGGTCCATGGTGAAGTCAAGGCATGCGTTTTCTAAAAATTTAAAAAAAAATTGTGTGTCCATGTGGTATATGTGTGTGCACATTTGTGAGTGTGCATGTGTATGGAGGCCGGAGGTCAGCAATGGGTGTCTTCCTCTCTCTCCACATTACTTTTTGAGGCACAGTCTCTCATTGAACCTGGAGCTCAGTGATTCAGCTGGGATGGCTGGCCAGCAAGCCCCAGGGATCCTCCTGTCTCCTCTTCTTCAGTGCTGGGGTTACAGGCATGTGTGGCTGCACCTAGATTCTTAGAGGGTGCTGGGGATCAAACTCAGGTCCTCGTGCTTGGGAAGCAAGCAAGGCTGGCCCAGTCCCCAGCTCCCTCAGTGCGTGTCCTTCTATTTCAGGAACACTCTTGCTTTGCACATGTTGGGCTGCCGCAGTGACTGTGTTTCTGTTCTCGTTTCTACCCTCCCACTTGGTGCTCCATTTTGAAGATACGCTTGGTCCTTGCTTTCCATCCTGTGGGGTGCATCAAGAGGTGCAGGCAGGACAAAAAGGGAGCAGTGGCCACCTGGGTCTGGAGGACAAGGGGCAACCAGGGGGAGCCAACAATGGCTATGACAGTAGGAGGGAGAGTGGGGAAACAGGAGCTGTGGCCATGGGGAAAGGAGAACTGCCACAGTATACCAGATGGAAAGAGGAAAACAAGCAAGGAGTGGACACCCCAGCCTTTCTGTCTCTCTCTTTGACTGGACAGAAAGCCGAAAGCCAAGATGGGGTCGCAGCAGAGTCCAGCCTCTCTGGCCCTGAGCAGCATATCTGGGGTCAGACAGCCAGATAGTGACTTTCACAGGAGCTCCATGAACTCACAGAGCAGCCCGGTGCTCCTTGAGTGTGGAGTGTGTGCCAGCTGTATGTGGTGCCTTGTAACGTGGTGGCTTCAGGACACACCGGATGGAGCTGTCCTCACATGGTGCTGCTCTAGCATATGTCTTATTTTTACCTCACCTCTGGAGGGTGGGGCTCACAGGGGAAACTGGGGGGGACCCTGGCTACAGGTGATTGAGCCCCTTACTCTGGTGCACATCATTTGTGAATGTAAAGAAGCCCTTGGAGGCTTGTGGAGTTCAAGGCAGGTTTGTGGAGGCTGGAGGCTGCTTGGATCTTCCTTCCTCTTTCTACTCTGTCAGCTTCTGGAAGGGTGGAGACTTAGTCAGTTGGGGTGAGCCCTCAGGGCTCCAAAGATCACTCAGATTCTGTAGTACCTGGCATAGGCACAGGCTCCCTCTTCCAGTGTCATTTTTATAGTATGCCACCTGCCTTCCCAAACCCTGCCTGGCCCAAATAGGACTTCACATCCCTCAGAATATCCATAGCCCTCCATCTGTGGCTTCCTCTTGGAGGCTTCCAAAACCCTTGCTCCTTTCCCCGCCTGACTAAATCCTGTCTGTCTACAAACTCCATGGACCCGATCTTCATGGTATCTGTCTGTTTTGTGCTGCTCTCAACACAGGGTGTGCACAGGGTCGTTGTCATGCCCCAGGCTGCTGGCAGACCACATGTCCCTCACTCACCCAGGGGAAGCCTACCTGCTTTGACCACTCTTTCCCTCCTCACCTGTTGCCAGCTCCTCCCAACTTCCCCCCTCCCCTCCACTGGAGTTCCTCATCTGCCTCCTGCTGCTCTTGCTTCAAGCTTGTGCTGTCCCGAGCCTGAAGCACTTCGCCTCCAGAAAGCTATCGAGTCTCAGTCAGATGCCACCTCCTGTCAGAAGCCTTCCCTGACTTCTCAAGACAGCAGACTTCTCAACCTGAGCCTTACCAACGTCTCTCTTTATTTACTGTTTTAAAGAGTGCCTGGCACAGGTGGGCACTTACCACCTCCCCCCAGGGCCTTCAGCTCTGGGAGCTCAGCCAGGTGGCTCATCTTACTGGCTGACAAACCCTGAGTCCCCGGACATACTTAGCATAGATTCCCAGTCAGCTGGTGGCCGCAGCTGGTGGAAATTAGCCTGCCATTATTTCATCGCTGCCTTCAGGGCTCAGGCCATGCTGACAGGCCATATTTACCCTGCCTGACTTGGAGGGAGCTGGGCGGCCCGAGCATGTCCATTCTCTGGAAAGCTCAGTGCTCTTTGAACTCCTCTTTCCCACCACAGACCTTCAAGAAGTTGCCATCTTCTTAGTGTTTGAAGTGAGAATTGGCTGTGGTGGTGCAGACCCATAACTACGGCCATGTTTAGGAGGCTGAGAAAGGAGGCTTCTCTTGCATTCAAGGACAGCTGTGACTACAGTGTGAGACCTGTCTCTAAATAAATAATACATAAAAGAATTTTAAAAAAAGGACAAATATTAAGGCCCAGAGACTATACTTGGCTGTATTTTCTAAAAGATAAAAAACAGGGCTGGGCTTGCCCGCTCAATAAGGTAGGCACAAGGACCTGGGTTCAATTCCTAGAGCCCATGTAATAATTCCAGGCTTGGTACCACGTCCCTGTAACTGTAGGTCTGAGGAGGCAGATGGGAGGAGCTCCTAGGGCTCACTGGCCAGCTAGTCTAACCTAACTGTCGAGTTCTAGCCCAGGGAGAGACCCTGTCTCAAAGGAGGGGGACAGCATTTTTGAGGATGAAATCTGAGGTTGTCTTTTGTCATAATACACATGTGTAACAGAAACACTCAAATGTATACACATGTGTACATATGTGTCCCCCAGAAACACACACACACACACACACACACACACACACACACACACACACAGGCAAATCCACATGTGTGCACACAGATGCACACAGGCAAACCACACATGCACATACATGTGCGCATCCACGTATACACACACACACACACACACACACACACACACACACGTGTGCATGCTCACATATCAAACAGGCGCTGTCAGAAAGAACTGATGGTGTGAGAGCATCCTTTCATGTGCTATCTAGGGAATGGCCTGACACTGAGTCACTGTGCCTTTGGGGACCTGTAACTTTTGTAGCAGTGAGGCTTGGTGGAAAAATGGCGTCTGAGCGGTTGTGGAAGACTTTGAGAAGAGCAGGAATGGGAGTGTGGAGGCTCCGGGCAGCATCCCTGATTGGCGGGGGGAATACTGCCAGTGCTGAGCATGGCTGGGGGGACTGGCCTCTTCTTGCCGGTAATGGAAGCCAGACAGGCTGTGTGTATGGAAGTGGCTCCCAGATCACCCTGGTGTCCCAGGGAAAGACAGAGAGGCATGGTGGAGAGATGGATAAGCTGAGCTTTAAGCAGGAAGGTGGGGGTGTGCCTTGGAGCAGCAGTGAGAGCTGGTCTTGGGGATAGATAGGACAGAGGCAGTGAGATGCTGTGAGGAGATGGCAGGAGCATCCCAGGTTGACCTGGAATTCCCAGGATCTTATGGGATGGATGAGCTTAAGCTCTGGAGTCTGAGGTCTGGGGGTGCAGTATACACAGAGTTAAATGGCTGTGTCATCCTGGAGGGGGCCTGTGCCTGCCCGGCACCCCTCACTACACCCCCTGACTAGCAGCCGTGTCTGGGAGTGCATCCAAGTGTTTTGGGGGAAGAAAACTGTTCTGCTATGTGCAGATTTGGAAATGGGAGTATGTGTGCAGGATGACCTATGAGTGTGTCTGGGTGACTGGGCAGGGTGAGGTCACAGTGACAGACTGAACGAGCATGCACTCATGCGCACTCCCTTACCTTTACCTGAGCGTGTGTATGCGAGAGAGACTGGGCTAGATGACTCAGAGGGCTGAAGTCACCCAGAGTATACAGATGTAGAGCCACATTGCTTCAGCATCCGTGGCACCTGAGTGACACACGCTCCCATTCCTGCCTCTTCCCTGCATGTGCATTTCTGTGTATGAGAGAGAGCAGGACTGAGGGATGCCTGAGGGTAGAAGGGCATGCCTAGAGGTAGAGATGGCTGTGTGCTGTGTGTACACATGCCGGGGTGTGCCCCTCCTCCCTCTCCGTGTGTGTCCTTGGTGTGACAGACTTTCTTCCTATCTTCCTAGGGCCTCTAGAGACATGATGCTGCTCCAGGAGCCCGCGGCAGTGTGGCTGGCACTGGCTCTGGTCACGACCCTGACTCCGAGCCCAGGCATGGCAGTGCCGTGGCAGGACTGCACAGGTGCCAAGTGTCCACCGCTGGAGAACTGCATCGAGGAGGCACTGGAGCCAGGAGCCTGCTGTGCTACCTGTGTGCAGCAGGGCTGTGCCTGCGAAGGCTACCAGTACTACGACTGCGTACAGGGAGGCTTTGTGGATGGCCGTGTGCCAGCTGGCCAGTCCTACTTCGTGGACTTTGGCAGCACCGAGTGCTCCTGCCCTCCAGGCGGTGGCAAGATCAGCTGTCAGTTTATGCTGTGCCCCGAGCTGCCACCCAACTGCATTGAGGCCATGGTGGTAGCTGACAGCTGCCCACAGTGTGGCCAGGTGGGCTGTGTCCACACTGGCCGGAAGTACCCCGCCGGCCACACCGTCCACCTCTCACCCTGCCAGGCCTGCCACTGTCCTGATGCTGGTGGTGAGCTCATTTGCTACCAGCTTCCTGGTTGTAATGGGAACTTCTCAGATGCTGAGGAGGGTGACTCTGGGCGGCAGTATGAAGACCCCTACAGCTATGACCAGGAGGTGGCCGAGGCAGAAACCACTGTGGCCATGGTGAGTGAGGTTCAGGCAGGTGCAGAGGGCCCCCCTGCTTCTCTGGGAGGTGGGAATCTACCACCGTCATCCATTCGAGCAACCCTCTGGCCAGCTGCCCTCCCCAGACCCACGGCAGCTGCTGCCCTGGGTCCCCCAGCCCCTGTGCAAGCCAAAGCCAGAAGAGTGACAGAGGACATGGATGAGGAAGAGGAGGAAGACGTGGAAGAGATAGTGGTCACTGAGCCACCAGCAGCAGGTGGTCCTGGGAGGCTGGACAGCTTGCCCACGATATCCCCAGCCAGACCTGGTCTCCCTGTCCAGGAAAAGGAGGCTGAAGCCAGGGCAGGGCCTGAAGAAAACCTTATTCCTGATGCCCAGGCCACTCCTCGCAGTGCTGTGCAGGAGGGTGCTGTACCCCTGCCTAGATCGGGCCTGGCTGGTCTCAGCCCATCTCTGGCCACAGACAGCCCTCGTGAGGACCCAGAGCAGTCCAGCAGTCATCCCACTCTATCCACACTGCCGCCTGACAGAGCCCAGGTCTCACCTTCCCCAGAGATGCCTAAAGAAATACCCCAGCGTCCGCAGTTGCTACCTCGATCCCGAACAGAAGAGGACACAGACCCCAATTCAGTACATTCTGTCCCCAGAGGTGATCCTGATGGTAAGGCCCTTTCTGGTGTTCCTGGTAGGGCCACTGAGTCTGGAAGGAACGGTCGCTGCCTATGGGCTCCTCGCAGCTTCCATCTCTCAGGACTGAGACAAAGTGGGATGGCTTGGTGGAGGTTCCCATGGCAGCTCTCTTGAAGGCCTAAGACAGAGTGGCACGAGCCAGGGGAGGTCTCAGCAGCTGCCCTTTCATAGACCTGGGACAGAGGGGTACAGAGACGTTCTTGTTCTTGGAGGCACAGGGTTCCTGGTGGGCTCTGGCTGAGGGCATAGAAGGTTTTCTTCATCAGAGGAGAGCCCAATCCTGCTGACTGGAGTCCAGGGGTGTCTTAGTGGGAATTACAGAGCTCTGCAGACCTGATCAGCGGCCCTTGAATGTCCTACAGAGGCCCAGCTGGTGGCACAACACGTTCTGTTGTGGCTCTAACTGCTGCTCTTTCCGGCAGGAGCCTGGTTGACGTGTCAGCTCTTTTTTCTCGGTGCCACTACAGTGGCTTACAGCTTAAACAAAGTAGAAGCTAAGGTCCCTATGGTGACCACATGCTGCCCAGTGGCCTTCTAACCTCTTCTGACCCCTCACACTTCCCCATGGTCAGCTCAGGCCCACTGGGTTCTTGGCCATGCAGCCTCTGGCCCAGAGACCTTTGCATTTGCCACAACCTCTGCTTAAGATGCTCTGACAGGTATCTGGATGACTTGGTCCTTTGCACTGTGCCAGGCCAACTTCTCAGGGTGCCTTCTCTGCCACCTGCCTTCCTTCTTGCAGCTTTGATCTCTCTCAGCCACTGCTGACATTATAAACAGAATTACTTGGGTCCTTGCTTATTGTTTTCTGATATTTAGCGTTACACAAGCCAGGTTTGGTGCTGAGCCCTAGAGCCGTGGTTTTACCTGCATACATTTGGCATTTTATAAGTGTTGGGTGATGGATGGAACCAATGGGAGACCCCTGTTTACCTCCTCTCTTCCTCATTCTTCACCCTAGTTGACTCATTGTCTCCCTGAGCACCCGATCTCTCTGCTGTTCTCAGCATTTGCTTACATTGGTTCAAGCTCAGGCAGCACCTTCCTCAGGAAGTCTTCCCTGAAGTCTCATCTCCCTTCAACCCACCAACTCTCCCTGTGATACCACCTGGGAAATTGTATGCTTTCTAGAAGCTTCTCTCTACAGCCAGAGCCTCTGTCTTGTTCAGTCCTGTACTTTTCACGCTACACATCCTTGTTAGGAGTTATCTGTGAGCAGGTAGGTCCCAGCGGCCCTGGAAAGGCAAGAGTGGACGGGTGTGGCTCTGGGTTCCCGGCTTTGAGAGTTCTAAGGGAGGGGTCTGGGAAGGCTTTCAGGCAGAGTGGATGTGAGAGGTCCTGAGGTATTCACATTGTGACCATGTTCCTATCCTGTTGCCCCCAGCTGTGAGTGGGCTTTTTATCTACTAAGTGTCTGCCTGTCTGTGAGAGCTCCCATGGTACTTGCTGGTCACAGGGTGTGTTTGGAACATGTATATGGGCAGCACGGGTGCTATTGGGGGCTGTGAGGCTTCCTCATTCTACACGAAGCTCTGCCTTCAGCTTGCTTTCCTTCCTGTGACTCCCTGCCACCAGCCTGCTAGGGAGGTGTGGCTATGGGGGAGGCCTGTGACTGACTGACTGGGACTGGGGCCCCAGTTGTTCTCCACCCAGCCCTGAGTCTGGAATTGCAGGGGGCAGGGAAGGTCTAATGGAGTGCACGTGTGTGGGAGGGCTCAGTGCCCTTGGCCTGCAGCCTCTGGGTTTCCAGAATAGAAACAGCCCTGGCTTCCCCAGCTTCTTGTTGCCAGTGGCTCTGTGGGAACTGGGACAGCTTTGCTAACCTGGTGGGTCTTTGTGCCTGGCCTTCTCAGCTGTGTTTGAGCTGTGGCATTGATGAAGGGCGATGGAGGCTACCCTCATCTACCGCAGGGGCCTAGCTCAGGCAAAGGCGGGGAAGGCTATAGTAAGCAGGGCCAGGATGTCACTGAAGCGTTAGTTGGAGAGGGTTCTCAGACATTGGCCTCTCTCTCAGTCTTTGGTGGAGCTCACCATCACTACCAGCTCATGTGCTGACTCCATGACCATGGGCAAATGGCTTGGCCCTTTATGCCTCAGTTCCTCCATCTGCAGACAACCTAGAAGCCCTGCTTTAGGGCTGATTTGAGGCTGCAGTGAGCTCATTTGTGGCTGTGCTTGGCATGAGCTGAGTGCTCACCAAGGATTAGGAGATGGTACTGATTTTACTCCCATCTGTTCTGCCACAGGTTTCTTCTTCAGCAGGCATTTATAGGGCCCTGTCTATGGCAGGAGCTGTGCTAGGGAACAAGGTGGGCTGCTCCCTTGGAGGCCTAACAGAGTGGAGTGCATTAAGCAGATAAAGCATGGGCATGCAGCTGGTGAGGGTGGGTGATAGCAGGATATATGGATGGGGCTCTTGATGGCCTGCCAAGCATCTGAGGAAAGCGGAGTCTGAAACACAGGGTCTCCAGGCTGCTATTGGAGGGAAGTTTGGGGGCCATGGATTGGGGAGACGTTAGAGAGAGGGCTTTGCCTTACTCTCTTACTTACTTAGTGAGCCCCTGGGCTCACTAAGAGACAGACCGGAAATGACCCCAGCCCTGTTGCCATGGCAGCCCTGGGGCCTGGAGAAGGTGGTTTCCATCCATCGTCCAGTCCTAACTGGGGCGGGGGTCCTGCCTGGGAGTCAGAATTGTACCAGGGATCCCCACTGCCTCAGCTGGGCTGTTTCTGCCTCTGAGCATGTCCAGATGTTCTAAATGGAAGCCATATGCCTGCCTCTCCAGGCCATGGAGAGGGGCTCTGAAGTCTGTTTCTCAGGGGACTTTGGTAGGGTGTTGTCTTATAGCAGAGGGAGCCTCAAAAACAGCAAGAGGTGGCCCTGACATTGAGGAAGTCCTGACTTTGAAAACAGGCAGGAAGGAGCCACTTCCTTTGGGCCTCACTCTGCAGGGCAGGTGTCTATACACTGACCCTCAAGTTCAGATGTCAGCTTTTCTGTCCCAGACCCCACCTTCTGGCCACTCAGTGATTATTGAATCCCTCCATCCCCATCAAAGCCTAGAGAGCTCAACCTTCTGGCTTATGGACGAAGTGATAGGAAAGGACAGAATCAGAACCATTTTGAAGTCTGCATTGCTTTGTCCAGAAGGTGATCTGCTTCTGAGACCAGATCATTTTCCCTGAGGCAGATGCGGAACTGGGCAAAATCTGTGTCTCTGCCCTGGGAGAGCTCTGGATGACCTGGGTTGCTGGTCACAGGCTCAGTGGTGACAGGTGTGAAGGCCTCAGTGAGGAGAAGCTGGGGGAGGTGGCAGTGCCCTGTGCCCATCTGGGGTTCCGGGGCTCTGACTTCCCTTGTGAGTAGGGAGACGTGCTGGAGGCAGTAGCCTGTGTTAGTTAGCATTGTGGCCACTGGAGGGCTGTGAGAGGAGGGGCTCCAGGCAGGGGGAGTGGTTATAAAGTCTCCCAAAGCTAGCTGGAATGGAATTTGGTTAACAGGAGACCCTGTGAGGCACAGGCAGGAGCCAAACTCAGGGCACCACACCTATTCTATGATGCAGATCTAGGGCCCAGAGCCAGGCTCCGTGGTGCAGAGCTATATGGGAGGCTGGGGCAGTAGGACAGCAAGACCAGGGCCAGCCAGGGCAATGTATTGAGACCCTGTCTCAAAAGGAGGAGCTGACAATAAAATAACATGGGTTGTAGCTTAGTGGAAGAGTCCTGCCTGGCATGTGCGAGGCCCTGTCTAATCCTTAGCCTTCCACTTATAGAGGTTTGGGCCTATCTTAGCCCATAGTGGATTTAAACCTTGTGTCTGGGAGTCACAAGGATGGAGGGCTGTGTTTGAGTTGTTCCTTGAAGGAACTTGGGGCTCTGCTGATCCCAGTCCTCCCTATTATGAGTTCATAGGGCCTGGGCATATGAAGTGCCAGGGCCGCTGGCGGCGGTGGCGGTGGTGGTGCTGGAAGCAAACTGGGGCTTGTTACTTGGCGTCCATGTTTGAAGCTTGGAGTGACAGTTCTGGGAGGCAGCATGGAGTGGGAAACTGTCCTTCCGGGTCAGGGGGCTTTTCTGGAGGTCATAGCAGAGATGGTGGCAGGTAGACCCTGCCTCCCTGTGGGCAGAGTGGGCTCCAGATCCCGTGAAGGACTCACGTATAGCTTGTCGGGGTTTCCTAGGCTCTATCCTCCCTATAGGCGCTTGTTATATTTTATGGTTGTCCCCACAGTGAGGATCTGAAACCAAGGCTGGGCCTTTGGTGGGTTTCTTTAATTGATTTGTTTTGTTTTGAGACAGACTTTCACTATGTAACCCAGTCTGGCTCCAAACTTGCCATCCTCCTGCCTCAGTTTCCCAAGTTCTGGGATTATAGGTATTTGCTTTCTGTAGCTGTGATGAACACCATGATGAAAAACAGCCTGGAGAGGAAAGGGTTTATCTGACTTACACTTGGAGGTCACAGTACATCACTGAGGGAAGTCAGGGTAGGAACTTACAGAGACACTACAAAGGAACACTTTCTGTTGGCTCAATCTCAGACACATGCTCAGCTACCTTTCTTATGTAATCCAGGCCCACCTGCCTAGGGATGGCACTGCCCACACTGGACTGGGCCCTCCCACATCAGCCGTCAATCAAATTAATCTCCCTCAGACAGGGCCTCAGGCTGATCTGATCAACTGATATTCCCTCTTCCCAGGTAACTCTAGGTTATGTCAGGTTGACAGTACAAAGTACCCAGCACGCACATGCCTCAACATGCCTGGGGGAAGAAGGCCAGGGGATCCAAGTTTCTCTAAATTTTCTGTCGTCTCCATAAGTGGAATGTCCTCATGATGTCTCCCAGGGCTGTCATGCCACAGGGACCAGGTCTCTACATTTTGTGTTTCTTTAATGTCTTTCATTAAAAGCAGATTTATTGAGATCCTATTTACAACCATAAAACCACGTTCCATCCCCTGCATTTGAAGGCATAGTTAGGTGGCTTTTAACATATTCACCGTTATGCAAAAATCATCTAAATCTAATTCCAGGATGTTCTCATCATGGTAGAGACACCAGGTCCTGCCCCAGCTGCTTTCTCAGCCTGTGGCTGCTGCTCACCCCCCTTCTGCCTATGGAAGTGTGGATTCCAGATGGTCTAGAGTAACCAGGAACCTCTCTACCAGGCTCCCAGGCTACGTGCCACCTCCAGAGCCATGGGGTTGCCTCTCTGCCATTCTCTTGAGCCACACTTCTGTGGGTTCTTCACAGATGTCCTCCCTGTCCCACATGGCCTGGCCTTCACTCTGCATGGCCTGGTTTCCGCTTTGCCTGGTCTGGTCCTTGATCCCCATGGTCTTGTCTCTGCTCTGTGATCTCATCTCTGCTCTATTGTCCTGTGTCTGCTCCCCTTTGGCCCACATGGACTGGTCTGTGCTCCGTGGTTTCTCATCCTCCATTGGTTTGCTCCAGCCTAGCCTAACCCAAAGCTGGAGTGCACAGCGGTCCTTGTGCGCAAGCCCAGCACTGGCAACATTGCTGCTTTTGATGCTCTCCATAGCTGGCTCTGTCAGGATGCTGACGCAGGCCCAGTGACCTCATGAGAGCTGCTGCAAAGTCCTCACCAGGTCCTGAGGAATGAGGAAAGGTGGGAGAGTGGGTGAGGAATCTCTCCACCCCTGAGCGTCAGCCCTCAGCCCGGGGGCAGCAGCTTTGTGGTGGGTTATTATATTTGTTCCCCACAATAAAAGCATTTCCCTACGATCCCCACAAGGACAGAGGATGTGTTACTGGTCTTGCCGTATGGTCCTGCTGGGAGGCTTTCCAGCTTAGAGATTCAGCTTTCTCTCATTGTATAACCTTCAGGTAAATCACTTGGCTAGCCTGTAAAAGGGGTTTATAGCGGCCTTCCTGCTCTCCTTCATCTGCCACTGGAAGGCAGCATTGACTGCACTCTGCGGGACTCTGTAGGGCCCTTATCCCCAAGACCACACAGCGCTTCCAGGCTTGGTGGGCCGTTACACTGGGAAAGAGCCTAGTTTGACTCTCAAAGTGGATTCCAGCTTCTGTTCCTCCTGGCTGTGTGACCTCAGGCAAGTGGCTGACCATCTCTGAGCCTCAGTTCTGTATCTTGAAAGATGTAGGAAGTCCTGTTAAGGCTACTGGTACAATGCGGGCCAGCTCAGAGTGGCTGCCCAGAGCTTGGTGCATTCCCTGACTTCCCTGCGGAGGGGTTGTTGTGCTCCGGGAGCACAAGGAGGGTGGATTTGTGCTTTTGTTTGAATAGATCGGTGTCTGTTTCTGCTGCTCAGAAGCCCGTTCCTCTGGCGGCAGAGCCGAGAGCCAGGCCTGCTGAGCTTGGGTCAGGGTTTTTAGCTGCTCACTTCCTGCCCCACCCATGTGTTTGTCATTCCATCTGCCTCCAGATGTGCAGCTCAGTGCCCCTCCCTATTCTGTGCTCCCCTTCCAGCTGAGTGTTCCTCCCTGCCTGTCCCTTGCACTGTACTCCCCTGACACAGCCTTGCCAACTGTGTGGAAATGCCCAGACTCCTTTCTACCTATAGTGTTGCCTGGCTGTGATGTGACATCCCATCACCAAGGGCAGGCAGGTGGATTATGTTTCAGGTGCTGGATTCAACACTGGCTAAATAGGGAATCTATTCATTTTATGAGACACCCTCAGGGGTTTGCCCTCATTATACCCATTTTATAGATGGACAACTGAGACCCAGGGAGGTTAAGGGAACTGTCCAAGGTCCCAAGGCCAACGGAGTAGAGAAATGTGCTTACTACTCACTTGGCCTTTTTTTCTTGGTGCTTCCTAGCCCTGTATGCTATCCTCCTGAGTGCCCAACTATACTATGCAAGCAAATCTGTCCCCGTGGTCTAAATGGAGGCTCTGGAACTATCTATTACAGGGCACTGGCCGCACTGGGCAGAGCAGTGCTTGCATAGCTGCAGGCTGCAGCTTCTTTTCTTGACCCCTGGCCTGGGCCTCTTTACAGAATGAAGTCCAGGGTCCAGAAGATCAGATTCCCTAGGGTGTAGGTGGTAAAGTGTTGGAAATCTGAGCCCAACTGTTCTGCTCAGACTTAGAGAGCTACTGAGCTGGGGATGGGTCTCTGGTTTGCTTTCTCTTGCCTTCTCTACTCATTCACTGACATGGTTGTGGGCTGCACCCCTGGATGGTATTGGGTGCCTAGAGGTCAGTAGGAAGCAGAGGTGAAGGCCTGCCCTGCTGGAATGGGTTTGGCTGTGGCTCCATGCTGGAAGCCTTTAGGAGGCTCCTGGCCGGGAAGCAGTTGGAGACCGGGAAGCAGTTAAAGACTGTTGTGCTGGTGGAAGGTCAAATCCCACTTGCATGGAAACTGCCCATTGTGCTGTTTCCTGGGCCGGAAAGGCTGAGCATGACTGCTCTGGGCTTCCTTCAGAAGCCTGGGGTCTGGAAATTCATCTGGAAGCTCCTATCAAGTAAATACTGGCAGTTCATTCAAACAGTTTAAAGCACAAAGCAAGCATGTAGTGGGCCCAGCCTTGCTGCTTTGAGTGTTGACTCCCCAGCTCCTTCGCATCCCCAGGCACACAACCGTAACTCTGAAGAGGCCAAGAAATAGGTAAGGAGCCTGCCAAAGGCCAGTGAGCTCTGAGATGGAACCAGGAGTCCTGACACCTAGCCAGCGCTCCCTTCCCTGTGATGAGCCTTCCCAGCTGAGCAAAGTCTTTTGGGAAGCAGTTTCATGAAGGGGCTTGATTCAATCTGAGGAGACCAGTATGATCTCGTGTCTTGGGGACTGCTGACAGTTCAGCTGCCACTACTAGGTTGAATGGAAACCTGGAGAGCATCAGCTCTGGCTTGGGGAACAGATTAAAGCCAGGCCAGCCTGCCATGAGGGTTCCAGGCTTCTGCCCGTCTAGGCTGTCCCCCTGCTGCGCAAAGAATTATACTGAACAGGGTAAAAAGCCAGATTGGAAGAGGAGAAGGCAGTGGGCTTGAGGGAGGATATTCACTTAGGTAGAGTTGGCAAGGGACAAGGGAGCCTCTTGTGCCACTTCCCAGGTGTGGGCATACCACTTCCTTTTCTTGTGTGCTGTCTGCTTGTGGTATGAGATGTGGACTCCTGGAGAGAGGCTGTGTGACTAGGGGTATCTCAAGCTGGGGCCCCCAACAGTTCAGATCAGGACTGTTGCTTAGAAGCTGATGTGGAAAAGCTTGGTTCCAGTTCCGTGCTGTGAGAGGTGGAACTTTCAAGAAATGGGGCCTAGCGGGATGTCTTTAGGTCATGTGCCCTTGACCATGAGATGGAGGCTTTCTCTCACTCACAAACAGCTAGGGCTGTTTGTGGGGGCTGTTTACCATCCAGTGCAGACTTGTTAGATACAGAGACACATAGGTACACATATAGTTACATTTGTGTTAACATTTCCTGGGGAGACACTAACAAATGCCTATTCACCCCAGTTAAGACCATGACAAGACCAAATGATTCTACCCAGGTCTACCTTGGTGAACCCATGGGTTTATTTGGGCTTACCAGAGCATGGGCATCTTGCTGCTAGGGTGTGTGTCCCCCAGCAGCAATTGTTAACTGTTGGTACATACCTGGGGAGTGGGCAGGGTTCATGACTCACTTCCACAAAGAAGTGTTAGGAGGCCCAGCCTTCAGAGGGCACTGTGTGTGCAATCACTGCAGCCTTGATTTCAAGGCAGCAATAGTGGCATCGTGCCTGGAGGATAGCATCATCCACACACACACACACACACACACACACACGCACGCACGCACGCACGCACGCACGCTCATCATCCTGGCTAATTTTATGTCAGTTTGACACGTTAGAGTCTTTTGAAAGGAGGGAACCTCAACTGAGAAAGGTCCTTCATAAAATCAGGCTGGAAGGTGTTCTCTTTATTAGCGATTGATGGGGACACAGCCAACCATGTGGTTCTTACAGAACACAGAATGGGGGTCCTGGGTTCTATAAGGAAGCAGGCTGAGCAAGCCATGGGAAGCAAGCCAGGAAGCAGCACTCCTTCATGGCCTCTGCATCAGCTGCTGCCTCCAGGTTCCTGCCCTGTTTGAGTTTCTGTCCTGACTTTCTTCGATGATGAACAGTGATGTGGAAGTATAAGCTAAACCATCCCTTTCCTCTTCAACTTGCTTTTGGTCATGGTGTTTCATTGCAGTGATAGAAACCCTAAGACACTTACTGAGCGTTACCAATCAGTATCTTCAGGGAATCGATTCCAGGATCATCCCCCTCTCCATCTTGGGTACAAAAGTTGGAGGATGCTTATGTCTCTTATGTAAAACTCATGCATAGAGGCTGTGTGCATCCTACTTCAAACACCTGCAGACCCCTTGTTACTATGAGGCAGGGCAAATACAATGTGGCAATGGCCGCTACACTGTACCGTCTGGGGGAACAAAAGAAGGATGTCTGTGCACCTTTGTTCAATACAGATACAGGTCTTTATAGAAACATTTTCCTATATTGAGTTGGTTGAGCTCATGGCTGCAGGGTCAGCGGGTAGACATGTGCATGCTGGAAATTTCAGTGTTGGCCCGTATCTTTTCTTATTGTTTGTTTGATTTTTTTGAGAAAGAGTTTCTCTGTGAAGCCCTGGCTGTCCTGGAACTCACTCTGTAGACCAGGCTGGCCTCAGTTTTACAGAGATCCACCAGCTTCTGGCTCCCAAATGCTGGGATCAAAGGCATGTGCCATGGCCACCTGGCTTGGCCCTGTATCTTGAAACTCTGAAAAAAAAAAAAAAAGATACAACGTCTAATCCAGTCAATTCCCTAATGCCATCTAATTCTCCACTTTCTCTGATTGTTCCTGAGGTGGGCTGTAAAGCTTGTTTTGTAAAGGCAATATCTAATCAAGGATGATTAGCCAGTGTTTGGTTTACCGCGGTGGTTACGCCCCCTGGGTTTGTTTTTCTGAAATTCCCTTGAATACACACAGTCTCAAGTGTCTTTTGATGCACGGTAATGGAACAGGCCTTTGCCAAATGTCCTATGGGAACATAATGTGCAGACCGCAGTGCCTCGGGTCTCGGCGGGATCTCGGCGGGGTCTCGGCGGACAGCTTGGAGAGTCCACACCTGTGCTGCACCCCGCAGATGGAAACCAGTGTTCCCTGGTGTTGCTTCCAGCTTGTTAGCTCTTAACTCCCTCCCGGCCCCATTAAAGCCGTTGCTCTGACGTGCCAATGCCCTTGCCTATTCTTAAGTTTATTTTGCAGAATGGGAATGATCTATGTCTGGCTCGTTTGGAGGAAGGAAACATTGGGTTCTACCCAATAGTCTTGTATGGAGGAGCTAAATTGCCTTTATCAGTGTTAATTGCAGCCCCGGTTGCGATGGCAACTGGAATGTCTCGGTAGCGTTCTGATGTGGGAGTGAAGCGTAGCTTCTTGAGCGGCCCTGATGCTGATAGACAGTTGGAGCTGTGCTGCTGGCAGCATTCCTCTGTGTCTTCGGGAGCGGGAGGAACCCCTGAGTAACTGTGCACCTAGGTGGGGATCTGCTCACTAGAGGGTATGTGGCATTGACGGAGGTTTCTCAGTGCCTTTCCAGAGCACCCCAAAATTTACGTGTACTCAGTTTACACGGATGTGCATAGCAGGTGGGTTCCTGCCACCCTCGTCTTGGGGCTCATCCCAGTTACAGCCATCTTTCATCCTTGGCCCCAGTGTAGAGCATTGTCTCTTCTTGGTTCTAGGTCATGTTCTGGAGGATGGTGGCACCAAGTAGTTTTCCTTGTAGCTTGTCCTTTAGGTCTCCCTTGCCTAGGAGTGTGTGTGGTATACTATAGGTCAGGCCTCTCTCTGGTCATCTGTAACAGTAGTGGAGTGTGAGGACTCTGCGCTGAGAGCCCAGGCAAGGGACCACAAGTGCAGCTGCAGGTCAGCACACAGGTGGACCAGTCAGGCTTGGATGAGTCTGATGGAAGGCAGGGGGTACATGGCGTGTGTGTGCTAACAGGGCTGGGAAGAACGAGGAGATGGAAATCTAGACATGGAGAAGCAAGACTGGGTGAGCCCAGGTCAAACCCCCATCCCAGAGGCTTTTTCTGGGCTCCCTATCACTCCTCTGCCCCCTCCTGTGAATGTGGGATAGAAAACAGAGAGGAGACCAGAACCCTGGCTGGCTTGTCTACTTCACAGGCCTCAGAAAGATGATCAAGGCTCCTGGGTGGCCCAGAAAGGCTCACCCTGGGTTCTGCAGAAAATGCCACCATGTTTGTCAAGGCTGGGGGGGCTCACAGTGCTGTGTGCTGTGGGGCTCTGGGCTGTACGCTAAGGCCCACAAAGCAAACATCTTGTTCATCGGGGCCCTGGCGGAGACTCCTGCTATTACCCTCCTGTCAGCAGGGAAATGTTTTGCAGCATTTTCAAAGCCGGGATTCTTTAGGGAAAGGGGACTAACTGTCTAGGGGTTGATGTCTGGACTGGATTGTTTGGGCCATCCATTGTTCTGTGATCAAAGGAGGTTATGGTTTCCGGATCTCTGAATCTATTTACAAGGGAAGGGCTCTGGAATGGCTAATATCTGCCTCAACATACAGGAGGCAGGGCTCCCCCCAAGACACCATCTGTTGCTGCGTCTGGGGTCTCCACTCTACCAGATGCCTGGTGCATATCCATGTAATCCTTTTAAAGTAAATGTCAGTTTATGTAGCTCCTGAACTCGGCCTGAAGTACCTTCAGGAACGATTTCATTTCATGCAGACATCCGCCTCTGGTCTCTTAACACCTGTGTGTAATGGGCCGGGAGCAGCCTAACTATTTCATCTCTGATCGTTAGGTATCTCTGGAATCTTTGCTGTCACAAACGCGTTGGGTGTCTGGGAGCCTCCTGTCTGGGTTCACCGGGGTGTCTGTCAGTATGTCAGATTCCTGGAAGGGGGAAATGCCAGCCCACAGTTCCTTATATTTATTGCAATGCAGTTTTCAAAAATATTGTGACATTTACAAAGTCTTGAGTGTGCAGCTCAGCAGCATTACTTGCAGTCTCACTGGAGTGAGATCTCTCAACTTCAAATGCTGAAACTGCCCTTATGGGACACTCAGTGCCTGATGCCCGCCGCACTACTTTCCGTCTCTGAATCTGAGTGGAAACACATGCTGTCTGTAGCCTTTGTGTCTGGCTTGCGGCTCTGCTATTTCTAAGTTTTAGGCGTCAATCTTCATTATGGGATTTTCTATTCTTGTTGCCTTATCCATTCCTGTTTTTGTCTCTTCCTGTGGACAGTGTCTTTCCCCATGTCATGCCTGTAGGATATAAGTGTGTCACATGGTGGTTGTGGCTGTCATTGGTGACTCATTATAACATAGGGACTGTGTTACAGCACAGGGCCATTTAGTGGGCTGGGGACCCTGGGGCGTATTTCTGTTTTTCCTGATAACAAAATCTCTGCAAAATGAGTTTGCACATCTTCCCTTTCAGCAGGTGTCAGGGTAGGTTTTCCATACTATTTCTCTCTCTCTGCCACTGAGGAGTATGAGGTTTGGCCGGGGTGGGGGTGTCAAGGACCTATCATACTGTCTGTCTGGCAGAACTCTGAAGACCACGGCAGAGTGGTCCAGATCCAGGGCAGTTCTGGGCCATGTCACTGTCCAGAAGGAGATGAGCAACCTCAGTCATCCTTGGGAATAGGGAGGCCCGGCTGACCCACAGGAGGCAGAAGGGCAGGTGGGCATCATAAAATGGGCAGTGGCCCAGCTCTCCACCCAGGCATTGGTTCTGTTGCTGAGATGGGTTAGCTCATTCGGAAAGGCCTAACGCACCATACCATGTGGGCTGAGGGACAAGAGTGGTCCCTTTACTACACATACAGGCATCATGGGTTGGTATGAACTTCAAATGGTGACGGACGCTGAGAGCCTGAATGCTTCACCTGGAAGCAGAACTTGTAATGTTCTGGGACCTGTGTTGCCCACTGAGGGCCTGAGGTGACTCAGGCCCTTCTTAGACACAGAACCCTTCAAGGATGATGTTGGGATAAGTGTGTCACTTGGCAGAGATATCATGGTGCAGTGTGTGTGTGTGTGTGTGTTTGTGTGTGTTTGTGTGTGTGTGTGTGTGTGTGTGTGGTGTAGCCAGAAGCAGAAGCTGACTGGCTTGCTGGCCAGATGAAGAGGCTGAAAAGTCATACTGGGTGGGCTTCTTCAGGTCTTGGGAAGCCTGTCTGCTGCTGTTGGGGTGCAAATTCCTGTGACCAGTCTAGGCACAGAACTGTAGGAGGGGCCAGGGCAAGGTGACACAGGATGCCCAGCATCTGGAGCATATCACTAAGGTCAGAGTGTGAGGGAGATGAGAGGCCTTGGGGTGCATTCCACAGGCCAGAAGCCAGAGGGCAAGGGACCCCCAGAGAGATGGTGGGGGCTGGGATGTCTGGAGGCAGGCCTGCAGGAGCTGCCTTGGAACCACCTTGGGAACTGTGGGGTGTCCTCATTGTGACCTTGGAGGCTCGGTTCACAGCGAGCTCTTTCAGGACTGGCTGGGTCAAGTTGCCCATGTTGACTGGAGAGGGAAAGGGAAGAGTGCAGCATGAGGCTGGGATTTCTAATCTTCCACTTCCTCTGGGCAGAGGAAATAATAACAGAGTGTTTGGCCCTGTGCCTGGCTTGATATTGGCACTCAGCACATTGGGGCTGTCATTGCTATATCTTAGGGCATCCATCAAAGGTCGCCTGGCCAGGACCCCAGGATCTGTTGCAATCTCATAATCCCATGAGTCTTTCTCAGAAAAGCCTTAGGGAGGGCAGATTCCAGCTTGTAGAAGGAAGATCAAGTGTTAGGGTTTAGATATGAAATGCCCCACTTATTATGGGCTCTGTCACAGGCTCATTTTGTCTTATAGGCTGGGTCCTCAGCCAATGAGCCATACCTGCCACACACACACATTATGCTCCTCTTCCTCGTCTTCCTCCTTCTCCTCTGCCTCATCCTCATCCTACTTCTCCTCCTTCTTGTGACAGGCCCTCTTTATGGAGCCCAGGCTCAAATTTGTAATCCCCCTGCCTCAACTTCCAGAGTGCTTGGTTTACAGGCATGCCTGGCTTGTATACATTTATACAGTCATTTTTGTAAATGGAGGCTGAGTGGGGTAATGTGATGGGGTTGGGGTACAGAGAGGTCCGGGAGACCTTCTCTGAGGAGATTTGATCCCTGAAAAGGGAAAAGGAAGGAGTCAGCCTGTTTGAGAGTCATAATTCTGCCCGTCTTTGTTTTTAAGTTTTCATTTTGAAATAGTGTCACAAGGTTGCTGGTCTTGAACTATGATACTGCTGCCTTCTGAGTAGTGGATTACAGGCCGGTTCTACCAGTGAATTTGAGATTCACCTTGACAAATCCCATAAACAGATTGGATCTTTGATTATAGTTGTATTAAAACTGTAGCTCACATACAGCAGAGTTCACATCTTGAGTACATTGACCCTTTACTCAAATATGCATAAAGTAAAAAGTATGCATCAAATAAAGTGGTTAAACACACTTGCTACTCCAGCAAAGAACCCAGGTTCAGTTCTCAGCACCCACAAAGCAGCTTGACACCACCTGTAATCCAGTTCAAGGGATCTCATGCCCTCTTGTGGCCTTCGTGGGCTCTGTACTCATGCGGTGCACATACATATAGGCAGAATAATAAGGAAGAAGGAGGAGGAGAAGGAAAGGAGAGAGCGAGAAAGAAAGATTCTGTTTTTGTTGGTCAGGATGCTTACTGTTGATTTATTTCTGGGTTGCTCTTTTAAACGGTCATTTCTTCTACTAATTTTCCTATTACCGTGTTAAGAAAAAAAAAACACTATTTGAATAATCAGTTTTGGTTTTTGTCATTGTATTGTAATAATTGTTAATTAGTATTAATTTTTATTAATTAAACATCATTACAACTAAATCCCAGGGGAAAAAACAACTTAAGATAACTCTTACCCCCCAAACCTCCTGAGGTTCTTTTCTGTCTTCTGCCCCATCTGCACTACTTGGCTACTTGGATCAACAGAACCCAAGTCAGGGCTTCTTATATCTTTGATGGTTCATTTAGGGATATGTCTTGGCAGAAACCATCTGGGTGTTGGGGAAGGGGCTAGACAAATTATGGGTCAGTTGCTGCCTGTGCAGTCTAGCCCCTGTGAGCTCTGAGTGAGCAATGTGTGTGTGTGTGTGTGTGTGTGTGCTCGCACCCACCCCCTTAGAGCCAGTCATTGGCTACCCACTGCTATACCCACCCTGCAGGTAGACCAAGCCTTCCCAGATCTTCCTTTCAAGGGAAGGGCTGGAAGTGCACGGCAGGGGTGTGTGGGGATTGGGGGTGAGAGGTTACCTTGCCCATTGCCTGCAGGCTGAACTGCACCTAGTGGCCCCCAAACTCAGCTACACCTCCTCATTGCAACCCACAGCCTCCACCAAGGACCTGATTGAGACATGCTGTGCTGCCGGCCAGCAGTGGGCCATTGACAATGATGAGTGCCAGGAGATCCCCGAGAATGGCGCCGAGAGTGACGTCTGCAGGTAAGTGGACTGGGGTGGGCGCAACTGTTCTTGCCTTCCGTGGGCCCCAGATGTGTGAGGGTGACCAAAAGTGGGTGCAGTTAACCTTCTGGCAGGCTGATGGGGGGAGACTGACTGGTCCCGAGAGTCAGCTGATCCCATGCATCTCTAACTGTCTTGGGGTGTAAATTAGAGTAAGTTCAAAGGATCATTATCACCTTGGGGTTGCTGGGGCTTGCCACTCTCAGCAGCTACCTCTCCCCCCAGCTCAGCTACCTTGAATGCCCCAGAGTCTGACCTTCTGCCCTCCTTGGCCACCTGTGCTGTGGCTCGGACACTGCACTCTGCTTCCCCTGTCAGGGTTGGTCCTCTGGATATCTTCCTTTCTCATCTTTCACAGCCTACTCACTTTTTGTTTTTAAAAAAGGAGAGTGGAACAGAGTGGGAAAGGATCTTCACCAACCCTATATCTGTCAGAGGACTAATATCCAGAATATATAAAGAACTAAAGAATTTAAGCAGCAACAAATCAAGTAATCCAATTAAAATATGGGGTACAGAGCCAAACAGAGAATTCTCTGTAGAGGAATATAGAATGGCAGAGAAACACTTAAAGAGATGCTCAGCGTCCTTAGCCATCAGAGAGATGCAAATCAAAACAACCCTGAGATTTCACCTTAAACCCATCAGAATGGCTAAGATAAAAAACTCAAGTGACAGCACATGCTGGAGAGGATGTGGAGAAAGAGGAACCCTCCTCCACTGCTGGTGGTAATGTAAGCTTGTACAACCACTTTGGAAATCAATCTGGCACTTTCTCAGACAATTAGGAATCGTGCTTCCTCAAGATCCAGCTATACCACTCCTAGGCGTATATCTAAAAAATGCTCAAGTACACAACAAGGACATTTGTCCAACCATGTTTGTAGCAGCTTTATTCGTAATAGCCAGAACCTGAAAACAACCCAGATGTCCCTCAATGAAGGAATGGATACAGAAATTGTGGTACATTCACACAATGGAATACTGCTCAGCAATTAAAAACAAGGAAATCATGAAATTTGCAGGCAAATGGTGGAACCTAGACAAGATCATCCTGAGTGAGGTATCCCAGAAGCAGAAAGACACACATGGTATATACTCACTTATAAGTGGATACTAGACCTATAAGATAGGATAAACATACTAAAATCAGTATACCTAAAGAAGCTAAACAAGAAGAAGGACCCTGGGTAAGATGACCAGTCCTTACTTAGAAAGACAAATGGGATGGACATTGGAAGTAGGAGAAAACAAGAATCAGGACAGGAGCCTACCGTAGAGGGCCTCTGAAAGACTCTACCTAGCAGTGTATCAAAGCAGATGCTGAGATGCATGGCCAAACTTTGGGCAGAGTGCAGGGAATCTTATGAAAGAAGAGGGAGTTAGTAAGACCTGGAGAGGACAGGAGCTCCACAAGGACCAAATATATCTGAGCACAGGGGCTTGTCTGAGACTGATTTTCCAACCAAGGACCATGCATGGATATAACCTAGAACCCCTGCTTGGAACTAGTCCATGGCAGCTCAATCTCCAAGTGGGTTTTCCTAGTAAGGGGAACAGGGACTGTCTCTGACATGAACTCAATGGCTGGCTCTTTGAACTCTGTGGGAGGAGCAGCCTGGCTAGGCCACAGAGGAGGACAGTGCAGCTAGTCCTGGTGAGACCTGATAAGCTAGGGTCAGATGGAAAGGGAGGAGAATCTCCCCTATCAGTGGACTTAGAAAGGGGCAGGGAGGGATGAGGGAGGGAACGAGGGACTGGGAGGGAATGAGGGAGTGGTCTACAGCTGGGATACAAAGTAAATAAACTGTAATTAATATAAAAATAAAAATTAAAAAAAGGAGAGTGAAGTTCAGAGAGAGTATGATTCTTCTAGATCTGCACAGCTCACCAGCAATATGGCCAGGATTAGAACACGTTTTTTCTAATGTCTAGCTTGGTTTGCACCTGCCTCCTCTCCTCTTCCTCCTCCTTCTCCTCTTCCTCCCTTTCCTCTTCCTCCTCTTCCTTGTTCTTTTTCTCCTCCTTTTCCTCATTCTCCTCCTCCTCTTCCATTTCTGAGACAGAGTCTCATTATATATCCCTGCTGACCTGAAACTCTTTATGTAGACTGGCCTCAGACTCAGAGATCTGCCTGTCTTTTCCTTCCAAGTGCTGGGATTAAAGGTGTGCACCGCCATGCCTGGTCCCACTCTGCCTTCTTTAGAGAAATTTCAATTCTAACCTCATCCCTATTCTCTCCCCCTTTTGGGATTACTGAATGGTTAGAGCATGCACACTATTCAGACCCCGTGAGTTTAGAGCTTTGCAGCCATAATGAATACTGACATCCCTCTTGAGATGGAGCTCACCACTACGTGGACCTCAACTCCATCACCGGACGGCTGTCCCCTGCATGTGTCCCTCCCATGTAATGCCGAGTCCTGCCTCTCATGACCCATGCTTTGCTGATTCATTAGCCTCCTCTACAACAGGTTACACATGTGGGGAGGAGCAAGTAGTGACTAGGGACCCAGTCACCAATCTCCCTAGCAGATCTACCCTTTCTGAGGTTGGGTCTCTAATTTTCTGAGGAGTGGTAGTAGAGCTCTAAATGCCAACACCTTCCCCCAGAGGTCAAGGACACAGCTCTGAGGCCAGAGGGTCCCAGACCCAAATCCAACCCATGAGACCTGGCAGGGGTTGTGTCTGCCCTGCTGCCAGCACTGACCCCTCTTGCTGTAGACCTCAGGTAGGGGCTTCCCTTCTCTACCCTACATTCTATCTCCCTCCTGTGAGGTGGGGACTGTCACCCTCTTGGGGAGGGACCCAGGAAAGACAGGTACTGAGGCATTCCCCTGTTTCAGGATAGCCCAGAAGCACTGCTGTGTCTCGTATTTGAAGGAAAAGAGCTGTATGGCTGGTGTCATGGGGGCCAAAGAGGGCGAGACCTGTGGAGCAGAGGACAATGATACCTGCGGCGTCTCCCTGTACAAGGCAAGTCACACCTGCCACAATCTTGGCTGAGATGCATGATACCACATCTTGGAGGAGGTGGGGGCAGACTCACCGCCTGGCCAGGAGATGCTAACAGTCAATGGAGTTCGTCAACAAAGTCCACAAAATGTGCATTGAACCCCACCAATAACCCAGGTGACATCTTGCTCTCTCTGAGGCAGGTCTGGTTGTGTGTGGCAGAGTGTGGTATGCCTGGAGATAGTGGCTGAGGAGGTCTGTGGGCGGAGGCTGTGTTGGAGCGCACAGTGGTGCTAGGATCAGTGTGGCTACAAGCAATGGAAAGTCGTAGGATGCTGGCTTTCTTCACTTTATGCTAGAGGCTGGACACCGGAGGCTGGAGGCTAGCAAACCCAAGCTGCATCAGGACATAGCAGGAGGAAGGGGAGAAGGCCTGGTATTAGGAAAGCACCTTGCTGCAGGCGGGTGTAAAGTTCTGCTTCTATGGTTATCTTCACCTCAATGGCAGCTCCCTTATCCCAGCCTCAGTTTCCCCATGCGTAGAACATGGGCAAGGAATCCACATCCTGGGGCAGGCAAGGCCCAGTGCCAGCACCTGGAGCTTGTGTTCATGTGGTCTTCAGCAGTGGGTATTGCAGCATTAGATGAAGGAATAGGGCGTCACTCACTGTAGCTGTGTCTGTGGCTGGCTTGGCGTCAGGAAATGTTCAGCTGTGCCTCTGTGTCTGTCATTGGCTGGTGGCTTCTCTGGAGCCACATGATGTAGGTGGCCTGGCTGAACTGTCTCTCTTCCCTGTATTCTCTCTGGTTGGGTTCAGATAGGGCTCTCAGAAAGAAACTGAAGCGTATATGTTGCCCTCCTTTCCTCACTGAGACGGCATACCCAAGACAACCTCTTTTTGAGAGTGAGAGGTTTTGGTTTAGTTTGCTCACTTGGCCCTGCTGCCTTTGGGTCTGTGGTGAGGTGGCACGGTATGGTGTTCATGGCTGAGCCAATTACTCACATAAGAAAGAAGAGACCAGTGTCCCCAAGTCCACTTCAAGTGTATGTCTTCAGTGACCTAAGACCTGTCACTAGACCCATCCTGGGCCGTGGGGCAGGCATATGCCAAACTCAAACTATAGTGGCATGCAAGACCTTTAGAAGCCAAGGTGCAAATGGGCACATGATTACTTCGGTCTCACCCTAGTGACCAAAGCAAGTGATTGGCACCTCAAGCCAGAGGCACATGCTCACTGTCTGAGTCGCTGAGCTGTCCAGCCTCAGACTATGGATACTGGTCAGCTGGAGCTGTTGCTGCATCCAGTCCACTGCCACAGTCTGACAATACAGATCAAATTTCCCCATAGCATTTGGCCGGGTGGGTCAGCATATCCTTAGGGACCCAACTTCTGTCTTTGTTGAATTGTCAGTGTGAAATGTTAGCTTCAGATTCCTTCATAACCTGATGTGATGCCAGGAGCTCCAATACATATACACTCTATGGAGGAGGACCAGGGAGAGAGAGATGGGTGCACTACCAAACAGACCCTGTTCTGCACACTTTATGAAGTCACCTGCACTGCAAGGGCCCTTGAAAAATGCTGTCTTTTTGCTGAGCTGACAGGATTAGTGTCTGCTTCTAAGGGTGGGGCATGGTGAGCAGGCCTGGGCTTCATTTGTAGTTCTTTCCGAAGGGGCATTTATTCATTCATTAAAGAAAATTAACATTAGTCTGCCCTTCCCCAACTTGGGATGTAGGGGTGGGGCACCCTCCCCTCTGGGAGAGGACACAGGCAGACAGAGGACCTAGACAATGCTAATTCTCCCCAGAGCCTTCCCCAGGCTATGCCCAGGCTACGGACCCTGAATGAGTCACAGGCACACAGACTGTGGGAAATCAGGCAGCTCTGAGGGCCCGTGGTGATGCTCTGTCTCCCTCAGCAATGCTGTGACTGCTGTGGCCTGGGACTCCGAGTGCGGGCTGAGGGCCAGTCGTGCGAATCCAACCCCAACCTGGGGTATCCCTGCAACCATGTCATGCTCTCCTGCTGTGAAGGCGAAGAGCCCCTCATAGTGCCTGAGGTCCGCCGGCCACCAGAGCCTGAGGCCGCCCCTCGAAGAGGTGGGTGCCACCCTCCCAGGTGGAGGCAGTTGGAGGAGGATATATGGGCTCCTAGGATGGCTGGGCTGGGTGACCTCAGGCCTCAGTGGGGACCCTGGTCCATTGTTGTGTGAGGTTTAAGGTTTGAACTCCGCTTTGTAGAGTTCTGTAGCTGCTGACTGGATTCTAACCCTGTGTGTGCTGTATGGCAGTCCCACACAGTTCTCTGTACCACTCACCAAATCACGGGTGACCATTGCCCTTCTACCCTCCCCTCACCACCCTAGCTGCTCTGACCTTCTCCACACCTTTCCACTGTTTTTCCATCTGGTGCCATTCAGATCTGCTTATCTTTTTCTCCACCTGAACATCTGTCCACCAGTCTGTCATTTGTCATTCTTGTATCCGTCCGTCCATCCATCCATCCATCCATCCATCCATCCATCCATCCATCCATCTTTTTCATTCATCCACATGCCTATCTGTCCATCCATTCATTCCCTGATCTATCCATCGTTCACCTCCCCCACTCATTTATCCCCCCCAGTCAGTCACCTATTTTTTTCACCTACCCACTCACCCACTCATTCATTTTCATCCACCTTTCTGTTCATTTGTCCATTGACTTGCCCATCCATTCACTCACCCATCTATCCACCAGCTCATCCAAGGTGCTAGTTGAAAACAGTGATTTCTGAAGAACCAGTTATTACTCAGAGAGTGGTTCAAGGTAGAGCTCAGGAAGAAACCCAGCATCAGAGGTCAGAACAGGACAGTGGGGGACCAGGTGGACCACACGGCTGGGCAAGATTCATCCACTTAACCACCCCTTGTGTGGAGCTTCTGAGTAACTTGGGTCTAGGAGGTGCAGGTGGTGGAAGCAGACTGTACTCCTTCAAATGATTGAAGTGGCCTTGGGCATATCGTCCCTGTTTATCTTCTGCTGGGAGGATGATCAAAGAGGCCTGCCTATAACTGAGCTGGGCCTGGCCCATGGAGGTACATGCTGGTGATCCTAGAGACCCTTGGTCTGCCTTTATCCTCTCACAGTTCCAGGACCTCAGGACAGGGCTGTGGGCACTGGCCAGGGTTCCTCAGCATGGAGCTCAGTGCAGACACCTTCCCTATGACATGCCCTTGGATGCAGCTTCAGGCCGCCATTCTGTTCTCTTGTTGCCAGAGGCTGACAGCATGGGCTGAGGCATCAGGTCAGTGCAGGGCAGGCCAGCAAAGCAGCCTTCTCTTCCACTCACCTCCTGCCCTCTGCAGAGTAGGCAACGAGACACAAAGAGACCTACTGCTAACACAGCTACGGAAGCTGCAATTAAAGTCACATCCTCATCTGTCTCCACCTAGGCTAGCACTCTTTCTATGACTCCAGTTCAGCACTTACTAATATACATACATACCAGCTTACATACCTCATTGGATATGGCCCAATCCAATTGAAAGGGACCCTAGCTGATGAAGACTCAGACCCAGCTACTATGGGTTCACTACCATTCATCCATTCATCCATCCTCCATCTACCTACCCACCCATCTAGCCATCCATCCATCCATCCCTCTCTTCCTCCTTCCATCGCTTCTCCATTTTTACCTCTGTTGAGCCTCTGTTGCTTTCCTGGCTCCAGTGGGTTCAGCCACCTGGTGGCCAAGCTGGCTATGTTCCAGTGCTGACCAACTACCCCAGTTTCAGAGGCGGAGATGGCAAGCCGGGAGGCCCTGTCACTCAGCACAGAGGCTGAACTACCCAATAGCCTGCCAGGAGATGACCAGGATGAGTGCCTGCTGCTCCCTGGGGAGCTTTGCCAGCATCTTTGCATCAACACCGTGGGCTCCTACCGCTGTGCCTGCTTTCCTGGCTTCGAGCTGCAAGGCGATGGTCGTACCTGCCGCCCAGGTGAGCTGTAGGCAGCCCAGGCACAGGCTTGTCCTGCCAGTGGAGGGTGGCTTTGCTAGGCTATCTCTCTTCCTGCTGCCTCTGTGTTGATGCTGGCAGAAGCAGAGGAGGCTCCCAGCTCTGGGAAATATGAAGACTTCCTGGAGCTCCCTCTGAAGACAGGCCTGGAGCGGGGCTCAGGCTGTAGACCCTTACCAGGTCTAGCTAGTGTGCCTAGTAGGCTTTTTTTTCCTGCCAGCTAGCTGGATGGGGTGGAGTTGTATTTTAGTCTAGATAGCCCCTACTTTTTTCTTTCCTCTTTTGCCTTTTCTTAGTAGCTGTGAGATAGCTCTTGCCTAAGATGTGTCCGTACCCTGAGCCTCAGTTTTCTCCCTGGTGATTGAGCAAGGAGGGTGGTCAGTGAGGTCACCAGTCAGTGCCTGATGTGGTTAGCTGTGTGTCCAAGGCCTGGCAGAAGATGCGAGGCTGCCCCCTGCTGTCTGCTCTGCCTATAACAGATGGAGGTGCCCCACAGCTGGACACTGCACGGCAGTCTGCACCAAGGTCCGAGTCTGCCCAGTTGCCTCCCAACACCATCCCACTGCCTGTGCCACAGCCCAACACCTGCAAAGGTGAGTGGAGGGATGTACCTTCTTCCCGGCCCACGCTGCAGAGGTCTGGGCCGTGTGGTGTGCTGGGCTCTGGGGCTGGGTGTGTACAAGCTGGCCCAGGCTTTTGGGTGCCTCTGCTTTGTGGAAGGGACGGGATATGCCTGGGGATGACTGAGAAGGGGAAGTGACATCCAGGGATTCTGGGTCTCTGTGTGACCCTAGCCAAGTGGGTCATCTGTTCTGCTTCATTCCTGCCTTTTGCTTTTTGTTTTTTACTGTCCCCCTGGCACTCGAGGGATGGATTGGCATCTGAGTGGTGTGTGGGAGGAAGCCAAAATATTGTCCCCAGTTCCAGCTGGGCCTGGAACCGCTTACAGGAGACCCAGTGAAAAGGCACAGGCATGAGGCTCTCATCTTTTCACATCTCCCACTCCGTGCGCCTGCAGCGGAGGCCCCAACTTGTATCTCAGAGCCGGGGATGAGCATTGTGGCCAGGGCCAAGGCCTGCGTTCTGACTCCAGGAATTTTCTCTCAGACAATGGGCCCTGTCGGCAGGTGTGCCGTGTTGTTGGGGACACAGCCATGTGCTCCTGCTTCCCTGGCTATGCCATCATGGCAGACGGCGTGTCCTGTGAAGGTGAGTACCTTGGGCTCACCCTGTAAACCTTGCAGATCTGGCTAGCCTATGGCGAGGGCTTAGGAGACGGGAGACCACAACTTCAAGCTCTCCCTGATTATGAGGTTTGGCTGTTGTGACAGAGAAGCCCAGTAGAGCAGTGTAGGTGGTTCCCTCTGGTGTCACTGAGCCCTTGGTATGGGCCCTCCATGCTGCTGCAGAGGGCCAAGGTCCAGGCTCCTGTCTGCTGTTCTGCTGCTTTCCAAGGACTGAATGCTTCTCAGAACTGAACTTGTATGCATGTCACTTGGAGGCCCGCTGGACACAGATTCCTGGGAATTCTGCAGGCTCCCCAGACATCCTGATTAGGGGGTCTGGGTAAGCTGAGAACTTGTGTTATAACCAGGACCATGCTGGATATGGGCCATACTCAACTCACTGCTCCCCTATGGCTGGCCCGGTCTGCAAGGCTGAGCTTGCTTTGTGATCTCTGAGTTCATCCATTCTCCAGCCTGAGGTGGAGAGAGGGAGAAGACGGCGAACTGTCATTGTGTCAGGGATAGCATCCAGAAGTGGCCTTACCTCCCTCACCTCATGTGCCTGCAGTGGGGAGAGGGCCTCAGTCATAGAGGGAAGGTTGACATTGGTGACAGTGAGCTTCCTCTGCCATTCACAAGTCACAGAGTCCATCCCCTTCACCTCAGTTACCATCGTACGTGAGGTCGTGTCTTGGTGGGGTCGCTGTGGCCTAGGACCTCTCAGTACACAATGTACAATAAGAACAGTGGTTCTGACACCTCTGGTTGGCTTCCTCAGTGAAGCAGCTTGAAGGGTCCCAGGACTTCACCCCCTCTCTCTGTATAGAGGCAGGATAGAGAGCTACAAGTACAGGCTATGTCAGGCTCAGAAGACATGGTCTGAATGATCAAGTCTGGCCAAGCGGATGCCCACATTCTTCTCTGAAGCTCAGATTCCATGTCCAGTCATTCTGTATGTGAGTGACCCCCTCCTGTGAGTCCAGAGCACACAGCATGGTGGCAGCTGACTGGCCTTTCTCTCTGATGGCGGAGACAACTGGCCCAAGGGGTAATGTATGCTTTGGGCTCTGATTCTCCCCGGGGCTCTGGGGACTGAGAACAGTATCTTGGTTCAGAAGTCTTCAAATCTAGGGATCTAGGGCCGGGGCTCCGTAGACTGCCTCTGCTGGCTTGACTGGTGTCCACTTTCTCCCACATGCGCCTTCTCCCCAGGAGCACTCCAGCAGGAAGAACTGAGGGGGTACAAGCCAGAGGGTGCAAAGGAGCATCTGTGAGGGTGTGAGCAGCTACCATATAGGAGGCCTGTCATAGGAATTCCCAGCTGGGACAACCTGAGGATTTTAAAACATTTCCAGATTTGAGGTTTTTTTTGTTTTTTTTTTTTTTTCTGATGGTACTTCATAAACCTGCTCATGGAGGTCCTTTTGCATATCCTTAGCCTGGCATCCACTGGAGGCCGCCTCCCCATCCCCTCCTGCGAATGCTGCCAGCCTGGACCCCAAAGCCCCTAAACTTGCAGACCATTCTGTTGCTTTTCTGGGTTGTTGCAGACTTGATCATTACAGAGCACAGGTTGAGGATTGCTGCCTGCGGTGGTCGTGGGCTGGCTGCTTGCCCTCTCCGAGTCTCACTCTGTCTGGGCAGCAGGGGCAGCACTAACATCTTTTGAATTTTTCAAACTCAACTTGGGTCCGAGGTTCAGCCATCCCACTGACAGGCACCCATAGGGTCTTTTTTTCCCTCCATCCCCAGATGCCCCTGGCAGCCATCCCTCTCTAACAGCCTTCTGTTTTTCCTTCCGTGGCTGTCGTTAGACCAAGACGAGTGCTTGATGGGCACTCACGATTGTAGCTGGCAACAGTTCTGTGTGAACACCCTGGGATCCTTCTACTGTGTCAACCATACAGTGCTGTGTGCAGAGGGCTATATCCTCAACGCACATAGGAAGTGTGTGGGTAAGCTGGAGCCCTGCCTGCCGCCCGCGTCACGGCTGCCTGCTCTGCTCCACGCCAACCCACCACATAGCGCCACATGCTAAAGGGCCTGCCCTTTGCATGTGAGCTCCCACACAGCAGCCTGCTGCGCTCTGTGTCATACCCTCGTGTCCCAGTGTCTTGTCCCGCTTGTTCTCAATGCTGCATCCCCAGATATGACTGTGACTCAGAAAGCTGATGGGATATCTCCCTGGTGGGTCAGAGACAGGGAGGCCAAAGGTGGGCAGCAGGGCCGTGTAGAGGTGTGGAGGTCTGGGCTGGAAGCAGGACCTCCAGTGCCTCTGGACCTTGTCTTTGTTCAGCTGTTTGAAGCTGTTGACATCTATGAGGATTGTGGCCCATGTGCACTGGCCTATAGTCTGAGTCATGCAGCCTGTTACCTCAGCCACTTAGATTGCCTATAGATTTATCTGGAATCTCCTGAGAGGCAAGTAGCAGCTGACCCCATTTAGCATTCATATGCTGTGTGACCGTGAGCAAAAGGCACTTTCCCCTCTGAGTCATGCTGCCTCCCCCGCCCCCACCAATGGACAGGGAGGGTATGGCCTGTGTCAGCCTGCATATAGCTGGGTCTCTTGTTTACTTACGTCTGTGTAGGCCGGGGCTGGGACTCTAGAGTTCTGTGGACAAGGAAGGACTCCATGCTGTCTTGTGTCTGGGTCATCTGGTATTCTCACTGAGGAAACAAAAACCCTGGCTTCCTGCATCTCAGAGATAACCCTGAGTAGGGGGGAAGTCAGGCAGATTGGCTAATGCTCCTGAAAGGACCAGGCAAAGGGACATGTCACTCCTGCCAGTGATACTCAGGGGAGAAGGACTATCTACACCTGTTTCCAAGAATGGGCAGGAATTGGAGAATGGGAAAGGCACAAATCAGGAAGGAGACAGCTGAGACAAAGGTGTGTGGATGGGGACAGGGCATGAGAGTGCTCAGGCCTTGCAACTAGAGTCCTGTCTGTCTTGCCTGTGCTTGGGGACCATGTCCAGCATGGACATGTCCTCTTCCTCCCCTGCGCTGCTGGGCAGCACTGCTGGCCAACATGTTTGCCTTGGCTGCAGCCATGGCACAACATGGCCCTCCTGACGTGCTTGCCAGTGGTAGCAGCTCCTCTTGGGTGGGCTGGGTCTGTGTGTGCCTGTTGGGAGGTGTGTGAGCCCCTTCTCAGGATGTCCTCCCTGGCCCAGCTGCAGGGTCCTTAGCAGCTGAAAGATGGGCCTGAGGATAAGAAAGCCAAGATACATTCCATTCAGCAAGATTTATGAGCACACTCTGTATTTCTTTCCTCTTTATTCTGCACAAACTCTTGGCCCACTCTCCTCCTATTCCATGCAGATATCACTTGGTGGTTTAGGGGCTCCCTAGTTGCTCCACTCAGGCAGGGGAGGGGCAGGATCAGGCTGGGATAAAGTGTGGCTTCACTAAAGTTTGCTGGCCACTCTGAGCCTTAGTTTCCCCTCCCATGAAAGAGATAGATGGTGGCGCCTGAGCACCCACCTCTGAAGGTCACTGTGGAGGTCAGGTTCCCCATGAAGAACTCTGGCAGGGTTCCCTGCGCCACTGAGGCATGGGGACAGCACTTGGTGGGGCCTCTGTCAGGGCAGCCCTATTCCCCAGCTAGGCTAGACTGCAGGGAGCTGTGATGGTGCAGCCTCAGCTCTGGGGCCTCTCTGCAGTGAGAAAAGGGTATAGCTTGGAGCGAGCACCCTGGCTTCCATCCTTGCTGGCTATGTAACTCAGTCCAGTGACATCCCCTTGGGGAGAGAGATTTCTCTATCTGTGAAAAGGCCATTCCCGTATCACAAGACAATGAGTCTGACCCCTATGATCCCCCATGAGTGGTAGCTGTTGTCATCCAACACTGTGAGGCCTCCCAACACTGTGGGGAAACTGCTGGGATCCTGGGTGCCTGCCTTCTTGTGCCAATCCAGCTGTAAATCAGAAGCCTTTGTGGTGCCCAATCATACCGCCATGGCAAACTTGGCTCAGAACTGTCACTTCCCTATCCACATTTCTGTCTGCGCCATCTTGGCATGAAAGGGTCTCTTCCCCTACGCCCGCTTTCATACCTAGTCCCCTAGTTATTCTCATAGATTCAACTCAAATGTTACTACCTCCAAGAAGCAGCTGGCATTGCAGGAGCAAGGCAGACAGATTTCTGATCTGAGCCCCAGAGGCCTTTTTGTATGTGTTTCCACCTGCCTTCCTTGATCCCGATGCTCAGCTGGCCACTCATTAAGGTCAGGGGTGACCTACCATATGGCCACAGGAACATGGCACAGAACAAGTACTGGCCAGTGTGGCATTGAGCGAGTAGGCTGTGCCTAGTGCCATTACCTGCCAGGTATGGGCAGGAGAGGCAGGGCTGAGTGGAGCCTCAAGGGTCCTTAGTTAGCTTTGGCTGGAGATAATGATGGATTGTAACTTTTGCTTCCTTCTGCCTCAATTCTCTGCTCCCTTCTTCCAGCTGCTCATCCCTAGAGTATCACAATAT
This sequence comes from Psammomys obesus, assembly GCF_907164565.1. Taxonomy (NCBI): domain Eukaryota; kingdom Metazoa; phylum Chordata; class Mammalia; order Rodentia; family Muridae; genus Psammomys; species Psammomys obesus. The sequence goes on from NW_026593931.1 coordinate 973,175, forward strand.
CTGTCCCTGGCCTCTTCTTCATGTACCTATTCCCTCAAGTGGCCTACCTCAGCCACTTGACCACTCTCTTCAGCTTCCTCAGTGAGCCCAGAGGTAGGTCTCTGGCTGCCTTGTAGGCCCTAAGAACTCTGGGACCTTCCTCTGCACACCTGCTCCTGCTGGCCGCCCCATCTGAGATGCTGGCACCTATCTGGCTGCGTAGCTCAAAGCTTTACTGATTTCCTAGTTCTCACCCCTGCCTTTGCCATCAATGATTGTGTCACTTCTGCCCTGTCTCGTGGCCAGTGGTACCAGCCACTATGAATAATTCTCTCTATGAATAATGACATCTTCTCTTTATCTGTTCTTCAGCTTTAGCCAGGGTTCCCTCAAGTCTATACCAGGAACCCACTATGGCTTCCATCCTCGATGTAACCTCATCTGTTCACATTTTCTTCTCTCCCCTACAGCCACAGCTGCTTCTGGGCTGGTCCCGAACCCACCTGGGCTGTCATATAACTGTTCCTTCTGCCTGGACTGTCAGAGTGGCTCCTGCTGTCACCTCCTCACATTCTTACTCAGATGTCGTCTTCTGACAGTGCTTCTCGTCCCTGCCTTAAACTCACTTGCCCGTCTACACCTCAGCCCACCTCCTTCCTGCTGTGGTTCCCATAGCCCTCTTGAGCAACCTCATTTCATACATGAGCATCTCCAAGTATCTGCTCTAAGAGCAGGTGTTTCTGTCTTGTTCGTTCACCTGCCCCTCTTGCCAAGAGCCCTGCTTGGCCTATAGAGGGTTGTGATAAATCTTTGTTGAATGAAGGGATGCTTGGATAAGGGACATCAGCTGCGTGCTTCTCCCTGCATGGTGAGTACCTGAGGTCTGAGCCTGGTGCTTCCTGTCTCCTGGTGCCTGGTTGTGCTAGGCCTATGTGCCTGGAGCCCCTGCAGGCCCTGACACCTACCTCAATCTCCACACAGACATCAACGAGTGTGTGACGGACCTGCACACGTGCACCCGGGCCGAGCACTGTGTGAACACGCCAGGCTCCTTCCAGTGCTACAAGGCGCTGACCTGTGATCCAGGCTACACCCTCACAGATGGCCAGTGCACAGGTGAGAAGGTGCTGAGGCCCAGCCCTACTTCTGCATCCCAGGCTGACTGTGCCCCAGGGATGTCCCTACCCCTGCCCTGTCTCTTCCCCCACATTCCTGCTCTTGACTTTCTTTGGGATGGGGGTGTTTGTTAGTGACTATCTTGAGTGATACCTTCATGTGTATGTTCCTTTTGGGAGGGATTGACCTGAGTCAAGATCGTCAAAATCTCGTGAAGAGATTTGTCAGTAATGGGTGACATTACTTTGAGGCCAAGGGTGAGAGCTGGGACAAGGCTAGCATCTGCCCTTAGCCTTCCTACTACCTGCTGGTCTCTATGCTAATTGTTCCCCTCACTGTACCTCCGTTTCCCCTGTTTGCACACTGACTTGGAGCCCCACGGATTACTGTTTATGTTTCTTTCACTGGAGAATTCTAGCTTCCTAAGAAGACTGTGCTTTTCCCCCAGATGTCTTAAGTATTTCTTAAGCTTCTTTTAACACCAGATGGGTTTCTGGGTACCAGCAGCACTGGTGTGAGGTGACTTTTCTGTGGCCTCATGGTTGAGGAGATGGGGAGTATAGAGATAACAGTGACCGTAGGAGGTGGAAGGGTGTGTCTTTAGTGTAGGTTTATAAAAGTGAGAGTATAATTGAGACCTTGATGATGGGAGCCTACCTGGAAGGTTGTTTTGGGCATAGGGAACAGCAAGCAGACAGGCCTATGGAGGAAGGACCGTGACAAGGGCCCCAGCTGTGAGCCTCTATGCTGCAGGGACACACATGTTTCTTGACCTTTGGATAGAGTCCCTCATACATGTTTCTGTTTGCTCCTCAGGAGTGTGGTGTACTGAGTGGTAGGGTGTTAGACTGCCTGACATTCTGTAGCAATGGAAGCTTGCTTGTCCCTCAGTTTCTCCTCAATAAGATGAGCTAGTCTACTTTTTTGTGTTGCTGTGAGGATGAGGCAAATCAAATCGCCCCACGTGCTTTGAATAGTGTCAGGGACCGTGGAGAAGCTTAGGGCATGTGTTATGTCATTATTTTTTATTCCTGGGACATGGGCTTTTCCAGTGACTCAGCTTTGCCATCTTGCTGGGATATAGACCTTTATGACTACTGAGGGTACAGCAGTGAGAAGATGGGACGGGGAGCAGGGCTTCTGGGTGTGAGGGGCGGAGCCTACCTGCCTCCCATTCCTGATGCCCAGCTTCTGTGTGGCAGACGTGGATGAGTGTGTGACAGGCACACACAACTGCCAGCCAGGCTTCTCATGCCAGAACACCAAGGGCTCCTTCTACTGCCAGGCCCGGCAGCGTTGCATGGATGGCTTCTTGCAGGACCCTGAGGGCAACTGTGTGGGTAAGCAGGCTGTGGGCTGTGGTTTTTGGGGTCCTGAGGGCTTTAGAGCCCTGGTGGGTCTAGCTGGTTGCTCCCTTCTCCCAGCCTCAATGTCTACTCATTGAGTGGAGCATGGGTGGGGCATGTGCAGAATGGTAGCTGCTCCACTCACCTTGAAGCTGTTTTCTCAGGGCCTCAGTTTACCTACTTGTGGAACCAAACTGGAAGAATGTAGATGGTGTGTTTTGACCCAGTTGGTTGTGACCCAGAACTGTCTGTGATGCAATGTCACAGGGTTCCTGACTGAAGTGAAAACCCAGTTACCTTCGCTGTCCAAGACCACTCTGAGGTGTTCTAGATCAGCCTCACACCGTGTTAAGGGTTGAGACGTGCAGTGTGACAGATGTGGTCTCGTCCTGAGAAGGTCTGAAATGCCACTCACTCCTTCCAAACAGCCAGGCTGGGCCATGTCCCCAGAGCTAATGACCTGCTTTCTGCTAGAACACAGGTGACAGAGGTGATAATGATACAGAGAGGCAAAGGGCTGGCTATGTGCAGGAGGAAAGACTGGCCAGGTGACAGGCAGTTTGCGTGACAACAGTAGCTTATCACAAGGAGGCCAAATGGCAGAGCATGATCTGCCTGTGGAAGCTTGACCAGAATTCTGGGGTAACAGCAGCCAGCCTGATTGCAGATGCCCTCTCTGCTCAAGGGCTGTCTTTAGTGGATCCCACCACTAGGCCCCACAGGGCACATGGAATCTGTGGTGCCCTGTGGGCCTTAGGACCACCCCTCCAGGCCAGAGTTGGCAGGGCGGAAGAGTGCGGGGGGGGGGGGCGCGGCAAATCTTACATATCCACAGAGCTCCTCAGCTCTATATCAGGAACAGCATTTCCTGAGTGTCTACTGTATTCCAGGGTTCAAGGTGGCAGCAGCCATAGTGTTTGCTGAACTGTGTAGTGGGGAGGAGACCAAGCAGGCAGCCATGTTCATAAAAACACCAGTAATTCATTTATACTTTGATAAATAACAAGCCTTCTCCTTGCTTTAGTTGTTCCATTGGACAGATGGGTACAGACTGTAGTCAGCCCAGTGGCTGTGGCTTCTAGGGATGGAACTCTCAGGTGCAAGGCTTCAGGGACTGGCATAGTTTAGACCTAAAGCCCAGAGCTGGTTAGATAAGTATAGGAGGGACAAGCCAGGCTTCCTGTCATCTCTTCCCTTCTGCAGACATCAACGAATGTACATCATTGCTGGAGCCTTGCCGCTCAGGATTCAGCTGCATCAACACGGTGGGCTCCTACACGTGTCAGAGGAACCCACTGGTCTGCAGGCGTGGTTACCATGCCAACGAGGATGGCTCTGAATGTGTGGGTAAGGCTGGAGCCTCTCTGCATCCACCCAGCCTCCTCACCTAACTCTCTGCCCACGAGACCCTGTAGAGGGGCCTTCCAGACCTCAGGGTGTCCTGCTTGCCTGCCCTACAGATGTGAATGAGTGTGAGACAGGTGTGCACCGCTGTGGCGAGGGCCAACTGTGCCACAACCTCCCCGGATCCTACCGTTGTGACTGCAAGCCTGGCTTCCAGAGGGATGCATTCGGCAGGACCTGCATTGGTATGAAATACTGGGGTCTGGGATCCCCTGGGAACAAAGAGCCTGTTCCTCTGTGTCCCTTCAGCTCTTTGGCCCGGACCTTCCCAGATGGCTGCCTTCAAGCTCCTCCTCTCCTCTTGGCTCATGTTCTGGCTCTCTTACCATCTTGTTCTCCTGTGCTTCTGCACACTTTACTCTGGGTGTCTCTGCTTCTGGGCCACTTCCCGGCTGGCTGCCTACTCTGTGCCTGCTGTTTACTCTCCCTGGCAGATGTGAACGAATGCTGGGTCTCGCCGGGCCGCCTGTGCCAGCACACGTGTGAGAACACACCGGGCTCCTACCGCTGCTCCTGTGCTGCTGGCTTCCTTTTGGCAGCAGATGGCAAGCATTGTGAAGGTACTGACTGCCCTGACTTCTGACCCCTGTCCTCTCACCCCATGCACCTGGCTTCCACTTGGACAGACAGCCTCTGGTTCCTACTGTGATCACAGGGAGTTTGTTTCCAATATGGCACAGGGCAACCATGAGAGCTCAGGAGCTGTGAGGGAGCAAGGATCACATGGTTCCTTTGAATGATGCCATCAAGCAGGAAGGTTCAGGGCACTGTAATTTTTCTGGCTTTTTCATAGAAATTTCGATATGTATGTAAAATGAGCTGATGGTGTAAACCTTGAAGTACACACTGAGATAAACCAAGTGTGGGCACAGGCTGTGGTTCAAGTTTTCTCAAGTGTCACAGGTCTATAGCTAGTTAATACCACACTGTTCCCAGAGATGCTCCCCTGAGCAGCTAGCTCAGGAACACCAGGGAGGGAAGCCAGGAGGCAGCTCAGTGAGAAGCTGAGCCTCAACTGAGAGACCATGGCATCTGTGGCCCCATTTTCTTAGCACTGTGTCATTCTCTTCTACACGGGACAAATCTTCTGAGACCTCTGTGGGACTCCCAGTCCTTTGGCGCTGCTGTGTGTGTGAGGGGGTTTAGCTGTGGCAGGGCACTGGCACAGTCACCCTAACCCACTGGTATCATCATACTGTGGGCATGCCTTATACCAGGTTGGGTGTGAGCATCTTGGAGTGGACAGGGCCTCTATCTCCCCAGCAGTCTGCCTAGGCACAGTTCCTAAGTTCACCTCTGTGTTCCCGCTGGCGGAGTGTTGGAGACTTGGAGGTAAATCGAGCTTGGAGTCTGCCATCCAGAAGCTCAGCCCAGCAGAGCAGACAAGCCACATATTGACACATGACTTGTCTTTTGTGAATGACATAAGGTTCAACAATTAGACACAGTCAGACATGGCTTGCTGACTGTCTTGTTCATCACTCTCTCTCCTCCTTTCTTTTCACGTGTGAGCTAGCTCTTCCAGGTGAAGACCTTGTCTTCCTTGTTCATGGTTGTTTCCCCAAGGCCTGGCACAGTCTAATCTGAAGCAGCTCAGTGGGCAGATGCTCCAGGGAAGCCATGAACTAACCCTCTCTCCTTCTTCACTCCACACCAGCTCCTGCACCCTCCCCCACCTCCACGCAGTGTCAGCTCTGGGTGGCTTTGTTTCACCTGGGTGACTCAAGAGTTATCTGTCCCAGCAGTGATGTGTCCCCAGCAGGGTAGCACCAGGCTTCACCTCAGTTTGTCCTGGGGCCAGAGAACCTGCCCTTGATGAGTGCCCTGTTTGGCCCCACCCTTCTCAAAGGGTGGCTGAAAGGCATGAACTTCCAAACAAGGATTCTGGTGAGCCAGCCCAATGCAGTAAGTATATGGGCTGGGAGGATCCACCATGATGGAGACTGTGTCCTCACAGATGTGAATGAGTGTGAGACCCGGCGCTGCAGCCAGGAGTGCGCCAACATCTATGGATCTTATCAGTGCTATTGCCGCCAGGGCTACCAGCTGGCAGAGGATGGGCATACCTGCACAGGTAGGCACTTGTCCCCTCCCAGGACTCTCATAAAGAAGGGACCCCCTCCCCATGTGCCAGGAGGTCAGGGGATTTGGTGTTGGGTCTGAGATCATATCCCAGCCCACAGTTTTCCTGCTGTGGGACTTTGAGTCTCTCCACTCTGACCTCAGGTCCCTCCTCTGTAAAGTGACATAATCCTAGTGTCAACAGGAGTACATTGCTCAAGTCGGGCTGTCATCTGAATAGCCCTGGGCTGGTACCATCATTATTAGTAGCGTGCAGTCCTGCGAGGCAGACTCCAGTTCTGGTCCCCATCTGCTATATGGCTTTGAGCAGTTCCCTCACACCACTGGAGCCTTCTTCTTGCCCCTTGTAAATGGCCCCTGGGCTTCCAGCTGTGCTTATGGCTGAGGCTAACCAGCTGACCCTTTCTGGCAGACATTGATGAGTGTGCACAGGGCGCCAGCATTCTCTGCACCTTCCGCTGTGTCAACGTGCCCGGGAGCTACCAGTGCGCATGCCCAGAGCAGGGCTACACTATGATGGCCAATGGGAGGTCGTGCAAGGGTGAGTGAGAGCTTCCATTCTACCAGGCTTTGGGCAACTCTGTTCTAGCACCAGACACTGTGAATTGCTTCTGCTTGGAGCTTAGCACTAAACCCATGTGCTCAGAACAGGGCGGTGTCCAGGCCTGGGATGAGGAAAGTGATGGATGAGCTTCCTGCATTCAGACTAGCATAAAATCTTCCAGGCTTGGCTTTGAATCTGCACCCTACCCTGGTGTGAGGAGTCAGGGGAATGTCTATGTGCACACTGGAAGCAGAGGCTCAGAGATCTGAGCTGCTGTCCTCAATCTCTGCCAAACCGTCTAGGGGCAGGCTGGGACAGGAAGTGTGTGTTCCAGAGCCCAGAGTGTAGGAAGGAGTCCCAGGAAGGCCGACATTAGTCTGGTGCAGGTCGATAGTCCCCTGACACAGTTGTTCAGGTCAGGAAGTGTGAGAGGTGGCTCCTGTCACCGGGGGCACAAGCCCCAACTTCAGTAGCTTGTCAGATTTGCTATAGTGGAGACAGTCCCAGGATAGATCAGACCTGAGATTTTGTCAGTTCCTCCGAGATGGACTCTAAGCTATGATTCTCAGGTCAGTGCCACTGCCCACCAAATTCTGGGCCTGGCAAGCCAACAGGGCAAGGTGGGCATGGAAGGGGCCCTGACTTCCCTTCAGGAGAGCCTTGGGATTTGGAGCCTGGGTGGCCTTGCTGTGCAGTGAGCTAATCTGTGGGTCTCAGTGGCTAGCTTTCACTGCCCCTGTGTGTCTTGAGAGAAGAGTACTTTGGTTCTGTTAAGGGCAGGTAGGCAGCTCTGCATTCAGGTTGGTGGCTGTGGCTGCTGAGAGTTAGCTCAGCACCAGTTTGCATCCTAGTTTGTGGTGGGGCTTGGTACGAAGAGGGGTCGTGAACTTATTCTGACAAGCTGGCCAAGTCAGGACCTCCTGCTGCTGTGTGTGGTGGTGAGAGGGGCAGATGAGGCTGTAAATGAGCTGTCCTCTTAGACCAGAAGGCTGCTCGGGACCCAGGCCTCCAGTGTGGGTGCGGGGTGGGGGGTGGCTCAGGCTGGGTTTCTAGGCCTTGAGAATTCTCTTAGCAGCCTTCCTCTTCCCTCCCAGATCTGGATGAGTGTGCACTGGGCACCCACAACTGCTCTGAGGCTGAGACCTGTCACAACATCCAGGGCAGTTTCCGCTGCCTGCGCTTTGAGTGTCCACCAAACTACGTCCGTGTCTCGGAAACGTGAGTGCCTTCAGCCCCTGGTGTGAACCAGGGTCCCTCACTGCCTCCGTGCCACGGGCTAAGTAGCAGGTGGCCCCTGCCATGGCCACCTGATGCCCTTTCCCATACAGCACCATGAAGAGAAACAGAGAACTGCCCATGCAAAAAGAGGACTGTCGCCTCAAAAGAGAGAAGGTTTGATCTAGAGCCAGATATGAATGACCATGGCCTAGGAGCATGAATTCAGACGGACTCAAGTGGCATGTCCATGGAAACAGTTTTATGGTGTTTTTAGGGTATAGGAACACAGGTTTATTAAATGAACATACTTTTAAAATACACTGGTGGACACAAGCAGGTTACACAAAGTGGGCACATCTCTTGGCTATTATTTGGTAATGTTCTTAACCTTTGGATTAGTGGAATCTAGGAGGCTCTGCGTTCCCAGAGGATTTACTTAATGACACACACACTGATGGGCAGTGAATGGCCACTAAGGGAGCTGAGGACAGCCCAAAATAATTTGGCTCTAGGACATGTAACATACCAACTTTTCAGAGTCACAGGAGTCACAACCAGTTATTCAGCCTTGAGACGTGCGCGCGCACGCACGCACACACACACACACACACACACACACACACACACACACACACTCTACTATGTAACAAACTCCCAGCATTTGACCAGATTCTTACCATAGATACTCATTGCCTCCTTCCGTGTTCTGGTGCAGCTTCAGGGGACAGCCTCCATGTCCGGGCTTCCTGAGCCCACCATCCAGCTGTTCCTGTCCCTGCCCCATGATCTGGCTGCTGACCTGCATTTGCAGGGTCTGGCCAGGCACGCACCAGGTTGTAGACTGAGGTCTCAGTGTCTCATCCCTTCTGCCTCCTCACCCGCCAGTCTCTCCAAGGGCTGCCTGGGCTGTAGCCTTTTCTGGTGCAGGCTACTGGGTGAGCGAGCTGCAGCACTTAGACTTTTACTTGGAAGTGACAGCACCCAACACTGAAAGAGGAGACAGGTGGGGTGTGGCTGCCAGCAGATGGCACCGGGCCTGTGTTGGGAAGGGGGTTATGATGGGAGAGGGAAAAGTAAGAAAGGAAGGAACAAACATAGCTTAAAAAGCTGCTGACTGGCCTGCTGGGGCCCTGTGCTGGACACTGCCAACCACACCCCGATAGGAGCCCATCTCATAGCTGTGGGAATGGAGGCCCAGAGGGATAAAGTGACTAACACATGTGGCCGATGGACTCCTCTGGGTAGAGCTTACATTTGACCCCCGGTTCCGCTGGTTCCTGAGCCAGCTTCCAGGGTCTGTCCCCTATCCGGGATGGGAGTGAGGGTCCCCAGCCACTGACCAAGCATCCTCCCCTCACAGGAAGTGTGAGCGCACCACATGCCAGGATATCACGGAGTGTCAGACCTCGCCGGCTCGCATCACACACTATCAGCTCAATTTCCAGACAGGCCTGCTCGTACCTGCGCATATCTTCCGCATTGGCCCTGCTCCCGCCTTTGCCGGGGACACCATCTCCCTGACCATCACCAAGGGTAACGAGGAGGGCTACTTCGTCACACGCAGACTCAATTCCTACACTGGCGTGGTGTCCCTGCAGCGGTCTGTCCTGGAGCCACGGGACTTTGCCCTGGATGTGGAGATGAAGCTGTGGCGGCAGGGCTCTGTCACTACCTTCCTGGCCAAGATGTACATCTTCTTCACCACCTTCGCCCCATGAGGTGCCGCGTGAGACAGTCCCTCCAGGTGGCACCTGGGCCCATGGGCCGCCGTGCCACTCCTGAGTGGCTGTTGCTGTGACTCTGTAACTTAACTTAATCGTGCTGACCTGACCGGTCTTGGGTCTCTGCCCTGGAGGGAGGGAGAGTACCCCAACAGGTCGCCTGAGGCAGCATGATCACATGCAGACTGGAAACAGCCATAGGGGGCTTCTGAGCTCCACTCCTCGGAGTATGGCTAAAGCTGACATTCCATTCCTGGTTCCACTGTTGTTTTTCAACTAAAAAGAAAAAGAAAAAAAAAATCAGCTGTGCATGCAGTACAGGTCTTTAATCCCAGCACTGGGGAGGCAGAGGCAGGCAGATCTCTTTGAGTTCCAGCCATCCTGGTCTACACTGGGAGTTCTAGCAACAGGAGCTACACAAAGAGACCCTGTTTCAAAGAGGAAAAAAAAGAAAGAAAATCACTTTAAAAGTTTTTTTTTCTTTTTCTTTTTGCTGTTTTGTTTTTTTAATTGTAAGAATAGTACATATACATTATTAAAAATGATCAAATAGCAGAAAAAGTTTTGTCTCCTTTCCTTCACAAAGCATTGAAGTTTGACACCAGTGATGGAGTGTCACGGGGTCCCCAGCGTAACTCGGGTGAGAGCCCAAGTGTGAGCGTAAGAGCTTGGAGTGAGAGCCACAGGTCAGCTGGCTGGCCTTTTCTGTTACAGTTCCTGCCTCTCCTCCTGCCCACACTTGCTCCCTCCTGATGCCTCCTCAGATGCTTGGCGGGTCACGTTGGGTGTGATGACGGCAGGTCTGGAGTGGACATGGGCAGGGCTGAGGGAGGCCCGTTTGAGCATGTGTGAATTTCAGCTCTGTTAGGCTTTGGCTAAGGAAGAGAATGTGGGAAATTGAGGCCCTGAAAACAGAGGGGATGTACTTAAGGGCTACAGTGAGGGTCCGGGTGACTGCATCCTTGGGACAGGATTTCTTTCTGTGAGCACTCTGGAACGGTTCCGTGTGGCGAGCAGCAGCCATGGTAACAGCATATTAACCATGGTATGGAAGCAGAGCTGGGTCGAGCAGGTCTGCAATCCTGGCTGCTCGGGACACTGAGGCAGGAGGATTGAGGGTTAATGGTGCCCTGTCCCAAAGAGTTAAAAAAAGACAGGGGGTGCGGGGCTGAGGATATAGCTTGGTGGTAGAAGGTGTGGTTGGCATGTGTGAGGCTCGGGGTTCAAGCTCTAGCACCGCAACAGGAAAACCAACGGATGGGGATAGCGCTGAGTGTGACACATGTGGCAACAGCATTGTGGGTTTCTGAGCACACATGAGTCTGTGGCACCAGCTCTGGCTGGGGACAGAAAATACTTTCTTACTCTGAATGGTGGGCAGGACCCGAGAAGCAGCCTAGTGAGGACGGTGGCCCATAGGCCCAGACTGGGCATTCTTCAAGACAGGTTTGCAAACTACATTTGGATGTAAATCCTCCTGCTTTTAAGCTGTGACTGAGATTTTTAAAATAAACAAGCAAACAAACAAAAATCAGGCACGAGGGCCCACAAGATGGCTCAGTGGGGAGAGGGACCTGCTGAGCCTGATAAGATGACTTCAATTACTAGGGCCCACAGGGTGGAAGGAGAGAACTGACTCCCACAAGTTGTCTTCTGACCTCTCTGCGCCACAAGTGCTCAGGTACACAAACGCACAGGAGTACATACAAACCTGCATGCACACATGTGTGAGCAAAACACATATACACTTTCTAAACATTTTTTTAAAAAGGAAAACCATAAGCATGGGAGCTGGAGAGATGACTCAGTGGTTAGGGGCACTCACTGCTCTTCTCAAGGACTCGGGTTTGGTTACCAGCACCCACATGGCAGCTCCCACTTCTCTGTAACTCCAGTCTCAGGGGATCTGACACACTCTTGTGGCCCCTGTGGGCACCAGACACACACGTGCACACATTCAGGTTAAGCACGCATGCAGGCAAGAAAGAATAAACAAATCTCAATAAAACAAAACAAAAGAGGCACAAGCCAAGCAAACCCCGCTGTCCTAACTCCTGTGCAGGGTCATTACCCGGAGGCTTTTTCTCTGCCCTCCCTTCTCCTTCATGTTCCTCCTCCCCAGGAAGGTAGCAGAACTTGCCTCCTTACACCGACCTACCCCTCACTCCTCATTTCTCTGGTCTTCAGAGCCCCAGAGCTAGTGGCTCTGCTGTGACAGCCATGTGCAGGATGGTGCTCCATTGACAAACACCTCAGGGACATCCCGGAGGTAGAGGTCACTCCTTGGCTGGCAGCACCTGCCCCTGTTCCGTACAGCCTGGGCCGTTCTGCTCCCTTGGAGCCATGTCTCGGCTGCATCCAGCAGTGGTTCCAATGGGGAGCATGCGTCCTAGGAGTGCTTGCCTGCAAGCTGGTCAGCAATCGGTCTCAAGTCGTGCTTCTTGGCAGTGTCTGTGGCCTCTGTTCCTCAGCTCCAGTTGCAGAATCGTTCCCCTTCATACTGGTCACCCGTCCTTGTCCTACTCCATCCCAGCAGAAACAAGATTACCACCCTTGTGGTTCGAGTCCTCCCGCCCCCACTGTATTGCTCCCCTGACTCATCTACAGGGTATGGCTGAGTCCTCCTGATGCAGTAGAGAGCCTTATGAGGGCATCGTGGCTTTCATACAAGTGGCCTGAGGAGAGTCTTTTCCAGCCCAGGATTTCTCTCAGACATATCTTTATGAAATGGTGTGGACCATGGCTTTAGGGAACTTAAGGTCAGACTTCTCACAGTCATCTTAAGGCCCCTATTTTGAAAAAAGAAAATACACACACGTTTTTCACTTTATTTATTTAAGCAGAAGTGGGATTGAATCCAGGGTCTTGTGCAAGTATTCTACCATTAAGCTATTCCCTCTTCTTCTTTTTTTAATGCTCATATTGGGCCCTACTAGGTTGCCTAGACAGGCTTTGAACTTCTCTCTCAGCCTCTGGAGTAGCTAGGATTAGATAGAATGATGATTTGGTTTGAGTGTCCATTAGGTTGTAGACTCATTTCTTTTTTTGTTGCTGTGATAAAACACCATGAGCAAGTCAATGTATAAGAGGAAGGTTTCTTTGGGATTACAGTTGCAGAGATAGCAATTCATCATGGTGGGGAGTGTGGCAGCCGGCAGCCAGCAGCCAGCAGCAAGCATGGCGGCCTGAGCAGCACGTTGGGAGCTCACATTCTGAACTGCAAGCACAAATGCTGAGACTATAGGGTTGTTACAGTATATACATCCTTAGATTCACTGGTTCTCTGAGTTGACTACCTTCTAATTCTTCTGGCTATTTTGAGACATACAATGAACCGTATTAGTTATACCCCCATGTACTATGCCATGTAACACCACAATATCCCCCCCCATCACATTGCACCCCTCACCGAATGCTCTTTCTCCGCCCTCTCCAGATCTCGCTCTCAGCTTCTGTGAAATCAACTTTCAGGGACTCCGCTTGTGAAAGAGGTCACACATTTCTTGTCTTCCCACGCCCAACTTAACTGTCTTCTCTGCTTGGAGTAAAGTGAAACTGGGGCCCTTCTGTGTTGGAGAGCAGCTGGAATTCCATGGGTTCACCCACGTCGGAGAACATTTCACTGTGCTGCCCAGTTCATCACCTCTGACTGATTTAGAAGTGCCCCCCCTTGGATTGTGCCCCCTGCCTTTCCATCTCACCTCTACCTTTGTTCAGTCTAATGGTGACCTTCACTGTCCTCACGGCAGCAGGCTTTCCCACAGTGCCCCCTGGGGAGGGGGCTCCAAGGACAGGAGCTGTTCTCCCTCTCTAGAAGCAGTCTGAGGCTGGGGACTTGGCCCACTCTGGCCCAATTCTGTCAGAAGATTTTGAGTTTCATTACTTCCTGCTTCCTTCTACTCCATCGACCCAGATCCTTGAGAGTTGGATTCAACCCTAACTCCACTGGGAACGGTAACTGGGTGTTGCACACAATAACCTCAGTACTTGGGAGATGAAAGCAGAAGGATCAGGATCAAAGTCGTATTCAGCTAGAGTGAGTTCAAGGCTAGCTTGGATCTTGTATGCTGGGGAACATTGATGAAGACCATCTGCCTGTTTCAGAACATCACAGACCCCTCCCAGGCACCACAGCTGATCCTGCATGATCTTGGCTGGATTTCAGCAGCTCCAAGGACTGGGAATGACTCATGGGATGCTGGCTGTGGGTGTTTGTCAGGGGTCATCCTCATGATTAGACTGGAGGTAGGGTCCTGGGCATCAAGACCACGGGCCTATCACAGGGCTGTTGACCTTGGCTGTGTTGCTGAAGTCTGCTAGTCAAATTTCTCACTGTCAAGTTTTTTTTTTTTCTTTTCCCCCACTGTATTAGTTACTTTTCTTTTGCTATAATAAAATGCAACACTTTGAGGGGAAGAAAAGGTTTATTTTGGCTTATGGTTCCAAAGGAGAGCATCTGCCATGGTGGGGAAGGCATGGTGGTAGGAGTGTGGACAACCTGGAAGTCAGGAGGCAGAGACAGAGAACAGGAAACTGGGCAGGGCTGTAAAACCTCAAAGCCCCGACTCCAGTGACTTCCTCCAGCAAAAGCTCCATATCCTAGTTTCCATAACCTCCCCCAAACAGTGCCACCAAACAGGGATCAAGCATTCAAGTACATGCGCCTTTAGGGGACATTACCCATTCAAACCCTGATACCCCACCATCCTCTGTTGTCACGTATTTATAGTCAGGTAACTCACTTTGTCACAAGCTCCAGTTAAAGCAACCAGAGGCTTCTAAGTGGCATTGTTTTGGGGGACACTTTGGGAGATGGAGACCTTAAACTGTGAGTTCTCGATTGGATCTAAGAGTGCACAGGAGGTACAGCTTTCTGAAAGTGCAGTCAGCATTTTCAATTAATTAAAATTTCAATTCTATGTGTATGAGTGTTTTGCCTGCTTGTCTATCTGTGTACCACAGGCATGACCATCCAGAGAGACTGGGGAGGGTATCAGATCCTCTAGCACTGGAGTTACAGATAATTGTGAGCAGCCAGTGGGTGCTGGGAATTAAACCTGGGTCAGCCAGTGCTCTTAACTGCTGAGATATCACTCCAGCCCCAACTTATATGTGGCTCTTAAATAGTTTGGCACTCAGTGTTTTATGCGTGTGGTGTTGTGTATGTGAATCCAGGCCAAATGCTATTGGCTGCAAGTCCTCTGAGAGGCACCCCCTCCCACTTGGCCCCATGAAGCTTCCCAGGCTGTTTCAGATGTCACTGGCAGGCTTTGCCACAGAGCATGGGGCCTGTGTGAGGATTCCTCTGTAGAGAAGCTGTCTGCAGCTATCTAAACTCTACCCTGTCTTGGCATAGGGCTGCCCGGAAGAAAGTGGTACACAGCTGCTTGTAACGTACTTCCCAAATGCCAGGCCGAGGGGGTTGCAGAGCTAACTTACTGTTGGTCTGTGGTGGCCAGAGGCGGGTGTCCACAGCACGCGGATACCTGGGGTGTTTTACCTAAGCCACTTGGATGTGCTATTAACCAGGCTTTGTCCTGCAGCAGAGGTAACAGGCCGCCCCGGCCTTCTTGACATGACAGAGAAATTTGGAACAAGATGTAAAAAGTGAAAAAATATGCTTTTAGGCAGGCCCTGACTCTGGGAGTCCCAGGCTTCCTCTTTTTCCTGAGTCTCTTAAGTCAAGCCGATCTCTGGAAAGTTTCGAACTGGTGGCGTCTTAAGTTCACATGCTTTCTGGAGGATAGCCTGAAGTCATTGCAAAGCCTGATGTGGTCAGGGCAGCTTCCTCAGGGCTCTGGGGTATGAGTTTGAGGCCTATTCGTCTATCATGCGGATAGACGAATATCACAGTGGAGCCAGGGCGCCCCCTTGTGGCTGCATCACAACCCAGCCAATTCTCCAAGGATTAATGGCGTAGGCGGATTTGGGCATATAGATAGTCTTGGGGAAAGGTGTTTCCAGTTTCACGGGAGGCTTTGAAGTCTCACATCGTGGTGTGGAGTGGCTTGGGGAAGAGTTTAGGGCAAGACAGGCACAGAGGTCTGTCCAACCTGGAGGTCTTGTCCTCCAACCTCCAAGACAGGTTGGAGGTTAAGTGGTGGTCCTTGAAGAAACCTACAGAGTGCTGCCTTGGGCAAAGCATCCAGTCCTTCCCTAAAGCTTGTGTCTGGACCCACAGTTGCCCTAGGGTCAACTTGTCTACCTGCCTAGAACCAATGGCTCCCTATGTTCAAGAGTCTTCCTGGCAAACAACCCCTTGGGAAGGCCTGTGCTTTCCTGGTCTGTGGGCAACAAACTCTGCTCAGAGAAGTGAAGAGATTGGAAGCCACCAGGGGCTTCCCAGCAGCCCCATGTTTCAAGCCCCGTGCTGGGGCTCAAGTCTTCTGCCCACCACCACAGCCTAGTGGGGGGTTCGGCCCCTATTTCCCAGAGATGGGCAGAAAGGTCACGGGCATACCAAAGGTCACGTAAGGATTCAAACTCTATGAGGACGGCCAAAGCCAGGAGAATAAGAGAGGCCACAGACTGGCAGAAAAATAATTGTGAACGACATAGCTGATAAAGGACTATTGTCCAATGCACACAAAGGACTCTTAAAACGTAACAATAGGAAATGACACAATTACAACACAGGCAAAAAGCTGAGCAGACACTTCAGCAAGCAAGCTCGCAGATGGCTGATATGCATGTGAAAAGATACCCTGTTTCTGTCATCAGGGAACTGCCAGCGAGACCCAGCTGCCACAGTCCCCTCATGTAAGCTTTTGCCTTCCCTTTCAAGTTATCTGTGATCAACAGCCACCTGAAAACATTAAAGAGGAAGTTCCCGAAACAAACAATCCATGCACTGCTGAGATGGTTCAGTGGGTAAAGGTACTTGCCTTGTGACAAGTGTGATCCCAGGAGGTAGGAGGAGAGAGCTGACATTGTCAGGCTAACCTCTGACCTCCACAGGTTGCACACATTTCCACACAACATGCATGCGCACGCAGGAATAAATACATGTGGGGGCTGTTGGATGGCTCAGTGGGTAAGAGTGCTTGCTGCACTTGCAGAGGCAGAGGCCCTTCAGGTGAAGAGAGGCTGGAAGTGGTCCTCTCATTTGAAGAGGAGCTTGGAGCGCGCTCCTCAAGTGAAGACGGTTCAGTTCCCAACACCCACACAGTGGCTCACAACTCTGGCTCCAGGGGGATTGTCTGGCCTCTGTGGGCCAGGCACACATGGGGTATACAGACACACATGTAAGCAAAACAGCCATACACATAAAGTGGAAATTAATTTAAAAATAATAAAAATTTAAAAGAGATGATTTATAATTTTCTGGCTTTGACCTCTTCTGAACAGCGTGACAAAGTGTCATGTTTCCACACTCTGTTATGTTTGGAATGTGGGTTGCCCTGCCATTCCAGGCATGGGTCATTTGCCATCTTGCTTATGGAACCTACTGTCTTGTCATAGTACTGGCACTCAAATGAATCTTGTTTGTTAATTTTTTTAAAATTTTAATTTCTCATTGTTTTGAGACTGGGTCTCTTATACGGCTTGGGGTGACTTTGAACTCACTGGGTAGCTGAGATTGGCCTTGAACTCTTGATCCTTCTGCCTTCACTTCCCAAGTAATAGGGCTGTAGGTGTGGCTGCCATACCCAGCAAAGTGGCCCTTGTTTTACTTAGAATGTCCCCGGAGGGCGGGAATAGTGATGCTGGCCACCCAGGTGTGCTGAAGAGAGAAGCCAGAAGTGTCCCCTCAGTGTGAAGAGGGGTTGGCATAGGAAATGGCCCCCCAAAGGTCAAGCATAGGACCTAACACTTGGCCTCTAGTTGGTTACTGTGTTCTGGGAGGTCTAGGATGGCCTTGCTGGAGGAATGCCATCACTGAGGGAGAGCTCTGAGAGTATGTAGCCTTTCCCTACTTCTGCCTCATAAGCTTTGTGCTTGTGTTTGAGAATGAGGTCGTTCAGCTTCCTGCTCCTGTAGCCACACCTGCTGAGTGCTGCCGTACTTTCCCACCGTAATGGACTCTTACCCCTCTGGAACCATAAGCCAAAGCCCTCTTTCTTCTGTAAGTTGCCTTGGTCACCGTGTTTCTGTCACAGCAACAGAAATGTAACTGATACATCCCCTCATGGGAAGAGGACCTGGAGTGCTCTCCTCAAGGGAAGAGGAGACAGATGCTCTCCCTTCAGGTGAAGAGAAGTGGATGTTTCCCTCATAGGAAGAACTAGGAGAGCCCCCTCATGTGAAGAGGAAGTAACTTCTCTGAGTGCAGGGAAGTGGGGAAGGGAGGAGAGGGAGAGGGAAGTCAGCTTGCTTTTGTTACAGCGCACCATAGCATTTGCTTCATTGTGTTGTCGCTGCCTTGTAATGTTGCTGTTGTCATATCTTACCATGCTTCCCTGATAAAATGAATGATCGCAGGCATGCGTATAAAAGAAAAACACAAGATCTGTGGGATCCAGGGCCATCTTTAGTCTTAGGTGCCTAGTGGGGGATCACTCTCCCTTTAGTGAGACCTGAGTTCACCAAGGAGAATTCACCAAGGAGAGACTGTACTTTCCCAGAAGTCCGACCATACAGGTTGTTGAAGAGTTCGAAGGGTGGCTGGGGCCAAAGCAACTAAGGATGAGGTGGATTGGAGACAGAAGGTGGGAGAAGGCAGAGATCCAGGCAGAGTTAGAAGCTGTGATCTCCATTACTGGGAGAGTCCAGGCTACCAGGGAGCCTCCAGGGCCAAGGGTCTTGAACACTACTGCTTGTCCCTAGGTTATCATGGGGCTACCTACACTTGAAAGCTGTGACACCAGTCACTATAGGAGCTGAGACCTACCCAGGAGCTGTGACACTAGGCACTGCTTGCTGCAGCTACTCATTTCTAGAAGCCTACTATTACCATAGCTGCCCAGTGCCAGGGCCACTGGGTTAAAGCCCAGGGTGATGAGTCTCCAGCACGAGCACCCCCCCAGCTCTGAGCTTCTAGCTTCTAAACCTAGGAGCAACAGAGTCCTGGATCCCAGGGTTTTATCTGCAGCCTCTGGCTCTGCCATCTGCCAGTCCAGCTCCTAGGGCCTTGGGCACTCAAGATCTGGGACTGCTTGACTCTGGAGGATTTCTCTTTGTCTTCTCAGACTCATATCTAGGTAAAGGAGGACCCTATGGGCTGACTCTGGGTGCTCTGGGTGCTTCCACAGACCTTCAGCAATCTCACTCCTCTAGCCTAGACCTGACATCTCCAGGCTGTGGCCTCTCCAGGCCATGAGGAGTGTGGTGACACCCGGCGGCCAAGGGAGGGATTGCTAGCAGCTGGTGCAGACTGGGTAAGCGTCATTCTAGCCAGGGTAGGGTTGGGAGGGGTGGGTGGGGAGGGGTGGGGTGGGAAGGTGTGTGTGTGTGTGTGTGTGTGTGTGTGTGTGTGTGTATAAACAAGGGTGTGAAAAGTCCAGATGACGTCTTTCGCCTGTTTCCAAACTCTAATGAACATGACACCTTTCCTTTCACTTCTGCCACAGGCAAGGAATCACTGCTGCTTTGGCTAGGGGTCCCTGGCTTTTCAGAGCTCCTAGGGCCCCATTGTCTCTCTTTGTGGGAATGACCTGCTGCTGGAGAGCACCATACGGGTTGGAGCCCCACCATGGGCCTCTTGGTATTCTGATAACTGTAATTTCTGTGTAATTGGCACTTAAGAAATGCGAGGTGTGCCCAGCTGCCGGCCCACATGCACGCACACGTGCATGGGTGTGTACGTGCAGGGGAAGAGGCCGTCCGGAAAGGTGGCTCCTTTGTGTGGCCAGTATGGGGTGCTGACCGTAGCACTTGCTGAGTCGGTCTGGCCACCCACGTGAGAGCAGGCAGTTCTGATAGCTGTGCTGGGGCAGTGGCTGTAAACAGGGCCCGTCCTCCACTGGATGCCTGGAGGACCCGGTCTCTCGGTAAATGGGTGTGAGTGTGGGGAGCCTGGCCCATGGCACCCGATCAATTGCTCTGTGCAGTTTGGTCTCTGTGGTTCCTGGGGCCTTGCCCAGCTAATCTCAGGGGTAGGAAGTGACCGAGGGCTGGGCCACTTCTTGCCTGCTCTAAGAGGGACAAGTGGCTGCAGGTGTGGCCTTGTGCCTCACTAGAATCATCCTCCCTTCTAAACTTGTCTTCACTTTAGAGGCCCAGAGATGTTCTCTGGACCACACAGGGTCCCCAGCTAGGGCTGATGAGAGGCTGGGGTGGGGCCAGTCCTGAACTTATCTGCTCACGCCTGCTGCCTCAGAAGGGGGATGTCAGAAACTAACAGGCCTGCCTTAGTCTCCCTTTCCTGTGCAAATCCCACCATGGCTCCCTGTTGCTTGGAACACCAACTTCAAGTGCCACAGTCCATCATCCTAGCCCCGCCCCATCCAGTTTTATGTTCATCTTTTCCTGCTGAGCCCTGTGCACCAGCCACCTTGGCCACTCTCCTTTTCCAGCTCCCTGTAGCCCTTTTCCCCATTCTGGACTCTGCTCCCCCGACCCCTTTGGAGAGCCTGAAAACTC
Organism: Psammomys obesus; assembly: GCF_907164565.1. Lineage (NCBI taxonomy): Eukaryota > Metazoa > Chordata > Mammalia > Rodentia > Muridae > Psammomys > Psammomys obesus. The sequence continues at coordinate 993,106 of NW_026593931.1, forward strand.
CTATGCATCCTGCAATGCCCAGCTGACTGTCCTCTACAGAGTTGATGCTTCCCCACTGCCTTTAGGATTCTGACAAGTAGCTCTTCTTGGAGGTGTATATGCAAATGAACCTCCCCTCTGAGTCCCCATTGCCCAGCATACAGTAGAGTAGACACAGATAAATGCTGAGTTGAATCAGCAGCTGCGCAGGCACGCTCCTGCCGGAATCCGAGCTAGCTGGGAGGAAGGTCGTGGCTCTTTCCACTGTTTAGTTTGCCAAAATATCCAGAGTGGACTAGGGTTGGAGAAGGGGCAAGTTGGTGGGGCAGCTGGACTAGGAGTTACCCAGGTAACTCCTCCTTATCCCTGAAACCCTTCTGGCTTCTCCTTGGCAGGGGCTGCTGTTAACTTAACACGGGCCCCAGCAATGTGACTCAGCCTCTGAGGCCCTCTGTGCCCTGGTAAGTCAGTCAGAGACAGCCTCATCCTCATTTCTGTCCATTTTATCAGACCAGAAGCCCAAGGCCAGTACTGCTTGGCTGAGGCCAAGGTTTCTGGGGCTGCCCTCCCTAGGACATTGACCCTGTAAAACACAGGAAGGGTGGGAACAGGAAGGGACAGTAGAGCTTCTGAGCTGGCTCTAGGGCTTTGCCCTCAGGGTCAGGGTCTATGCCTGAAGCTTCCACCCATAGCCCGAGTCATCAGGCCAATACCATTGGTCCAGCTGAGCCATCCCTGTGGGAGGCTGACAGAGCCTGAAGGATGGTAGCTGGGCTTGAGGATTTCTGGGTACACCATCCTGACTTCCAAAGGTCAGGCCCAAAGAGAACAAGGCTCATCTTGTCATTGCTGGAGGACAAGGACTCCTGGGGAAAGCCCACCAGCAATGAGAAGGCAAAGGGTTCCATGACACAGGTCTGGGCCATCTGGCTGTTGCTGAGCTGGGAGGCCTCAGCTTCTCCACTGTGAATGGCATAGTCTTGGTATCTATGCCCTGGCCTACTCACTGTGCACCACATACACGCTGAAATCCTTGCCCCAGACCAGCCTGTCTTCTTGGGGAGTCCCTTCCAAACCACATGGCCTTTGCTGGCCTGTCCCTTGCACAGTATCCCACTTGTGGCTGCAGTCATGGGTGATACAGGTGAGGCCTCTAAACAGACAAGAGTAGGGTTAAACATGGAAGGGAGGGGATAGAGAGATGGAGCGGGGCTGTGCTGACAGTGAACTCAGTCCTGTAACTGTCCCCAGGCATGGCACAAAGCAGGCTCTGTTAAATGTTGGTGAAGGGTACAAACAACCTTGCAGAAGCAACCCAGGGGAAAGGCAGGCCTTTTCCAGTTAGTTAGACAGTTGTGTTTGTCAGAATGTTCAGGCTAGGGCCAGAGCAAAGAGTATGGGGGGTGTTGGTGGTTTGGGTGACCACAAAAGGGGTGGGCTGGGCGAACATGAGGAGGGAGGAGAGATGGCCTCTTCTCTCACTCTCTCATATTCTTCCTATTGGACCCCAGGACATTCTAGAACCTGACCTCCCCTCCCTCGCCTTTCCCAACATCCAAACCACTGGTGAATCCTGCAGAACCAACACTCAAGACATTCCAGAACCTGACTCTAAGCTTCCTGATTCCAGACCATCCAACTGTGGGCCATTCATGTTTGCGGGCCCAGCTGCTCTGGCCTGATGGCTGCTGTGCCTCTCTTGCTGCTAACCTCCATTGCCAGCATGCACTCCTGCCTCTATAGGAGACTTGCTTCCGTGGGCACAGGCTCGTTCTCTGTACGGTGCCTGATCACTTGGGCTAGGCTACCCATCCACCTTGGAATCCTGTGGTTCCCTGGAGCCCACCTCTCTGACTCACTTTCCCTTTGCCCTCACATCTCCCCTGTTGCCTGGCAGGCTAAACTGGCTGTCTGGCCGGGGACCACTTCCTCTGCCCCAGACGTTGCTTCCTGTTGTTCAGAGGACCCTTCCCTCCCCACTTCCCCATGTCTTTCTCAGGTATGCCCTCGATGACAGCTAGGTCTTGCCATAATGACTCTCCCCACCGCTTTGCACTTTGTCTTTTTAGAGAAGTGTATCTTTCTTGGAGCCTGTTCCCTTATGGATATTATTCCTGTCCTCAGTGTGAAGTAATAGGGGCTCTAGAAAACAGGTGCTGTGGCGTGATGGGCTTTTGGTAGGAAACCTGGGTGTCTGAGGTAAGGAGAAAACGTGCAGCATGTTCCTATCTCTCCCCAAGACTCAGTTTCCCCATCTGTGTTTTAAGGCTCCGCTCCCCTTCTCACTGCCAGTAGCATCATGTTGGGGAACCCAGCCCTTGCTTTATCCTGGAAGAGGGTTACCATGGAAACAGTCTTGGCTCAGGCTTAGGAAGCCTCCAGCCCTTTGTTGTTAGACCCCTGCCTGCCTTCGGCTCCCCCCTCCCCCGCTGCCTGAGGTCTGGCTATGAAGAGAGACTAGCGGCTAAGGCGGGGCAGAGAGAGGGCGGGAGCGCGGGGGCAGGGGCGTTATTTCTGCTGTACTTTTCCCCACTCCTCCCCAAAGTGCTGTTTGCGTCACCAGCTTGTGAAGCTCTCGAGGACAGGGCAGTGTATCCGGAAGATCAGGCCCCAGGGCACTCGACCCAGGGGGCATATTCCCAACCCACGTGGTTTTAGGGTCCAGCTCTCCGCCCTTTTCCGTGTCCCTGGCCCTGGTATTTCCCGCGCTCCGCTCTGCGGTGATAAGCAGGCTGGGCGCCGCTGCCCGTTCGAACCCACAGGGGCAGGATGTGCGTCTGGCCGGTGCACATCGTAGCCCTTAGCATGGCCACGGGTAGACATTCCCTGGTCCCTCTTCAGAGCCCATACGCCCAGGACCGGACAGCTGTTCAAGGCAGGCTGGGAGGGACCAAGCTGCAGTTGCGCTGGTGACCCGAGCTCTGACCTGCAGCATGGCCTGGAGCCACAGAGCAGCCATGCCGGGACTCTCTGGAAGAGCCTGGACTCCAGCGGCAACTGGCAAGCGCGGGTCCCTCTCATGGTCAGCCGCCTTTGGCCAGGGTAGCTAGGATGCGCGCCAAGGCCCCAGCCACCGAGGGTGCGGGACGCCGCCAGAGGGCGCTGCGACCTCGCGGTCCATCAGTGCGCGTGGCCGCTCCGCGGGGGCGCTGGGCGCTAGTCCGCTGAGAGCTGAGGCGCAGGCCCTGCAGCCTTCCACCCGGAGGCCATACGCTCCTCTGAGTGTCTAGCCCTGTTGACTACAGGTCTCGGCTCTAGAACGCAGGGTTAGTGAGCCCTGGGTTTCAGTACAGCATAGGATGCAGACCCTGAAGCCCACCGCCCCGTTCCGCCCCTCGAGGGTTCGGATCTCGGTTCTGCAATTTCCCGGCTGTGAGATCTAGGCAAGTCCCTTGACTTCTCTGTGTCTGGGTTTCCTGTCTTGTGAGATGAGATTGCTGCGAGTAGCGACTCACAGTGATGTGACGGGGAAATCTGGCGCACTCCCAGATATACCCGTTCCTGCCCACCACAGCTTGGTTGACTAGTGGATTCAGCGATGCGGGGTCTTGGCCATGGAGGCACGGAGAAGCTGGCCATTCAGCAAGTGGCGCTGTGTCTTGGCATGTGATCGCATGGCCCTCATGAGCCATACAGTCCACGCCAGACAGAGGCTGCCCACGGGAGGGCAGGCTTGGTGGCGGGCAACATCCCGCAGGGTGTGTGCTCGTGAACCAGAGCAAGGACAGACTGCAACCAGGGATGCGGACATCCTACAAAATAACGCCTGAAGCTGAAGCAGCTCAAGTTCGCAGGCCAGAGGCATGTAGGATGATGAAGAGAGACCAGTCCAAGCCTCTAGCCTGAGGTACCTAGGCCAGGCTCATTTCTGCACTTGGGCAATCAATACATCCCCATCATGGCTTTAAATCGTGACAGTTGTGAAGGTGAACAGTGGGTTAGGGCTAGGGCACCGTGTTAGAAAGAGATAAAAAGCCAACACTGTCCCGGAAAGATCCCCTAGGACGAAGGATGGGAAGCGGCTTGTCTGCAGGGAACTCAGTGGTTAGGGAGAAGGACTCCAGGGCAGGGCTGTGACCGAGCTCTCTACACACTCCCGCTGCCTTCTGACCAACGACAGGCACTTCCAACACCACTTCAGAGCGGTCGCAGCTAGGAGCCCCGTCAACATTTCTGCCCACACGGGGGCAGTAGAAGACGCAGCTGTGAGGAGGGACAGGTGGCAGGCCCAGCGGGGCCTCTTCCAGAAGCCAGGCTGAACTCTGCGGGGCTCCTTCCCTCCCTCTGCGCTCAACCTTGGGTCTCTGCTGCCTCCAAGCCGAGGGGCTCTCTCCAAACCGAAGTGCCTCCACCTGGGAAATCAGAGCAATCAGACTTGCTTCTTGGGGAACAATACTGAGTGCCTTTGCAGATTTGCTGTGTGGCACCCACCCCGAGGAGCCTGCTTCCCCCGAGGGCAGCGATGAGAATAACCCTATAGAGCGGGGTTTGGGGGCAAGGTAAATGGCCCAATGGGCCATGCCTGTTAGGTATCCAGCACAGGAAACTGTAGTTCTCGACAATTAAAATAGCAAAGTTGTTTGTAACTTCGAGCTCAGAGGAGAAAGAGACCTATGCTCACCAGGAGGAAGGATGTGGTCATCTGGTTCTCTTTAGGAAAGAGGGGACACTGGGGACCGGAGAGGGTGGCAGATCCAGGCCTGGGAGTCCCACCTCATTCCTGAAGTGGGTTACCCTGCCCGGTTGCAGGGCCTTCCCTTGATGGAGGGCTCTCAAGTTTTTTTTTTTTTTTCTTGTTCTTGATACCGAAGGCCCCCTGTGTCAGGCGTGAGAGAGCAGAGAGCTTTGAGTGCTCACTCCTCCGAGAAGCATGGGGGGGGGGGGCTATAAGAACTTCTCAGGGGAGCCAATCCTTGCAAAATCCAGGGTACTGATGTCTGTGGTGGGTGTGTGAGTCCAGAGGGTTGCAGCCTTGGGGCAGGGAGAGGGGAGGTGTGGCAGGGAAGGGGTGACCTGCCTCTCCCCCGAGAGCGAACCCTGGCCGTCCTTTTTGAGGATGCATGTTCCTCTTCCCCAAGCCCTTGAGCAATGCTTGAAGCCAGATTGGAGTAATCACCCCGAGCCTTGGGCGCCCCTACATCTCCAGGGTTATTTTCCTTGTGGTGAAGGTGGTATTTACAGTGAAAACAGCCATTGAAGCAAATCGCAAAAATAATGTCAGTTTCCACTTTTGACAAAAATGGGAAGGCAGGTGGCTTCTTGTCTGCGATAAGCGCATCTGCTTCTGCAGTAATTACTATCTGAGATAATTATGAAAAAGAATTTAAATACTCAGGGCATGCGCGGGGCCAGGACTGCGTTCTTTCTCCCTATTCCTAATCTCTCCTGCAAGTCGGAGTCTTGTCCCAACTGGGACCACACTGGGCGGGCAGAGGTGCAGGGGTGGGGCAGGGGGAGAGCCATGCTGGGCAGCTGCCCCTCTCCCTGCTCTTCCAGGCCTCAGGGTCCTTATTTGTAAACTAGATTGGCTTTGTGAGTGCTTGGTGAGGAAATAAAAAAGCAGGTGAGAGATGAGAAGCCTGGAATGCTGGGCATGGTCACAACCAGGTCTCAGTGGCTTGGGATTCTTCTTGGTTTTGGGGGAGCAAGGGGTTCTCTGAAACCCTCCCCTCAGCTTTAGGACCCCCCCCCCCCAGTGGAGATGCAGCTTACTCCTGGGACGCAGAAGTCAGTCACAGCAGCAGATGCCCAGAGTCTAGAGAAGAGCAGTTCAGCTTTGGGGAATTCTGGTCTCCATCTGGGGTGGTGATGGAATGGGGCAAGAGCTGGACCCAGAGCTCAGGGCGGGAAGCAGATTCCAGGAGGATAGACCAGCTTCCTTGTCCCAGCTCAGCAGCACTGGCTGGACCACAGCAGGTAGCCCTTTCCCCTAAGCTGTCCGAGCAGCACATGGGTGACCATTTGGCAAGAAGGCACCCTGACAATCCTTGTTTTGAGATTGTATTGAAGGGTGGACCAGAAGCCAAGAGTGCCCGGTTTTGGTGGAATCTGTGTCAGTGGCTCAGTCATTGAGACACAGGGGACAAGGGGAGGGTAGAGCCTTTCTCAAGGTCACCATTCACTTGGCTGATCCTAGACCTTGTGAAGGCCATGGAGCCATGATGATCAGGAGGAAGGGAGCTGGCCAAGGAAGCTTTGGGGGAACAGGTCCTGGTGCCTTCACAGAACAGGGCAAGGTAGGCGGTCCAGCTGTGCCTGGCTCTGCCCTGAGCCATTGTCTGATGCACATTTGATAACGTCTAACTTGGACCTGCACAATAGAGGACTATGCTTCAAAAGAAAGCTCCAGCGGCTTAAATATGACAGGAATGTCTATCTTTTTTCATCTTTAAACCTTCCAGTTGGCAGTATGGGCTGGACAGAGGAACCAGACTCCTTCTTGCTTCTGGTTCTACCAAACCAAGGGGGATCACCCAATATGACTGTCACGTTTTCCAGCCATCATATCTTAATTCTACGTAGAAGGTGAAAGGAGGGTAGAAGGAAAAGGAGCCAAGTGGAGGTGTCAGTTATATCCTTGGAAAGGCTCCTGAAGCTGGGGTGGAGCTTTTGTTTACATCCAAGGATTTGGAGGGTTGATCACAGACCACTCCTAGATACCAGTGAATATCCAATGCCATCTGAAGGACAGGGCTGGAGCCCGCAGCTGATCTTGCTTGAGTGCAATCTCAGGGCCTTTCTGTGTAGACTGGGGTCTGAGGAGTGGACCCATACAAGCTGTCATGTCCCAGCTTTCCTAAAACAGAATACAAGCTATACAGACTGAGGAGCAGGCCCTGTGCAGCACTCAGCCTCCCACCCTCTTTGTGGATGGCTGTCCCCTTGGATGGCAGCCTCCCTGGCCATGGGCTGTTTCTTCTCCTTATGGAATCCACTTGCCTGCACACATGCCTGAGGCGCAGCCTCCCAGGGGGGCGGGCAGGAGGCACCCAGGAATGCCTGTTCCTTTGATGGAGCCCTGCACAGAGTCCGGAAGTCAGGCTCTGCCTGGGACTTGGGCTGTAGGAAAGCAGTTGCCATGGGCCCACCAGGATGAATGGGAAGGGGAAGTTGTCTGCATGGGAGCTCAGCTCCCATCCTAATGTTCAGGTTTTACGTGAGACACTGGTGTGGGTTCTGGGCACAAAACCAAGCAGGAAGTAAAGTAAACCTCTGATGGCAGAGGTTTGCTGGCCAGTGACTCACCGGTGCCACGGCCAGGGGCTTTCTGGGAAGGTGCCGCCTGAACAGAGACCTATGAGATGAAAGAGGACAACCAAGCCTCTGATCAAGGAGTTTCAGAGCAAAGCCTGTGAAAAGTTCTTGTAGCAGCTGTGCCTGGTGTGTCAAAGCTGTAGGCAGGACAGAGAAGGTGGAAGACACTGGGAGAAGGGAGAGGCATTGGGACCTGAGGCCACGGAAGTAACACCATGGACCACCAGGCCTCCTGTCTCTCTTCCGAGGCCTTCCTGGCTTCCTCACAGCCACAGTTCTCATTCAGGCCTCATCTCCTTCCAGTTGATTTTGTCCTTACCTCAAAGACTACCAGCCCCCTCCCCCCATTGGCTTAGACTGTAGACATCCAGTCCTGTGATGTAGACATTCAAAAATGCAGTGCAGACACTGGCTACGCAGTGTAGACACTATCCCCATAACATAGGCGCTCAGTGCTGCAGTGTCGACTCCAAGCGCTGGAGCTTAGGTGCCAAACCTTAGAGTATAGACACCAAATTTTGGATTATAGAGGTCAAGCTTCCATCCCTGGTGAATTTAGAGAGGGAGTTAAGGAGGCTTGTGGCTTTGTGGTTCTGTAGCTTTGTGGTTGCTGGCCCCCTTGCTCTAGTCACGTGGCTCTGGAGTTGGTCCTCGATGCTCTCTTCTGTTGATGCAGTAGCTACACTCCTGAGGATAGGGACCACATCACACTGGGTTTAACGGAGCGTGGGGCCTGCTGGGATGCTCGCAGCAACTAAGAGAATAGTGCCTGTGTGTGTCAAGCCCCAGTGTCAAGCTTCACCCTGGGCAGTCTCCCTTCAGGTTCTCAGCAACAGTGTCCCTACTTGAAACTGAGGCTCAGGAAATGAAGCCTTAGAGCTTGAATCCAGGAGGACAAATTGGAGCCTATAAGACATAGGGCAGGATGACATCCCAGTTTCCTCAGCTGCCCACTCCTGTCTCTCAGGTTCTGCCAGGTGTCAGGTCCTGTTCACAGATGCTCTGCACCAGCCTCATGGTGAGAAGCCAGGCACAGAGCAGAAAGACAACTTTCCTCATACTTCACAGCCTCTTTGTGGCACAGCTCAGGCTCCAATCTGCCATCACCTACTTCACCCCCCACACAGAGACAGTCTAGGTGAAGCTGGGAAGAAGGCTGCCTCCTGTACCTAAGTACAAGGCGGGGGAAGCTGTTGATAGTCACAGGTGGGAACTGCTCAAAGTCAACACCAGAGGCATTGTTGGAGATGTGGGGTACCTCTAGAAACCCAAGAGGGGATGACCTGTGCAGGGTCACACAGCACATCTGAAAGGCAGACCCAGTGGGCCTCTGCCTAGACCTACTGGGAGGGGGTGAGGAGGCTGCCAAGGAGAAGGAAGGAGAGAGGCTCTGTCTTCCAAGCAGACTCCTCATGGCTGGCAATCACGTCATCGGCTGGGACACCACCGCCCCCGGAGTCACTGTCCTGTCCTTCATGACCTCATCTCTTGGCTGGGCCCCAGCACAGTGCCTAGTGCCTGGAATCAATACGTCTTGGCAGCAAGCAAGTCCCCTTGTCTTCCTGCCCCACATCCCAGCACATCGACCCACAGGCCAGCTCCTGCTCAGCAAGGAGCCCGTGGGAAGTCAGTAGACCCACCCTCCTTATCTACTTCCCTGAGCCCTCCAGGTGGGGCATGGGGCCTCCACTCACATCCGGCTTCCTGCCCTTCTCTCTAAGCCAGGCAGCTTTGAGCCTAGATACTTCAGGTCTGCCAGGTGACCTAGCTTTAGTGTCCCTGCCCTGCCCCCAGCTCTTACCCTGCTGGCAGTCATCATGGCATGATACCATTGAGAATTGGAGTAACAAGGAAAGATCAGAGTGGGCATTGGCTGGTAGTCATCTATGGTTTCTCCTGCAGAGAAAGCAGGGAAGCCTCATTCCACCATGGCTCTTTCCTGGGAAGGGGAATGGGGTGTCTGTGGACTTAGGAGCAGATCAGCAGGGATCCAAGGATGGGCACTGTGACTCTCTTACCCAACAGAGCAAAGGACAACAGTTGGAAGGCAGGTAAACAGCAGACCTGTGTTCCTGTCTGAGCCTCAGTTTCCCCAGCTGTATGTACAGTGGGAAAAACTTTAAGAGTGTGTGTGGTGAGGGATGAAGATGTGGATCAGGTGCTCAGCAGAGGCTGGGGTGCTGCTATCTCTTGAGCCCCACATTGGTGACCTCATTTTGTCTTCATGACAGTTGCACAACTAGGAGTCATTTTCCTCACCTGTTTATATCTAGGCAAACTAAGCCCTGCAGTGAAGCCTTAGATAGAGGCCATGTGACTGGCGGGTTAGAGTGGAAGGTCCTTAGTGGAGTCTGCTATGTTCTGCCTAGGAACTCAGGGGCGCACTGCTGGCTGCTGGCTGCTGGCTGCTGGCTGCTGGCTGCTGGCTGCTGGCTGCAGTTAGTCTTCTCTCCATGCACTGAGAGAGCCTGGGGTAAGCCCATCCCCATAGACCCTGCTCTCACTGTAAAGCCCAACACACACTTGGTTCTCTCCATCTGTCAGTGATTCGCTGGGGATGGAGGGTGGGGCATAGGGCTGCCTCTTTGGGACCTTCTAGTAGGTGGGACACGCAAGCCTAGGATGTGGGGAGAAGTAGAGGCTGGTAAGGAACCTCGGGAAAGAGGAGGGCTGGGGCTCCATGCCGGCGCTGAGGCTGAGTCACTGAGTGTTTCCCCCGTCCCAGGGAAGGTGAATCGCCTCTTTGCTCAAGACTGGGAGACAACAGCTGGGCTAAGATGGTGGTGCTCTGGAGCTGTGGAGTGGCCTTGTCACACTGGCAGGAAACCTGTGAAGGGAAAGTAGCTGGATATAAGGTCAGTTCTGACACCACAAGCTCCACATGGCCAGAGGGGGAAGGCTTGGTTCAGTATTGGGTACTTTGGAGTTCAGACCTTGTGGTACAGAGAAGCAAACATGTCCTCAGATTATCTTACCCAAGGCATACAGTCCACTAGGAGGGGGGAGATTGCTACCTCTACCCTCGAATTTTCAGACCCCTAAAAGCTGTAGCTAAGATCCTTGAGACAGGAAAGGTGCTTTAGAGGAGGCAGTCAGGCAAGAGACACCTCTCCTAAGGAGCAGCAATGGCAGGAATTGGGCTTCTCGGCTTCAGAGGCCCAGGCAGTACTTCCACAAACATTTGCAGGACTGCTCCAAATGGTCGTGGCTGGGAGAGACAGGCACGTCTGTGGGCTAGGACCCTCTCTGCCTATAGTCTGACTGGAGGAGGGAGGTAGCCCTAGCTAAGTAAGGGCTTTTTCCTAGCTCTAGTTTCTGCGAGAGAGGTGGGTTACCTTGGAATGTCTTCTAGCTCTATGTCCATATGTCCACATGGATTCACCTCTCTATCTCTTTTCCTGTCACTTTCCCGCCCACCCATCTTCTTATGTATGCGTCCACTGACGAATCCACCCACGCATCCGTATAATCTCCCACCCCCCTATGTACTCCAACCCCCCCATGCGTTCATGCCTGTATCCATACCCACATCCACCTGTCCACGCATGCCATGCAGACTTACCTCCATCCGTCTGTCCACACGCGCTGGCATGCGTTCAGATGTTTAGGATGGGGACTTTGGTAGAAGCAGGCACTGTTGCTGTTGCATGAGGCACCCACAAAGTGGGAGCCTGCATGAACAGTGAGCATCTACTCAGGGGATGAAAAGCAAGATATGTGGAGACAGGATTTAGCTGTCAGATAAGGCGGTTTTCATGACTGTGGGTCAGGAAAGGGTAGGGCAGTCCCTGACTTAGGCTGTTGGTGGTGGCACAGACTCCAGTCCCTTGGCCTTGGAAGCTACCCAGAGCACCTCATGCATGGGGTCAGATTGATTTAACACCTCACTGCCACTGGTGGTAGCATGGCCAAACAGAGTTCCTGAGGCAGAAGCTCAGCATGTTCTTGTAAGAGGGTTGAAAGGCAACAGGTGAGTAGAGCTGGGCCACCCTAGTTCCTCAAAGTAGGTGCATGTCCTGGTATCAGGTGTCTGGCATGTTGACATGTTGAAAGCTAACATAGTGAAAGCCCTGAGCCTCCAGTGGATTTGCCTTCCTCTTCTCCCCTCCTTCCCTCTCTTTCTTCTTTCCTCCCCTCCCTTTCTCCTTTCTCCCTCCTCTTTCTCCTCTCTCTCTCCTTTCCTCCATTCCCTCCCTTCTCCTCTTTCTCCCTCCCTTTTGTTTTCCAGAGACAGGGTCTCTCTCTCTCTCTCTGTAACCCAGGCCAGCCAGGAAGTCCAGTACCCTTCCTTCAGCTCCCTGATGCTGGGATCAGACAGCCCAACACCGCCTCCCACTTTGCCTTCTGAGGGAAGATCGCTGTTTAGGTGAGGGGAAGATAAGAGAATTATCAGCCCGTGCTTCAGGGCACATGTAATCAGCTAGAGAACAGCCTGCCTTGGCTGGGCACAGTGATCATCGATACTTGGGGATGATTACATGACCAAAAGAGACCAATGAGGGGTCTCCTGAGAGTGCCATACCTGGTGGTCATCTTGCTTCCCAGGGGCTGAGAAGGCTCAGAGACAAGGCCGGAAAAAGGCGCTGGCTGCTGGGGACTGTTAGTTCACACTTGCACCTTCATTCTTCAAGTTGGAGCCCCTTTGCCACCCAAACAACCCTGTGGGGAGACTGAGACCCAGAGTCACCTTGTGACTGGCTCAAACCCTTTGCTTGGCTTGGTCAGTGTTCACAACCTGTGGAAATAGCCTCAGAGCAGAGAGGGAGCCACCATTCCACAACGCTCACAAGGCCTCAACGTAGCCAGGGCCTCAGTCTACCTCCTAAGCCAGAATTCCCCTGCTGAGGCTTCCTACACTCATTCTGGCCTCAAGTTAAGAAGTTCCTGGGGCTCCTTGTCACTTGTCATTCGAGGACCAGGGAGACGTGCACAGGGGCTTGGACACTAAAAGAAGTGGGCCAAGCACTTGGTTTGGTGTTCTTGATGCGGTTCACTGCAGAGGGAACACTGAGACCAAGGACTTCTGGGAGGGGACGTAGCTCAGGCTGACTGCTGTAGTAGCAGGTGTCTTATCCTGCCCTCTGAAAGAAGGTGTTCTTCTGGAGCTGTCCAGCTGTCCCTGGGTGCTCTGTCTCCTAGCCACCTCCACTGGAGGGAAGGGCTGTGATCAGAGGGCAGCGTGAGGAGAGCGCTCCTGCAGTCCCCATCATTCTTTTGTGCTTTGAATGAGATTCCTCTTCCCTACACGCCTTTCAGGGGAATAAAAACTCAGAAACCATGAACGAGGGGTAAAGGAACCTGGGAGATGGATTGGCCGTGATAATATCAAAGCGTTTATTTCTGAGCTCATTCCGGAGCTGTCAAGGGTCTGGAGGACTTGCCGTAAGCCATAAATAACCCATTTTAATAACGGGGACTTTGATTCCTCTCTGGGGGCTGGAAAACTTCTTGGGATTCCGGTGGCAACTTGTCAGGGAGCCAGCTCGGGGTTTCTTGGGCACTTATTAAGGGATTACATATTTTGGGCATGTGCAGGTCTTCATGGTCTACTGGAAAGCCTCAGCACCGACAATGCTGTGACCCACGGAGACGGACTGTTAGTGGAAAACAAACACCCTCCCGACTCAAGTTCATTGTTTGCTAGTTTCGCCCTGAATTTGGTTGAAGGCTATTAATTATTTTCTTCATCTACGCAGCCTTCCAGCAGCACTGTGACTCATGGCTAGCCCATGGTCAGTGGTGAGATTTCAGTGTCTCTGGAAACAGTGGCCCCACTGGGGACATCTTTGGGATCCATCAGGTTTCCTCCAGCATGTACCTCTGAACACCCAGGTTCTCATCTTGGCCAGGATCTTCTATATGATCTTGACAGGTCCTTTTCCTGCTCTGCAAAGGAACATGATAAGCACTATGGCTCTGTGGCTATTCCTCCTCGCCCCCAAATAGGGATGATGACACCCTTTCCAATCAAGAGGCGCATAGGTCCTTTTGAGCCAATCAACATTTGTCGAGGCAGCTGTGCCTGGCTCTGCTCCGGAAACTGAAGACCAAGCAGCCCAGGTCAGATGGACACTCTCCTATGGCTGCGTGGGTTCTGAGGCAGTAGCGCTGCACATTGAAATCTGTGTTCCCAACAGAGGTGGGAGCAGAAAGGTGGGGCAACATGGCCATCCTTGACCATTTCCTGCATCTCAGGACTGGGACTCAGATTTGGGTCTGAGCTGCCACATGCTCAGGGAAACGGTTACACTTCTCAGCCGTCCTTGCTGTGGTGACAGGCCAATGCTGCCCAGTGAGCTCTAAGCAGAAGATGCTGGAAAGGCTCCTCTTAGGATCCATTTGTTGCTTGTCTCCTTATTTGCTGTTCTTTCTAGCTTGGATGTAGATGTAATGATGGGAGCTCTGCACCTATCTTGGAACATGGAACACCTAGAAGAAGGCAGAATTGAACGGAGTGGAGTCCATAGCCCTGACTGTGTGCTAGAGAGATGGAGGTCCAGCTTATGTGGATCCTCGCCTTTGATCATGAGAAAGAAAAAAAGAAAACACTCTCTTGACTTGAGTCACTGCCCTTTAGGTTTTCTGTGCAGCCTGCAAGCCCCACAGACAATTGTAGAGACAAACAAAAACAGGGACAACAGAGGAGTAAGAAGCTAAGAGGACATCAGGCCAGGCTGGAAAGGCCAGGCACGCACATGCGGCCACAGATTCCTGTCAGCACAGCTTTAAAAACCCATCTGCAGTTTGGGCTTTGACCTTTAATAGCACCCATGAATTATAAAAGAAGAGAAACCGTGGCTGGCATGATTGTCATTATTCCCAGAGACGGCCACAGGTTTTTATGACACCGACTTCTGACTATGCCACAAATGGGATCTTCCCCAGTTCTTGGTAGAGAGTGGACACTTGGTGCCTGTTGGTGGATGGCACTGTTGTTGCCTCTGCTTGTGAAGATGATGGCCCCTTACTCCTGTCTGGATGACCCACCTCTGTGTGCATTTACTTTGTTCTTGTTCCTGGGCATGCCCCGCTCATGACAAGGACACCTTTCATAAATCCTTCAACCCACCCCACCTTCAAGTGTGATACAAGGCCCAACCCTCCCAGGGTTGGACCCATTTCTTCCCCATCAGTTCCTCCTCCTGGCTCTTGGACTTCCAACACGCTTAGATGCCTTGCACCTGAGAGCAAAGCTTAACCTCCCTCCTGTTTCTTTTCTCCGTTCTTTGATAAATTTCTTGAGAGAACAGCAACATACCGATGCTGCCACATCTGCATCTTCCATGGTCTGGATTCATTGTGAGACCCAGAAGGACCATCAGCAATCTTTATTGTCCTTGGGTCATCATTCATTCATTCATTCATTCATTCATTCATTCATTCATTCAGTGGGCACTGCTCACTTACTTTCGGCTGCTGGACACATCAGTGTCCAGGACAGAGTCCTGCCTTCATGGAGTACCTGAGAATTTAGAGCAGATGCGTGTGTGTGGTACACTTCCTGTCCATGCTGTAGAGAAAAACAATGGGGCAGGAGATGCTGAATGGTAGGGTGAGGGACTGTGTCCTGGAAAGCAGCCAAGGAGACCTCACCAATAGGGGTAAGGAACAGAACTTGGGGATTCTTGAAGGGAATGCATTCCAGACAGCGGGAACAACAGGAGCAAAGGTACTCAGGTGGACTTGGCATGGGAAGGCCCCATGGGAAGCAGCTGTGAAGGTTTGTACCTTACTCAGAGAATGATGGGGGAGCGTTAGGATGTAGCTGAAGTTTCTCTGACCCTTAGGAAATGGACCACAGGAGGGAGGCGGGTGAACACAGAACACAGGGACAACGGTTCCTCTCTGCTCTCCTTCTTCTGTTCATCTTCCTCTGTGGCTCCACATCTCTTTACCCCCCTCCCCCATCTTATCCCTATCTGGCCTCAGAGGCTCTTTTCTTAGTCCCCTTAGCCTCTTCACCTCCAATCTCTCCTGCTAACCTGCCTCCCACTCAAATTTACCCTCCAGCTCAGCCTTCCCTCAACATCCAGACTCCACACTGGGTGTATGGTTTCTGCTCCACCCTTTTTTGCGCTCACAGTCCTGCTTGCTTCTGTCTTGTGTCAGGGTATGGTGCTCATTGTCAGCACACTGGCTTCTTTGCTTGGTAGGCATTCCTGTGTCCTGCCCACCTGGCGAACACTGATGTGTCCTTGAATGGGTCACTTAGACTGCTATGGGAACTCACTCACCAAAGGCATTGGCTTTTACCCTACAAGATCAGGAGGTGACTGGGCTCAGCAAAGACATCAGGGACCCAGTTCTTCTTATCCTCCCAAGGAGTTTTCCCAGTGTGTTTACTGTTGCTTTTTAGGGTTGTGCTTTTTTTGGTCTCAAAGAGTCTTCTAAGCAGAAGCCACCATATAGACTCAAATGGGGAAGTGCCAGAATGGGGTACAAAGGAGTTTTCTCCGCACATACTCCTGTTATCAGGGTGTACATCTCTTCCCAGAAGCCTCCAGAAGAATTCCTTACAAGAACCCCTTGAAGCATCCTCATTTGTGTGGCTGATGTCTGGCATTCCCTGGGACTCTGCTGAGAAACGAGAATCCGATTAGCAGAGAGAGGCACGGCTGTTGCATGGACACCATCCAGATTATTAGGGGATGGTCTGCTAGAACATCTTCTCCACTAGAGGTGCTAGAGCCTGGCTCCAGACCATGTAGTCACCATAGTCCTGGGATCTGGCATTTTCACCCTCATTCTGAAGGTAGGACTATCATTCCCATTTACAGAGTGAGAAATAGGTTCAGAGCAGGGATGGACAGATGGAAAGGGACTAACCTGCAGGGAATCTCACTGCATTTCTGCAGAGTGGGCCACTGAGCAGTGGATATCTGATGAGTGCCCCATGGGACCAACTTTTGATTTAAATAACCTCCCGACTATCTACAGCTGGGATGTGCCCCAGGTTGTAGGCAACAAGCAGTAGGCAGTAGACAGATAGATGACTTCAAAAAGCTCTGAACCTGGAGCTGGAGAGATGGCTCAGGGGTTAAGAGCACTGGCTGCTCTTCCAAAGGTGCTGAGCTCAATTCCCAGTCAACTACTTGATGGCTCACAACCATCTATAATGAGATCTGGTGCCCTCTTCTGACCAAGTGTACATGCAGGCAGAACATGGTGTACATAATAAATAAAAAATATTAAAAAAATGTCTGAGCCTGAGGTTGCTACATCCTGGCTTGGGTGAGGGCTCCTGATTGAGACTCTATCACCAGAAATGCAACTACTGCCTTGGCAAGGGCTTGGCAGGGAAGGGAAACCATTCACTTACCCATCATCTTTTGGAAATTACTCGGTTGAGAAATCACTTAGCTGAGAATCTCATATTCTGTGTCCTGTTAGGCAATGTATGTATGTATGTATGTATGTATGTATGTATGTATGTATGTATGT
>NW_026593931.1:1009789-1027853 GCF_907164565.1 Psammomys obesus
TGTATGTATGTATGTATGTATGTATGTATGTATGTATGTATGTA
Organism: Psammomys obesus; assembly: GCF_907164565.1. Lineage (NCBI taxonomy): Eukaryota > Metazoa > Chordata > Mammalia > Rodentia > Muridae > Psammomys > Psammomys obesus. Next base: position 1,009,834 of record NW_026593931.1, read on the forward strand.
TGTGCATGCATGAGGAGGCCAAAGGTTGGTGTCCCATGTCTTCTTCCAGTTGGCTAGACTGGTGGACAGTAAGCTCTGGAGGTCTGCCTTCCCCCACCCTCACTGTAGCACTAGGGCCACAGGTGTGCACACTACATCTCTGGTAGATGCTGGGGATCTGAACTCAGGTCCTATTGTTTGTACAGCAAGTACTTTAAACATCTCCCCACCTCTCATTCTTTCTCACTTGGATCCTGAACATTTTTGCCTCCTTTCAGTAGCATGCCCATGCCCCCCCAACACCCTGAGCCATCATGGTCTTCACCCATCCACCCACCCACTGACCCCCAACCACATGTGTGCGCATTGCACCCCTCAGTTGCTCCCTTTCTTCCATTGCCTTGGAGGCTGCTTGCAGGCACTGCCTCTGCCCTGAGATCACAGGCAAACACACTCGTCATCTCCCCACAAGTGCATACTCTTGTCTCAGATCTGCTCACTGATCCCATGTATAAACCATATGTGTGCATCCACACCAGAATATGTGGATTCACCTCCCGAGGTAGCCCCGAGGCACAGAGAGCCCCCAGAGGTCACTATTGCTACCCTCTCCCCACCTCTGCAAAGCTGTCTTGGGATGGTGGGCCTATGACCCAGTGGGAGATGGGGAAGCCACAGAAGTCCGTAGTGAGCCCCTATCACAGAACCAGCTAGGCACAGGAGTGAGCCCCCAACGCCAGTGGTGTGCAAGCAAGTGCTCACTTACTCCTTGATAGAGAACCAAGGGGCCAGTAACCCATCCTGTAAAAGATGGGGCTGGAGGAAGGGTCCTGTGGGGCCTTTAGTCAGGTGCTCTGGGGTCCTGGGCTGGCAGAGGTTGTAGGGGCTGGGAAGGTCCAGGAAAGGGGCAGAAGGGGCAGGTGAGGGTGGGGCTGCCTGGCCTAGAGGGTGAGGGCTGTCTCGCCGCAGCTGCCATAACTCAGTCGGGATGGACAGGTTCCTTTCTCCTGCCTGATTTACTGCCTGCTTTAGAGGGGTGAGGCCCATTCTTTGAACTTCAAAGGGGCAGGGAGTGAGCTTGTGCTGTGGTGACAGCCCAGAGAGTTGGGGGCTGGCAGTGCTCAACCGGAGATGCCACTGGCCCTGGGTCTCCTGCCACTAGTGGAGCCTTGTTCAGCTCAACCCTCTCCTTTGCAGCAAGTGGTCCCAGTGCCAGCCCCCAGAGGATCACATGAGATCAAGCTCCTTGGCACGTTCTAGAGCTGAGAGCTGTGACATGGGGGCTCTTCCAGCTTTGCAGCCCAGCTAGCTCTGTTCAGGAAAGAGGGGAAACCCTTCTTTCACTTTTAGGGACGTTTATTTATTACACCCATCATCCTTTGTCTTACAAGGAACCCTTCTCATTTTTGTTCTTCTTCATTTTGCAAATGGATACATTGAAACATTAGTCTGTTTCAGCCACTCAGAGACGCCTGGAGCCTCAGCCCTTGGTATCGCTCTGAAGCTGCCTCACAGTCTGTGTACCTGGGCTAGAAGCCAGGACATATGCACTTGCTGTTTTCGTGCGTTGTTTTTACTGAGGAACCAGGTGGCCTGGGCTCTGTCAGGAGTGGTTCACTTACTACTCTCTTCCCATTCAGGCCTCAGTTTCTTCATCTGTGGGGGCCTACACACTTACCCTCTCAAACTGGGAGAGTCCCAAGCCCCATGTGTCTCCATCTGCAAATTGCAGACTAGAACAGGGAGTCCTTCTCTTACATAAAGTACATGATCTGTGCCCCTCTTTCCCCTGCCAGGGCCCTCCATCTGGCCCCAAGTTGCCTCTATTGTGACCTCTAATTCACCTGAACTAACCTGCATTGGAATCCCTTTCTTACCTGCTGTGTGGCCTTGGGCAAGTTATGCAGCATCTCTGAACCGAAGAGTGGATTGGAGAGTGTGACTAGGAGAGGGTGTGGCCAAGGGCTTGGCATACTGTCTGTTGGGCAATGCCGTGGTTATCTGCAGCTGAGCCTGGGTGAGCTCAGGGCCTTACCTAAATGCTTGTCAGATGGAGGCAGTAGACGTGGGGTGGGGTGGGAGGCTGGTGCTGGTAAGTCAGATAGAACCCTAGGAAGAACCCTAATTTTGGCACTCTGCCACTGGGCTGTGTGAACTCTCAGGCCCCATTTCTGCTGGGTGTTACTGCTTTAAGCCTCATGGCAGGTGGTTATGGGGTCTAGGGAGCTCCTGCAGAGAAGTGTCTGGCATGCAACTGTTGCTTGGGGTGGGGCATGAAGGAAGGGTTGGGTCCTAAGAGGGCCTGCTGGGACCAGAAACTGGGGCAGTGTGGGAATGGCTCCTTCCAAAGGGAGAGAAAGAGTAGCACAGCCAGCCCACGGCTAACCTAGGAGGGCATGAGGTGGGGATAGGGACAGAGGGCAGGAAAACTGAGATCAAGCCCTGCAATCTGCCTCTGAAGTTACTGTGGCACAAAAGGACACACTGGTTGCAATAGCATCCCTTTAGGGTTGATAGATACATTATCTTTAATATGTTCCTGGGCTAGGGGAGGTCAGGTACTAGAGGAGGTTGGACCTGGGTCTCTGGATTCAAATCCTGTCTGTAGTCCCATTTGCCTTATGTTACCTGCTGTGTGAGAGCCAGGGTTCTGTATTCACAAAGACCAGGGGTCCATCTTTGCTCCACTACTGTAGGTGCCAGAGGATCTTCCTGCACTGCAACCCCCGCTGGATTTCCACATCCCTCAAATTCAGGGAGCCACATGCTCTAGAAGTTTTCTTTCAGCCTACCAGGTGTGACCTGGTTCATGGTCTTCAAAGGCTAAAGCAGTTCTCAGAGGGGGTAGGAGGGCGGTCACCTCAGCTTCCCACTGGAAGGTGGGGAGCCGGAAGTCTTGAGGCTGGGAGCTGAGATTCTCTGTGTCTTTGAGGGTGGAGGTGACTGCATTTTCTAGGGGATGGAAGGGGACCCTCCAGGACTTTGCGGCGCAGTCGCTAGGCAGATGCGCACAGACAAAACGTTCCTGGCCCCGCAGAACACATGCCTCAGGCAGCCCTAATGTGTCTGACGTGGCAGCGGTGGACCTGTTGCTCACTTAGAGAGGAGCTGGTTGTACCAGAAGGTAGCCCTCAGTGGGGAATGTGCACTGTCTTTTAGGAATGATTTGGGGGTCATAAATTTTCGGTGGCATAGCAGTCCTCTGAGTTTTCATAACGCTGAAGCGTTTGGACTTGCCTCAGAGGGGAGGGCTTCACTTGGTAGCACACCAGCTCTGAAGAATTGTTATTGCAAGAGGGAATTTTTTTTCCCCTTAAGGTGGAATCCTCAAATTTCATGCTCTGCTTTAACTTGTTTTATTTCACCCAGAGCACAAATAAAAATAGCCCACCACGATGCTCTATAGATTGAGTTAAAAGAGGGGTCCTTTCTCGGGAAGGGCAGAACATTTGTTGAGAGTTCATTCTGTGCTGGTCCCGCTGGTCCCTGTCCAGAGATGGGTAGGGTAGTCAGTGCCTTCAGGCTGAATCCCTGTGACTGTGCCCCTGACATTTAGACATTCCACAGACTGGAAGGGATGCCACCTACAGGGCTCCCAGCTTTGCTTTTCAGGGCTCTCATGTCTTGAATCTGCTCTCAGGGCTCAGGGTTGAAGCTTATCTCCAGTGTCCAAAGCACTCTCCAGCTCAAGTGGGGACTCAAGTGTGAGCAGGATTGATGAGAGGGGATGCTTAACATAGTTGGTTCTGGGGTTGACTGAAGTCTCCTAGGCACCTTGGCAGCCCTGTTTCCATGCCGACCACCACCTTGCCACTCACAGGCATTTCCCCCTATTCACTAGCACAGCTCTCAAAGGGCGTCAAGGGAACCACTCTCTGCTTCACACTGGTTCATTTGCATCAATTTGCATATTCATTAAGTTTTCTGGATTCTCCCAGAATAGGCCTGCTGACACAGTGAGTGCCTTGTCTCTCAATCTGCAGGACAGGATAAAAAGGGTCTAAGCGTTGAGTCACGGAGGTATGGGCTATGCTGGGCAGTGCAGCTGTTGCTGAGCCTGGGTCTTTGCAGTCTGGCCTGGCATGGCTCTAAGGAGCCCCATGTAGGGCTGGATATATGGATGTGGGGTTGGGCAGCCAGAGTGTGGGGGGGATTCCAGTCTATCCATCAGCCAGAACTGGGATGCAGGGTTGTCAGGACAGATTCCTTTGTTTCCAACGCATCGTGGGCTCTGTGTTATCTCACTGTCCCCTGTGAGGGAATGGGGTGCTTCTCATCTGTGAACCAGAGGTGAGCACTTGCTCTGCAGCTGGGTAGGAGTGGGTAATGAGAAATGGACTCCTGAGTATGGCAGAGCCTGAATGCCTGGCCCAGAGATGGGGACAAAGTGTGGATGAGTGTGCTATTTACTCAAGCCAGGACGACACCACAGCACAGAAACCTGCTCCTCACAGGTCCACAGGGCAGGACTCAAAAACCAAGATGCCCTCAAAGATGGCTTTTCTGAGGCCTCTCCCTATGGCCTGAGGTTGCTGTCTTCCTGTGTCTCAGACACCAACTGAATGGCATGAGGTTCTATTAGAATGATCTTGTTTTAGCTTAGCCGCTCTGCAAAGAATTTCACAGCCTATAATAGTATAACTTGTCTTAGAGTACTGGTGGGGACCCTGAGGAGAGAGGGAAGTAGAGACTGAGCTGAGGACAGTGTGGGTCTGGGGCATTGAGTGACAAGCTGAGGAACTGGTAGACACATGACACAGTTCCCAGTGTTGGAGGCTTTGGGATGAAAAGTCCCTGAATGGAGCTGAGATGGAGTAGGTCAGGAGCTCTGTGGGTCACGCCCCCTCAATCTTTCCAATGGCAGCTGACTTTCATGTGGATCCTAGGGAGGAGGTCAAATTTAGGGAACTCCCAAGCCTACCACTCTGGAAGTGTCATCTGCAACAAAGTGTCATCTGAACAGAGAAGGGTTCTCATGCAGGGTTCTCAGGAATGGAAAAGCCAGCTACTCTGGACCTGAGATAGTAGGAAATGAAATTGAAGATCTGCTTAAGATCTGCCTATATTTTTGGTGTACAATTCCAGGAACCAGAAGGAAAAGATAGGGATGAGGCTGGGCTTGGGCTCTGGAGGAGGCTAGTCCAAGAATGTACGCTGAGCTGGTCCCTGCTGTTGTGGAGTGGGGACTTAACACCTGCTGGGCCCCTCAGAGAAGTGTGTGTGTGTGTGTCGGGGGGATGCCTCAGGATAGTTTCTCAAGGCAAGAACCTTGATGCTCCTGGAGTAAGTACTCAAGGGCCGAACAACCTTTTTAGTCCGTCCAGGTTGGTCCCTATATTTTGTCAGTGTGTCTCAGGCCTGCTGTGTCACACCCATGAGGCAACATTGGAGTAGCCTGTGAGATGCTCCAGGTTTTACTATTGCAGAGCTGGTTATGACAGTCATATTTGGAGCGAGGATGAGAAATTTGAGACGAGAGGGTTTTGGGGCATCTTCCAAGCAGGCAAGAAGTGTAAAAGCAGACGCTGGCTTCAGGGAATCCAGAACCTGGCCAGTGAACACTCAGGGCAGACTCCTGTCAAGGCCTCTTCCACACCCAGCCCCGAGCGAGCTGTACCAGGCTGGACACATGGCCATGGGTCTGATGTACTTGGTTCCAGGTGAGGAATGTTGGGAAGAGGCTGCACCAGGCACAAGGCAGAGACTTGTCACTTCTGTCTTGGCTGAAACATGGGTCAGAGAGCGCTGAAAGCTGGTTGTGCCTGGGCTCTCATCCCCAGAGTGGAGGCCTCAGGTCAGAGACAATAGGGACTGAGGTTAGACCCAAACCTGAGATCTGAACTTCTCCTCGGAGAGAGGTGACCTTCAGGCTCATGCACAATGGTGACAGAGCTCTGGCCACATGACCAAGACAACAGTGTTGCTGCTGCCAGCTGCTCCTGGGTCTGTCCTGGAAAGGGGTCCATATATCTGTGGCCTGACTCCATCCCTGGCTGGCTGGTGCCAAGGTGTCCTAAACAAGAGGAACTCAGGCCCAGGGTAACTGCATGAAGCCCACTTGGCCAACCCTCTGCCTATTGACAAAGTTAAGAAATAGAGTCGTGTAGTGAGGGGCTTGAGGTGTGGGGTGGTTTGTTATCTCTCTCTTACTCACTCAGAACTGAGAGCTACCATGAGCCTCACTACAAGGTGGCTTTGGTGTGTAGTGGCACAGTGTGGAAACAGAGTCTTTGAAATGCAGCCAGTGTTAGGAGGTGGCGGCATGTTTGGGATGAGGGTGGCCTGAGAGGACTGGAGGCAGAGCATGGGGCACTGAGCCTGCGGCTATAGGGAAGGCCGATGGAAGGTGAAGGCTGTGTTACATCACCATTGGGAAGTCTAGAAGAACAGAGAAGGGTTCTCATGCAGGGTTGTCAGGAATGGAAAAGCCAGCTACTCTGGACCTGAGATAGTAGAAAATAAAATTGAAGACTCTCAGCCTGCAGCGAAGGAGTGCTGTCTCCCTCTACGATGTTTCTCTCTCTCTCTCTCTCTCTCTCTCTCTCTCTCTCTCTCTCTGTCTGGATGGCACTTGTAGATATTTGGTGCCCGAGGGGTGGACTATGGAGATGCTAGTGTATGGTGATGTCTGTGTCACCATTTTTGTTTCTGGGCACTGCATGAATCATGGCAGGAGTATGGGTGCTCTTTACCACTCCAGGCCTGGCTTGAGTTCTTGTATTCTCCTCTTCATATTCTCCTGCTGAATGATGGCAAGGCAGCCTTGGATGCCACATGTACAAGGTGGAAGTGTGAAAGATAAAAGGGACCCTGGGTCTTCTGGATTGCTGCATGTGGCTGCCCTTACACCCTTCACCAGGTGGTGATTTAAGTGAGACAAAACCTTGGTCCCTTTAACCCGGGGATGCTTAAACCTTTCTACTTGGTAATCCTTTTTACCCAAGAAAACTTTGGTGTACAGTGGCACAGCATGGAAACTAAGCCACCACACGCTGCATGCATGACCTTAGGTATATAGGAATATAAAAATAGTTACACAAGTTGGGCGGTGGCCAATCCCAGAGGCAGGTGGACCTCTGAGTTTGAGGCCAGCTTTGTCTACAGGACAGCCAGGGCTGCACAGAGTAATCCTGCCTCAAACAAACAAACAAACAAACAAACAAAACAGTTACTCAGATCAAATATCTACCGATAGTAAATCACAAACATATTTTAAACACTTCTTTGGGATACATATGATTTTACCGTCTATTAAAGAAAAAAAAAAGCAGATTTAATTTTTAATGAGGTGCTATGCTTTTTAAGTTCTAGATAAAGATTAAATCTTGGTTGAGTGTTTTATACTGGAGAAATGCCGGGCATCTTCAGTGTCTTCAGGGTTGATCAATATTTTGATTTTATAGTCATCAATGCTGAGAACACCACTTTGCACACAAATACGTAGCACAACACAGAAGAAATGTGTTTAGGGTCATTTCAGAAGCTGTTGGAAATTCTGCTCCAATTCCGAGCCAAAAAAAAAAAAAAGGTCATTGAAGGAGACTCAAGTCAGCAACTTAAACATTCTTAAAAGTAAAACCTTGTGTGATACAGTCCAAACTTGTTACTTATATGCTGAGGAATGATGGTAGGGAAATATGGAGTTTTGTTTTCCATAATTCAGCCATTATGGTTCCATAAGGGCAAAAGTTTTCTTCTACAGAGATGCTGGGCCATCCCTCATTCCAGGCAGTGCTGGGTGGCATTGCGTGGTGTAACGGGTACCCAGTGGAATGTGTGGGTCCACTCAGAACCAAGGCTGTTGGGAAGTTGTGCCGTGCAGCCCAGTGAATGCTAGCAGAAGCACCTGGCTTTTGTAAGCTTTGGATTTTGAATTGAATTTTGGCAGTTATGTGTTTAGAAAGACTTTACCGTTATCAATTATTTTGTTTTTTTCAGCACTCATGTTCAGCTACACAAGTCCGTGTGGGTTGACACCTGGAGTTTACGAAGCTCTGCTGGGTACTCCTTGCCTTCAAGGAGGTATCATGGTATTGGAAAGGTTGTTAGCCCTCAGAGGAAAACGCGTGGCTAATCCCATCTCTCTCAACACTGTATTAAACACTTCTTTTAGGGCCTTGGTGCCAGTCTGCTTTGTTCTCTTTCTTGGTTTCTTTTCTCTGCTTTTCCACCACACTGGCTTTCTTTCTTTTCTTTAGCTATCCTATGCTTTCTTCCTCCTCAATTCTGTTCCATCTGTTTGAAAAATCTCCTGTCCCGGGGCTAGAGAGATGGCTCAGAGGTTAAGAGCACTGGCTGCCTTCCAGAGGTCCTGAGTTCAATTCCCAGCAACCGCATGGTGGCTCACAACCATCAATAATAAGATCTGGTGCCCTCTTCTGGAGTGCAGGCACACATGCAGACAGAACAATGTATACATAATAAATAAATAAATCTTAAAAGAAGGAAAGAAAAATTCCCTGTACTATCAGTCTATGATCTGTTACTTTAACAAAATACCTGAGTTTGGATGCTTTTAAGGAAAAGAGGTTTATCTAGTTCATACTTTGGAGAGGCTGAAGTAGAAACAGCCTGACAGGACCTTGAAAGGACCAACTCTTGAAAGGACCTCTGACTGGGTCACATTACTGAACATAGATCATGGAAGCCATGTGACAAGCAAGCAGCAGCAAGAGGGGCAGGGGCAGCCCAGACAGCTAGGCGTAAGCCCAGGAGAGTGGGAGCAGTGGGAGAATGTCCTCTGATGGGTCAGAACCATATCCCTTGCTGCTGAGTGGCCGAGAGTGGAGGCAGGTAGAGTTTGGTGTGATTTAAGGAGAGAAGATGTAGGAGAGCAGGGCAATCTCCTGAAGCCTGTGTGGCTACAATGCTGTGTGCTGAGGTGGGAGAAGGAGAGATGTGAAGACCGAGGAGCACACAGGCATTAGCGAGGAGAGACCTGGGCAGAGAGTTGCTTTGCTGCCTTCCCTCCTTCCTCCATCAACCATGTCCTCAGTGCTCCACATGCTTGTGCCTGAGTGGAGGTGGAAACGGAGGCCATTCCTTCCCTTCTCAGCCTGTTATCCCCTTGGTCCTATCATGCAGGGCCTGGACTTGGCTGCCATAATGGAGAGTCCACCAAACCCAGGAGCTTCAACAAGACAGAATAAGTGGCAGGAGGCTTGGGGGTGTTGAGAGTGTTTCAGGTTTATGGTCCAACAAGGTGTTTCAGGATTGAGAGGTGAGTCTGGCATCCCTATGAATTCAGGGTGTCTGCCCTCAGGCTCACCTTCCCCCAGCCAGCTAAAATGGAGATGGGCAGGAGGAAAGAATGCCCATTCCTTTATGGAATGCAAGTGGCACTTATTTTTTTTTTTTCCTTTTGGCTTTCTTCCCATTTAACCCTCCCTACCTCCCTGAGGCTCCTTACTTAGCTGCAGAGGAGGCTGGGAAATGTAGTCTCCTGGAACTGACTAGGCAGCAGTGTTTCCAGACAATGTTTCCTGTTGGTTGAGGGGGAATGTCTGAGGAGTTGTAGACAAGCTATGGTCTCTGCCTTGCAGGCTGGCCTTGAAAGTGTTTGGGGCAAGGTTTTTGTAGGTCCAACTGATACACTTTCTATAATTTGAGATATTAAACAACAACAACAACCACAAAACCTTTAAAAAGTTCTTTGAACTTCAAGGTTGTTGAATGTGTACCCAGTGGAGGTCCTTTGGAGCAAGATGGAATAAATGTGTAAGTCTGTGTGTATTCCATAATCATGTACTTCTTTGTATATAATGGTCTATATACACACACTGTATGTGTCTGCAACAGGGCCTCACCTTATTGGCCTGCCAGCATTTTTGTTTTGTTGTTTTTTTTTGAGACAGGGTTTCAAAAAACCCTTGACTGTTTTGGACTTGTTTTATAGACAAGGTTGGCTTCAAACTCACAGAAATACACCTGCCTCTGCCTCCCCAAGTTCTGGGATTATAGGAGTGCTCCCAAGCCTGGCTGACTAAGCATACTCCTTTTTTACTTTTTCATATTCAAATGCCAGCTGAATCACCTTGGATGGGCTCCCTGTCTTGTTGGAGCTGGTTAGTGGATGAGCTTGGTACTCAGCTATAATGGTCATTCCCAGAAAAAAGCTGGGGACCTGGGCCCCATCTGCGTGAGAGGCTTGCCTCAGCCCAGCTCCAGCTACCCTATACCATTTGTTCAATCCTAGAACATGGAATTCCGTAATTATGAACATGTACTTGATGGAGGCCTACTATGTATTACACTCAGTGCTGTGCCATGTTAATATTTTATCTCCTTTTAGCTCCATTTTGAGGATGAAGAAACTGAGACAGGACAGTGTCTAAGAGTAGACAGCTAACTGGAAGGATTTGAACCCAGTCCCTGAGCCATGGATGGTTGTTCCCAGTTGCTGTGCTGACTGTTGCTTGCTCTCATATGGCCTATCTGATGGGGGTCAGGACAGAGCTCCTTGGGGTCATAGATACCTTTCCTGTCTCTGGTTAGCCCAGCTTCTGCCAGGTTGTCCCTCTTTCCTCTGGGCTGCTTTTCTAGCATATCACTTGCCTTGCTGCTGGCTTTAGGCTCTGTGTCCTTGGTGCTATCATGGCCCCTAGGGTCCCTGGCTCCCTGTCTCTTTGCATGGCTATGGGCTCCCTTTCTGAAACTGGACGCTCCTTAGGTTGTGCCTCTGTATTCCTCACTGTGCTCCTGTGAAGCTCATGTTTCTTCTGGCATTCCAGGGCCGCTGGCGACTGGTAGCAGCCTGAGCCATGGATGTCCTAAGGCAAGTGGAACAGACGAAGAGCAGATCCGGGTCAGGACTGAACTCCCAATTAGGGAGACAAGCAAATGTGGATACTGGGTGCTGCTGCTGGGCTTGTGTGTGATGCAGCCATCTGGAACTGACTTAGGTACCAGCCCTACACTCCCTGGGGGCCTTTCTGCCCACAGATGCACCTGCCCCACCCCTGCCTGCAGAGGAAGAGGGAAAGAAGTGTGATCCTGAGGTGTGTTCTGGGGATGCACAGAAGGAGCCAGAGATCCTTGGACAGAGTAAGCATCTTGTCTCCATAGCCAGGGAAGAGACAGAAAGATGTGATAGGCCTTTCCGCTGAGTCAGAGACTTCTATCCTCTCACTGGGGCCAATTCTTCCAACTTGGTCCCAGATCCCACAGAATCTACCACCTCTCAGTAAATAGCCCATCAGTGGGTAAATAAATTAGTGAGGTTAGAGCAGTGATCCCTAAATCCCTACCTCCGAGCACTGTCACTGTGTGGACCCAGCCCACAGCACTGGGGCTCGTGGTAGACATTCCCTATCTAAGTAGTAACAGTCCCCAGAGGCCGTTATCCACGAGAGAGTCTGTAGAGGGAGAGAGTCATACTTCCAGCAAAAGAATGTGTATGTTCCAAGTGAAATAGGAGCACTGTAAGGCCGGGTAGGCAGAGGAGGGGCAGGGTGGGGTAGAAAGCCAGCAAGGAACATGTCAAGATGGAGCAGGCTCTTTTCTGAAGACCCCCATCACCAGGGATTCTCATGTGCATTCATACAGCTCTTTTCTCTCTGGGCTTCAGGCCTCAGTGTAGTGCCCAAGGGCTGAGGCCTAAGGCCTTTTGGAGCGGTGACTCTTTAGCTGGGATGTGAGGCACTTTGGCTTCTGAGCAATGGGGCCTGGGTTCAAATCCAGACAGCCATTTCATGTGTTTCCTACTGGCAAGCAATTTCACTTGCCACTGAGTACGCTCACCCTGGAATCAGAATGGAGGTGAAGCATTCGTCCCCTCACTGGGCTGTTGTATAGACAAAGCCTGTAGGGTGTGTGTATAAAAGTCTGTGGCTGTGCCGGCAAGAGGAGGAGGCAGTGTGTTCGCCATTCTTTCTAGGGGTGACTATGAGAAAACAGACTCCCAGCCTTCAGCTGGAGTCTGCATGTCATACACCATCTCTAGGCAGCTCTGTATCTTTTCTTTTTTAACTTTTTATTGATTCTTTGTTTCACATCATGCAGCCAAGTTGGCTCATCTCCCTGTCCCCTCATACTCTTTGCTCTTGCAACCTTCTCCCCAAATAAAACACACACACACACTCACACACACACACTCCAACCAACCAACAAATATCCCACGGTAGAGAAAATATCTCCTCGTGGAAGCTGAAATGTGTCTCGCAGTATATCCCTTTTGTCCACATTTGAGGTCTGTGTCTTCTGTGACACCGTCAGTATTGGATCCTCGGTGTTATCCTGTTGTCCCTCCGTGTCGTGGAGATGCTGCCGCTTTGGATCAGCAGGATGGCCCTTTCATGAACCCCAACTGTTTGAAGATGATGTAGATTTTGGAGCGGGCCAACTCAGAACCCTGGATCTATGTGGCTTGGGTGGTAGCCGCGCCAAGCAGCCCCTTGTCTACACCACCAGGGGGGACTCTCCAGCACCGTTCCAGCTACTAGGCCTAAGTTTTAGCTCAGACCTGGGCTCAACTAGCAAGTAAGGTCCCTGAGTTTGGGAGGGGTGTCTGGCAATCGGCAGGCCTGACTTGGCTGGGCCTGGGAACAGGCAAGGACATTGTGCATTAATTGGAGCCCTATGGGCTGAGTGAGCTGTCCCTGGCACCTGCTGGGAACAGGCTGATGGTGGAGGGTGGGGAGTGGGCTGGGTGCCCAGGAATCCAGCCTACTGCCACAGGCCCAGGCCACTGCCCCAGGTCGGTGGCCGGCTGGTGTCTGATCTGCCTCAGTCAGTCGGGCACCACAATTGAGACTTCTGCTGGAGGGGTGGGCATCACGCTAATTTATTTCACGCTTGTCTTAATTTTAAATTTATTTTTTTTCATTTAATTTTTCTTTGGATCTTAGCTATGACGGCATGGTTCAGAAATCAAAAGTTTAATAGGTGTGGGTAAAGTCAGCCTCCAGCTGGTGTCCTGCCACCTGGCTGCTACCTGGCTGCTCCCCGGAGCCATGGCTACTTACTGTTCAATAGGAACAAATAACAGCTTCTGTATGGGATATCTTTCTCCAGGTAAAGGCGCTTGGCTGAGGCAAACACACACCACCCACAGCAGGCTTGTGTCACTTAACCTTGCTTTTAGCCAGCTCTCCACTTAAGTGTAATTGAGAACAATGTGCCACCATTTCCTTTCAACGGCGGTAGTGGGTGGGGACGGGTGTGATAGCACCCAGGACAAGGGTGGCTACTGCTTCTAGCCTGCCCTGGTGTCTCTGAGGTCAAGGCTTGTCCTTCCTCATTTGGGGACCTTCTAGATGTCAGGGGAAGCTAAGCACCCCAGGAAGCGGTGCTGGGAAAAGACCATAGGGACCGAGAAGACTTGGGGGAGAGAATGACCTTCCCCTCTCACAGCTCAGCCACCGTGCAGCTGGCCCTGGCATCACTACATCCAGATCTCACCTCAGCCAACCATCCCAGCATTAAAGGGTTACCTGAGGCTCAGAAGGAGAGTGTTCCTAAAATTATCAGTCTGTCTGTGGCAGGTCTTGGATAAGATGCTGTTTCCCAGGTCCCTGTCTGTAGCCAGGGGACGGTAGGGTGCCCTCTGTATGAAAATATTTGAGTTCTTCTCTGAGCCTGATCATTTTCTTCTTTTGCCCCCAATTCTCACTTAGACCTGTTCCATTAGCCTGTCTAGTTTGATGGCATATAGTTGCTTGTAGTATTTAATTTTATTTCTGTGATGACAAAGTGATGTCCCCTTTTCTTTTTCTGAGTATAACAAAATTGTCCTCTTTTTTTTTTTCCTTTCTGAATTCCAGAAGTTTTGGGATATTACATCTCCATTTTCATTCATTCAAAAATATTTTCTGATTTTTCTCTCTTGTTCTCGCATAGTTAGAAGTGCCGGTTAATACCGACCCATCTGTGGCTTTCCAGCGTTTCTATCACTGAAATGTAATCTTACGTTACGGCACTTGGAGGGCATCCCATTGTTTCTCCCCGTTCAAGGCTTCGTGGTACGCCATGCACAGCAGTTCGTGGAGTGTCCCCTGTGCATTCCACCACCGGGTGGGGCCCCGAAGAGTTATGGGGTCTGCTTGATTTACAGTCCTCTCCACCCCATTGATTTCCTTTTGATCCTCTGCCTGGTTGCTGTAGACATTATTGAAAGCAGGAAGTTGTAATTTACAGTTGTTTTGGTTCAGTTGCCTACTCTCATCTTCAGGTCTGTCAGTTTTTCTGTCATGTAGTTGGGGCTCGGTTAGGTGTGCACACATTTATAATTTTTGGATCATTCTGATGAACTGACTCTCCCCTCCGCCTTTTCTTTTTAAGCTCTAAATATATTTCTTTTGTTTTTGGTTTTTGGTATCTTATTATTTTTAAACTATGTATATGTACTGTGTCTCTGTGTGGGTATGTACACATGAATCCCAGGGCCCATGGATGCCAACGGCGTGAGATTCCCCCGTGGCTGGAGCCACAGGCAGTTGTAAGCTGTCTCGTGTGGACTCAGGTCCTTGGGAAGAGCAGCACGTGCTCTTAAACACTGGGCCATCTTCTCAGCACCATTCCCCCACTTCCACTTTTAAACCCTAAACCTATTAGGGCTTGGATGTCAATTGCTCACCACAGGCTCAGGTGTTTGAACACGTGGGCCCCAGCTGGTGGCTGTTACGGGATATGGAACCTTAGGAGGAAGGGCCTTGCTGGAGGAAGTGAGCTCCTGGAGAGCAGGCCTTTAGGTCCTAGCCTTGCCAGCTTCCACCCGAGTCTTATTCTCTGTTTCTTGAGCTGCCATAGGTAATTTTTTTGCTTCCTCCAGTTTGTAAGCTTTGGCTTCTTCTCCTGGCTAGACTCTATGAAGAGCAGGGTAAGCCCACTTTGCTCTTGTTCCTGATGGGAGAGGAGACACTTGCAGGCTTTCCTTATGATGGTGGCAGGGGGTTTGTCTTGCTATGCTGAGGCCTGATCCACGCACATCCACTCACCAGGGCTTTTGTCACATAAGGATGTTGAATGCCCCAGATGCTCTTCCTATGGTTGTTGAGATGATCAAATAATTTTTTGTCATCTTTCCCATTAAGATGACATGCTATGTTGAAACATTTGTTTTTTTTCATCCCCGTGAAGAAACCCGCTGGGTCATTGGTGATCCTCTGGGTGAGCCACTGAGTTTGACCCATTAGTATTCTGTTGGGGATTTCTGTGTCTTTGTTCACCAGGGATATTGATCTATGGTTGTTCCTGTTTTAGTTTTTAGTTGTGCCCTCTGGTTTGGGTAATAGAATTAACTGTCCTCACACAATGGGTCTTGAAAGGGTTTCCTCCCTTTCTCTTCTGTAGAATACCCAGAGAAGCATCATGTTAGTTCTTTAAAGGTTTGTTGAGGGGGCTGGGTGATGGTTCCGTCAGCAAAGTACTCATTCTGAGAGTACAAGGACTCCAGTTCGAATCCCTAGCACCCACATAAGAAACTGGGTTTGTTGACACATTTCTACAATCTCAGTGTGGGGAAGCAGAGATAGGAGATCCCTGGAGCTCACTGGCTGGATAGTTTAGCCAAATGGTAAGCTCCAGGGTCAGTGAGATACCCGGTCTCCAAAAGTAAGATAGAGAGTGACTAATGAGACACTTCCTTTTCATCAGTGTTTGTGTGCTGGACATTCCTCGTTCTCTTATATTGAGCCAACTTGTGCTCTTGCTGCTGAAGTGAGTTTCTTGTAGAAAGCATACAGTTATTCTGTGTTTGCAACTACTGTGCCAATCTGTCTTTTAATTTACATATAATACAATGCTTTAAAATTAATGTAATTAATTATTGATAGGTAAGAGCTCAATCTACCATCTCATTTCATGTCTATTTCTCCTTCGTTCTTTGTTTGATTGTTTTTTTTTTTTTCACTTCTTTTAAACTATATTCTTTTGGGACACTTCAACAACTATTGGAATTCCATACTTATTTCTTTGCAGTCTACTTTCTGTATCTTGTTATATATGTAATATATAATATAAATATATTATAATATAACATATAATAACTATATTGTATATGTGGTTGTGCTAGGTAGTGTATTGTACAGACACAACTTAATAGTCTGCTAGTATGCATAGCTTCCCATTTTGGGTAGTGTAGAAATCTTACGTCTTCATACTCTTTAATGAAGACATAATAAATAAATAGATAAATAAATAAATAAATAATTTATATCTCTGAGTGTTTTGCTGCATTTATGTATGTCTGTGCATCACCTGTGTGCCTGATGCCTGAAAAGTTCAGAAGAGCATATCGGATCATCTGGAACTGGAATTACAGGCAGTTGTGAGCCATCGTATGAGTATTAAGAACCAAACCCAGGTCCTCTGCAAAAGCAGCAAGTATTCTTAACTGCTGAGCCATCTCTCTTGTACCTCTTAACATTCTTTTTTCCTATGTCATAATAATCACCTTAAATATGCCCATCCATTGAGAGCTGTCATCCAGCAATCTTACAGATTTTCTTCTACCTCTAAAGTAAGAGTGACTGATAATGGGAGGGCCCAAATCATTGTGGCAGCACCCTGTGTGGGTGTGTGCAGTCCTGGGACATATAAGAAAACTGGGCTGAATGAGCCAGCCAACTAGTGTTCTTCTGTGTTTCTGCTTCAGGCTCTGGCTTTGAGTGCTTACGTCGGCTCTTCTCAATGATAAATTGTAAACTTTAGGCTGAAATAAACCCTTTGCTCCCCAAGTTGCTTTTTGTCGGAATGTTTTATCACAGCAACAGTCTGAGATTGGTGAAGCAACAAGAAAACTCATAGAGCACAGGGCCATGCTGCCCCTTGGATCTGAAGGTTTGTTGGAGCTGGGGCGCGTTCTCTGGCCTTTCGGGGTCTTAATGCTGTTTTATATACGAAGCAGCAGTTCACCTCCACCCTGAGAATAGCGTGGATCCTGTTTTCCTCCATTTTGTCCTGTGTGAAGAGTTTCACTCCTCCTTAGTTCCTTTACTTGTTTCTCATTTCTGTGCTGTAAGGCTGGAGCCTTACAGAGGATGGGGATGAGGGTGGAGCCTTGCTGAGGGATACATTCAACTTCATCGTGTGCGCTCATCATAGAGTGTGCTTACATAAACCGAGACGGCCACAGCCTCTACCGTCTGTGGGCTGTGGGCTCTGGGCTGCTCACGCCCCAGATCAGCTATAAACCTGGCCTGATGTAACATTGCAAAGGGCTTAAAACATTGTGAAGTTTGTTTTTCTGTAAGTCAATTTCTGGGTTCCTGAGACTGAACTGTGTAGACAACAATACTGTTGAGTCAAAAGTTGGACATGTCTGCTTCAATCATTAGTAACACTGACCCAGATATTTTTATGCTACTGCTGTTTCCTTTGGTAACTGTTACCTGTTGGCAATTCGTCTGTTTTCTTTAATTCATATACTTTGTTGGCATAGATTGCTGACAATTGTGATTGCTCTGCTGGACTGTTCCTAGAGAGACATAAAGATGTCTCTTCTGACCCTAGATAGAGAAGTGCGTTGCTTAATTTCCAAGTGGTTGGAGATGACTTAACATGAGTAAAACAGAAACTCTGTTCCAGCCGAGGTTTGTTTCCTTCTCTCCCCTTTGTACTATCATTTCCATATAATTTATATAAGAGTTTCTCTATATTTTACATTTTATACTCACAGCTTGGTGTATATTCTAAGCCAAACAATACAGTGTTATGGTAATTGCATTATTATTGTTAATTATTATTATTACTATTATTATATATGTGTTGTGCTTGTGTGAGCATAAGCACACATGTGTGGAGGACAGGGAATAACTTTATGAAGATGGTTCTTTCCTTCCACTGTTTTAGAAATCCAACTCAGCCCATCAGGCTCTGGTGGTAAGTGCCTTTACCCACAGAGCCACCTCACTGGTCCTTATGATGGCTTTATACAGTCTTATCCACTTTGACAGTGTTGGGCAAGGAGATGACTTGGGGCAGCACTTGTTAAACATGCACAGGCCCCAGGTTTTTGTAGTGGAAGTTTTGGTTTCTTTAAAAACTCAGTTATGTTATGTTATGTTATGTTATGTTATGTTATGTTATGTTATGTTATGTTATGT
>NW_026593931.1:1027863-1029756 GCF_907164565.1 Psammomys obesus
GTTATGTTATGTTATGTTATGTTATGTTATGTTATGTTATGTTATGTAAATATGTTTTTGTTTTAATCCCAAGTGTGGGATATAGGATTGAGTACCTCATGTGGCTCAGAAAGGGGCATGGTCTTTGTCAGCTGGAGTTAGTGAAATTCTTAGGACTCTGGGAGAGTATGAAAACCAGATCCCAGGGAGAGAGAAAGGGGCTTTGACAGAGGAAGAAGAAGGCTGCTTGTTTGTCCTGCTGCATTTGCTGTTTGCTGTTGCTGGACTGCTAGATATCCTGACGACGAGATTGGCATTTTCCCCAAAAACCTAACAACCCTAATCAGCTGGAACTAAGTCTAAAGAGGTCTACATCCCTTTTCCCTTCCAACTTCTTTCTCTCCTACCCAGGATTAGGGGCTTGGAAGGGAGGTAGAGGCTTAAGGAACCCTAAATAAAATAGACTTGAAGAAAATAACCCTTACAGGTTCTACCCTCAGCACTGAAAAGAAAATGAAAAAAAAAAGAGAGAGAGAGAGAAAAAAAAAACATATTTTTAGTAAGTCATTTGCCATTTTTGCTGTTTTGTTGTTTGTTTGTTTTTTTTCTTTCTAAGGGTTTTGGTTACTTCTGGAGTCTTTTTCTTTTAGCCTGAAAGACTCCTTACAGAACTTCTTTTAAGACAAAGCAGTCAACAAGGATCTGAGTTTTCATTTACCTAAGAATGTTCCTATTTGACTTAAATTTTGGAGGATAGTTTTGCTGGATATAGAAGTCTTGGCTGTGGCATTCTGCTTTCATCACTTGGCTGTGGCTCCTTTTCCTCTTGAACCTCTTGTTTCTGGGGAGAAGCCAGGCATTGTGGTACTACAGAACAGCACTTTTCTCTTCCCCTCTTCTTGCATTAAGATTTTCTTCTTTTTCCTTTAGGTCTCAAGAGTTTGATGTTTCTCTGTGTGGGTCTTTTTGGATGTTTCCTGTGGAATGTTGAGCTGTTTGGTTATATAGTGTATTTGTTATTTGGGATGTTTTGGCCATTTTGTCCTCATTTTCTATGCTTCTTCCATCTGTACTGTTTACAACTCTTGTTATATACCCACTGGCCTTTGAGGTGCTGTTCATTTCTCCTTTGTCTTTACATATTCAGCTATTCAGCTGGGTGCTCTCCTGGCTGGAATGCTTGCTGTTTCATTTATTTGTGGTCCCAAGTCAGCTGTTGAACTAGTCCAGTAATTTTTGTCTCATTTCAGTAATTGCATTCTCCAACTTAAGAACCTCATTTTGGTTCTTTTTAAAAGTAATTCATATATCTCTAGGCAACATCTATTTCTATTTATTTATTGTTTTCATACCTTCATTGTTGTCATGCCATTCTTTAGTTCTTTAAATATACTTTTTGAACATATTTTTAATATTCTCTTTGAAGTTTTATTTTTTCAGCTAAGTTAGTTCAAGGGATGCCCACCAATTTCTATAGAGTTGTTTATTTTTTCCTAAATGCGGATCGTGCTTTATCATGTTTTTCATGTTTGCTGAAGATAGTGTAGTAACTCTGTGTAGCCATTCAGCTTGGATCACTATCACATCACCTTACAATGAGAAAAGTTATTTGGCTCACAGATTTGGAAGCTTGGCAAGTTGCAGCATCGGCCACCAGCCTCTCATTTTCAGTAGCACATCACAGTGGGAGCATATGGTGGGCAAAGCTGCTCACTTCCTGTCATGGTGGTACCATTGCTGTGTTTAACTGACTTAAAAGTCATCCAGCAAAGCCAGGCACAGTGGTACAGGCCAGTGATCTCAGCATTTGGGAGGATGAGACAGGAGGGCAATGAGCTTGAGGCCAACCTGTTCTACATAGCAAGACTCTGTCTCAAAAATAAATAGATAAGTACAAAATAGAGGCTTCTGGTC
>NW_026593931.1:1029766-1156225 GCF_907164565.1 Psammomys obesus
TCTGTCTCAAAAATAAATAGATAAGTACAAAATAGAGGCTTCTGGTCCAGAAATTGGATAGGTTTTTCTGGCACACATGGCACTGTATTCTGCTATTGCTATTGTTGGCTTCAGAGAGTGCATCCGTGTCCGGATGCTTTAGGTTGGCCTCAGCATTTACTTCCTTCTGATATTCATCTTCTTGTCTCTTATATACTGCACCTAGACTTGGGGGGGGGGGTTGTCAAGATGCATAGATGGAAAAAGCCAGGTGTGGTGGCACATGCTTTTAATCCCAGCACTTGGGAGGCAGAGGCAGTTGGATCTCTGTGAGTTCGAGGCCAGCCTGATATACAAAGCAAGTTCCAGGAGAACCAGAGCTACACACAGAGAAACCCTGTCTCAAAAACCAAAAACCAAAAACAAAGACGAAAGAAAGAAAGAAAGAGAGAGAGAGAGAGAGAGAAAGAAAGAAAGAAAGAGAAAAATCAGGGGACTGGAGAGATGACTCAGTGGTTAAGAACACTTGCTGTTCTTCCAAAGGCCCTGAGTTCAATTTCCAGCAACTACATAGTGGCTCATAACCATCTTTAGTGAGATCTGGTGCCCTCTCCTGGCATGCAGGCTGAATACTGTATAAACAGAAATAAACAGACCTTGAAAAAAAAAAAAGATGCATGGATGGCTTGGGCCCTCACCCTTCTCTCTTCCAAAGATACAATTAGGCAGTAGTACTCTAAAAGCAGAGCAGAGGCTGTGCTGTGTGACACTAGTGGGTCAGAGGTGACACTGTGTGACACGGAAGGGGCAGGGTAGGGTAGTATACTCAACGGCAGTAAGCTCAACGGGTACCACTTTAGGAGAAAGCCAAGGCTCAGCATGTGTGGTGGGTGAATCTTAAAGAGTAGTTTCCAGTTCGGTGTGAGAAAAGGCTCATTCTTCTGGGGCTGCCCAGGGGAGAAATCTGCAGGAGGAAACAAGGCAAGGAAGGGAGTCGTTGAATGGAAGGCATAAAACAAGGCGCTTCACTTGACTCTCAGTGGCTGGCAATGCCGGTCATCCCAACACCCATCTCCTACCACTTCCATGCTGAGCTCTTTCCATGTTGGCCTCACTTGGCTCCTTATATTTGTTCAGCCTCAGGACCTTTGTACATGTCCCTTTTCCCTGGGGTGCTTTTGTACTAGTCTTTCACAGTCTTGTATTAATTAGGCTTCCATTAGTATAAAAAAGACCTGAAGCAATCAATTAAAAAGAGAAAGGCTTCTTTTGGATGTAAATTTTAGAGTTTCCAGTTTCTGGCCAGTTGGTCCAGTTGCTTTGGGTCTAACAGTGTGGTGACAGTGTATGATGGGGAAAGACTACTTTTCTAATAGCTAGGATGTGGAACAAGGAAAGGACAACACCAGGGTCCCCCAACTCCCCCCAAAGACACATCCTGTGACCTCATCTTCTCCTACTAGGCTCCATGTCTCACAGGTCTTACCTCCTTCCAATGGTGCCAAGCTGGGGACGAAACCTTCAACCCAAGGGCCTCCAGATGCAAACCACAGCAGATCCTGCCCCAACTGCTGCCTGCTGGGATGTCTTTCCCACTACCTCATCTACAGTGGGGCAGGGGTGTCACCCTGGCTCTGCATCACATTTACCTCTGGGTGTTGTTGTTTGACTCTCTGTGACAGGAAACTGCCAATGTAGGAACAGTGTGTTCTTCCTATCACATGGGACCTGAGAGGCAGGTTCCATGATGCCAGGCACAGCGCAGATGAAGCCATGAGTGAATGAATGTAAAGCCTCCACCTTCACATAGTGCCTTAATGGAAGCTTGAGGACCAGGTTGTGACAGATAGACACAATGTGTAGAGATACTCAGATCCATCTAAGTCCCTAGTCTGCTTTTTTTTTTTTTTTAAATGAGTCAGGAGTGAGCAAAGTTGACTGAATTCCCTGCTGTTTGGATAAATACAGATCTACTATAGAATATAATTGAATATCCTGTATAGCCCAACAGGTCCTTTCAGGGAAGAACAGCACAGGGGCAGGCTGAAAGTGCTGGAGGGGCAGGTAGCCGCTACTTAAAATAACGGTGTGTCTCCTGAGGCAATTATGGACAAATATAGTTAGAACATAGCATGCTGTGTACCACATTCATTCATCTTAACAATATAGAAATTAACAGCATGCTTCGTTTTTTAGAGATTTATTTTATTTCATAATTTTAAAGGTTTTTTTTAGATGTATATGAGTGTTTTGCCTGCATGTATGTCAGTACACTCTGTGTATGCCCACTGTCTGCAGGGGTCAGGAGAAGGTGTCAGAGCCCCTGGAGTTGGAGTTACAGACAAATGAGGGCCACCATTTAGGTGCTGAGAACCGAAGCTGGGTCCCTCATAAGAGCAGCAAGTTCTCTTAACTGCTGAGCCATCTCTCTAGTTCTTATTCTCTCTCTCTCTCTCTCTCTCTCTCTCTCTCTCTCTCTCACACACACACACACACACACACACACGTGCAATCGGATGCCCTCAGAGCCCAGAAGTAACTTCTTCCTGGAGTTACAGGAAGCTGTGAATTACCCAGTGAGAAACTGAGCTCAGGTCCTCTGGAAGAGCAGCAAGCCTCTTACCTGCTGAGCACCCTCTCCAGCTCCCCTCCTACATTTTTATTACACAGTCCTTCCCTCACATCTGTGAAGTGTTGGCTTCAGGATCCTCCATGGATTCCAAACCTCACTGCTGCTCAAGACGCTCATTTAATGTAAAGTATTTGCACAGAAACTCCACACGTCATCCACACACTTGTAATCAATGCTAGAGGGCCCGGAACACTCAATGTGTGGTAAAAGACTTGCAGACTGCAGCTCTGCTTTATTGTTCAGGAAGTGCTGACAAGAAGGCCACACACACTCAGTGCAGATACTAGTTTTCAAAACAGCATTTCATCTGCAGTAGAGAGAGTTGTAGATGCAGAAACAGGGCTGCACAGCATTATATAGCTTAGCATGCACATAGCCTACATGATGTGTCATTGGGTGACAACCTCTAAGCATAGGCTGGGATTACAGGCAGTGTGAAGGGGTATGGCAGCTGCAGCTACCTGCGGCAAGCCGTGGCCCATGCTCAGCCTTCGTTACTCCTATGAACTTCTAACCTCCTGTAGGCAGGTGAGCTCCAGCTTCCTGTGGGACAGGGATAGGTCTTTGACCTGTGAGAGTAAGATGACGCTTATCTCTGGTTCCAGTCCTGAGACCATCACTGTGTCTCTGAAACTCAGCTCTTCATCTACACCAAGGAGAGACAAGTTGCGGGGTGACTGCATGCAGAGGGCCGAGGAAGGGACAGTTAACGAATACCTTTTGGGCACCACCGGATTTTCACCCACCACATCACGAGGCCCAGTTACCGCCTTAACACTTCTGTGAAATGGTGTGGCTTTCGCTTGTGACTCGCACACCCCTTTGTTGTACAAGTGCAGGCTGCATTTCTTACAGTGCCGCTACAGTATACATGCTAGGGTAAACGCTGCTCTCTGTATTGTGTAGCGGATAATGACATGGGGAATTGCGGCTAAATAGCTGTTACGCTGGCTGCATTGTGCAGATAATGACAAGGAGAAAGGTCCGCACATGCTCAGTGCAGGTGCAGTCTCCCGCAGGCTTGTTTCCCGTCACGGAAGCTCAGGGAATGCTGGGGTATGTGGGGGTAGCCTATGCTCAAAGTTCCATATCCATGGTTGGTGCAGCACTCCAGCCCGGAACGCCCCACACCTCTCTCCTAGCAGTAACAGCCTGTTAATCATGCTTTTGGATGTGTGTGGAGCAGGGGGAGTGAGGAAGTCTGGGATCTTGCCGGGATAATTCTGGACTTCATAGATGAGAACAGAAATGGACCGGAAATGCCAGTGGTGTCTGCAGGGAGGGGCGCTGCTTCCGGCCCTTGCTCCGTGCTATGTTCTGGTGTGCCTGTGCAGCAGGGGCGGTTCTCGCTGAGGTCACCTGCTGTCCGGACCCAGGTGTGGAGCCAACATTCACTCTTTCTCTAACACACCCTCCACCAGTCTTGTTTTCCTGCTATGGCTTTTCTTGAACAAACAGGATCATTTGTCCTCAAGGAATGAACAAGTGAGTGCGTGACGGCTTGTTTGTGGTCATTCTGAGAGTGTGAGTAGGGCGAGTCAGAGATGACTGGAGATCACTGTAGGCCTAGCCCATGTGGTGTGAATATACTTGGGGCTTGTTTTCGGAAATCGTTACTTCCTGCAGCTCATCTCAGGCTGACCTCTGTCAGGAAATGTAGAGATGCCGCCTTGAGCGTGCTGTGTGAGGATCTGCACCACCCTGGCCCAGCGGGACCTCTCAGGGAGGCTGCTGTTATTTATGGAGCAGTCCCGGTGACAGGGGAGCCTCTGCCCAGGAAGCGCTGGTCGTGTCGCATCCCTAACCTGACTGACATCGCAATGCCTCAGGGAGCATTTCGCCAGGAGACTATGGGGTCAGGAGCCCCCGTGGAGATGTTTCAAAGCCATAATAAAGATATCAGGAGGGCGATCTGTCAGGTGGACGTGGCTAGGCCATTGAGGGGGCGGGCAGATGGTGCAGAGAAGGCCTGGCCGGGAACCAGATGTTGTGTTTCCTGAGAATAGACATGTCAGGTCTTCAGGGCTGTCAGGTGCCCCCTTATTAGCCCATCAGCCTCACGGAGGCTCAGCACACTGATATCTCACTCATTGTGACACCTGGCAGGGACCCAGGCCCGCAGCCATCCACTGTGGCCAGCGCTTCCCTCTTTGCGGAGGAAGGGACCTACAAGGGACCTACAAGGGACACAGCAAGTGTCTCTCCGTGACAGAGACTGGAGCAGGCGACAGCACAGGGAATATCATCAGACTTTGAGCTGTGGAGATCACCTGGGTCTCACCACCCATGGGTCCCTGGCCTGCACTGCCCCTTCCTTGCTTTGGAATTCACCTTCTTCTACACACATCTGCGTCTTAGCCTATGGAAACTTGAGGGACTGTCTTACAACACACACAGGCATTCATGCAAATGCCCATCGACCCTGCTGCTTGTGAGAGGTGGCACTAACAGAGCTCAGAGGACCTACGCTGTGCTGTTTGCTAATCAGCTCCTGCATCTCTGGGCCTCACCTCTGTCTTCTTGGTTAGCAGATGGCAGGACCAGTCTGGAGAGCACCAGAGACAGACAAGTAGGAAAGGGGAATTTTCTTCATAATGATCAGGACAGAAGAGAGGATTATTTGTTGTGTCGAAGTTATTTAATGTCCAAGCCTTGTTTCATGAGTGCCTGGGCCCAAAGACACCACCTGCCCAACACTCACACAGTTGACCTTACGAGCAGTCCACTAGGTTTTAGTAACACGAGAGCACACACACACACACACACACACACACACACACACACACACACACACAAAAGTGGTGACACTTGGGCAAGCACTTCCTTCTTTTTTCCACATGAGTTATAAGATTCACGAACCTATCATGAATTAAACGCTCAGTAGGCAGGCAACACATGGGCCCTCCTTCACGTCTAAAGAGGGCCCCTGTGCTGTAAAAAGAGCCATGTGTTAGTGTTTTCTCGGCGCCAATACACAGTGAGTGGGTGGGTGAAGCCTTCATTTTGCCTGCCTGCTTTTACCCAGGGAAATTGAAGCTGAACACATCATCCACTCAAAGCACCAAGATATGCTTGGGACAGCCAATAAGCTGGTGGCTTTTCACTGGCACAGGGTCTCACTGGGACCAGACTTGGGACCTGGGAACAGAAGTCCAGCAAGGACAACCACATTGAGTCACTCAACCTTCCTATGGTGCCTGTTTGGCCATTTCAGATGCAGGGAGCTGAATCTAGCCCTGGAGGAAGCACAGCCTGCCCAGGAGCCCCTGGGAGAGGCTTAGAATGGAACCCAGGCCCATTGGCTACCTCAGCGGAAGAGCAGGAGGGAGGTGGACATGAGCGCTCACTGCACAGGCCAAGGTTGTTCCTCTTCAGGGTGCTCCCCAGCCTAGACGCTGTAATTATGCTGGGTAATAACAGGTCCTGTATCTCCTGCTCCTGTCAGGGGGAAGAATCCATCTTATCACTAATTGCAGGGTTGGTGGGCTCTGAATGTCTCTTTCCGCTAGCTAGCCTGGGCCTTTCATGGTCGGGGGGAGCTGACAGGGCTTTCCGAGTTAACACTGCCTGGGCCTGGGCGCAGAGAAGGCTGGGAAAGACTGAGGCAAGCCCACAGGAGCCTCTGAAGAGGTGAGGCAAGAGCCTCCCTCATCCTGGTCGGTGCCTGCAGCTCTGCCTCAGCCTTTGGCATACCTTCCTTGTCAATCTTCCCTGCCCTATCCCTTCTCACAGTCGGAAAGCATGCGGCTGAACAGGAAGCTGGTCCCCTCCTTTGCTTTGTGCTCCCACTGTTCTGAGAGACAAGACAAAGTGCTCATGGTGGCCTACGGGCTGGTACCATCAGCCTGGAGCTGCAAGATTCCACCAGCCTGCTGTCTCCCCTGACGTTTCCAGAATACCCAAGGCCTTTGCATGAGTGCTGTTTCCCCAGGCTGTCTCTGTAGATGGCTCTCCTCCATTTCCTGGCACCCTGAGTCCTGGAGTGGACGCCTTCTTAGGAATGTAGTCCAAAGCCCCCAGCACTCACTACCCACCTGCCCTGCTTTATCTTGTTTTTTTCGTTAGCTCATCTTCGTTTATATATTTTACTAATTACTGTCTCCCCCACCACACAAAGCTGTCAGCTTCAGGAGTCCAGATGTTGCTTGTTGTCTGGATGGTTCACTGGTGTATGCCTAATGCCTCAGACAGTGCCCATCACACAGTGGGTGCACGCTGGTGACCCAGCTGGCCTGACTGGCTGCTTGCTGGTTCCCTGTTTTGGCTGAAGTTGTTGCTGTCAGGGAGGGTCTTGCAGAGGCCCTCACTTCCAGAAACACTGCCTGGACTCCATTGCAACTGCCAGGCTCTGTTGGAGACAGTTTCTTTCTCTGGTCACTGCCTGTGTCTGAATGTCACCATGGACTCCTCTGGAGATGGGTGGTCCTCTTCTGGGTCTCTAAGGACTGCCTGGGGCTTGAGGTCCTAGTAAGAATAAGGGGAAATGAATAGCTAGGTGTTTTGAGGAGCAATGCAGTAAGACAATAAATAATAGGCCTTGAATTTAATCCAGGGCTTTGTGACCAGGCCACGTGCTGAGCTCCCACCCGTACTCATCTGCTTCATTTGCAATCCCACAGGGTATCCCAGAATGCAACGTTCTCCCCTTCCCCATTGTAACTCACACAGCAGTTTCTTTAACTATCAAGGTCCAAAGTCTGGTAGCATTCTATGGTTTGAATATAATCTGTCTCTTCGGATTCATGTAAGCAGGTTGGGAGGTGGTGGGTCCTTGAGAGATAGCGGCTTAGGGGAGATTTCTGATGTTCTCACGGGACTGGGTTAGCAACTGCAGTAGCGGATTGTGTTAGAAGGAGGCTACCCATTGGGCTTTGTCCCTTTCCATGTGTTTGCTTGTTTTTCTGCTTTCTGCTCTGTTACACAGCAAAGGGTCACATCAGGTGTAGTCATGTGCTCTTAGACTTTCAGCCTTCAGAGTGTGGGGCTCCTTTATAAATCCAGCTTCCAGTGTTCTGTCATAACAACAGAAAATGGGCTAAGACGTAATATTTTCTTAGCCAAAAAAAGGTTCCTATAATCCCTTCATTGATAAAACATCTACTAGTTTTAGCTCATATTTGTAAAATTTGCTTGTATTTAATTTTTAAGTAGTAAATACTGAACACCCGTCTTTTAGGGTATGTGAAATATATAAAGAGGGAGAAAGACAGAGACGTTCATACGTGTTGTTCCTTCTGTGATGGTTCCTGCACAGCCTGTGGGACTGACACCCCATCCTGAGGCCAGTGTTCAGTGAGATGATGTTCTAGGAGCTGAGAGAGTAGCCTGAGCTGTGGCTCTCGGCACCCAGGCTGCTTGGGTGTCACTATGTCACTAACTGCGTGTCCTGGGGGAAGTTGCCACATCGCTCTGCGCTATAGCTTTCTCATCTGTGAAGTGTGGGGGAAGATGTACGTCAGCCCACCACAGGAAAGAAAACGTATTCACGAGGCTGGAGACAGGAGAGCAGGACTCAGAACCCACGAGGGTGCCAGGCTTGGGGATATTTATGTCTCAGGCGTGGGGAAAGCAGACTGGCAGTTAAGAAGGCATCAGTGGTCTGCCTGCAAACAAATGTCTCAGCTGCAACAGTGACAGTCTACATTACCGAGGTGTTATAGCCACCTCTAAAATGGGTGAGGGGGCTTTTCTTTTTCTCTTTCCCCTTTCTCTCCTTTTTTTGTGGTGATGGGGACCGACCGAACAGAGGCCCTCATGCATGCTAGGCACACGTTTCACCCCCAGGCTGTCCCCTAGCCCCTGAACTGGTGGAGTTATTTGAAGCCAGTAGACCAGAATGATGTGGTGAGTTGCCCCTGGGGCAGGAGTCACTCTGAGTGCTCAAGGCACTGCAGAAAGGCCAGTGAGAGCATAGCTTGGGGCCTCCACTGTTGCCTCTTCCCCAACCTAAGGCTGAAGTGGCCAGTGAGAGAGTCTGCTCAGCAAGCTTGTCACCAGGCGGGCCCCTGGGCCACCTTCCAGTGCTAATGTATGCCAGGAGCTGAGGCCTCACTGGCTGGACAGTATGAGGAACGGGATCAGACTGATTCCTGGGCCCTAACTCATCCCCATGGTGTGCAGGGAGGTTGAGGGGGCGGTGACATGTCAGAGCCTGGGAGCTGAGCTCTAGCCCCAGCCAGGTCTGGCTGGCAGCATGGTTGATTTCCGTCGTCCTTCTGAGTGCTGGTGGTTTGAGTATATGTGAAGTATTTCTTCCAGGACCTTAAATATGGGTTAAAATGGAAAGACTTGCTTCACTAGATCAGAGCAAAGTGACAGTTGTGGCCTCTGCCTGCACATGATTCTGGTGTCAGAGCCTCCTGGCTTTCTGGACAGTGAAAAAAATGACTCCACAAACAGTCAAAGGCCACAAAGCCATACAGCAGAGCCCCACAGCTGCAAGAATCTTCACACGTTCAACTTGCTGGGAGCAGAGTAGGCCTTGACCACCTGACATTGGTCCCCGGCCAGAGTGACTCTGGGTTTTAATCGTCTGGGAGGTCCATTGGGCTGTCAGAGTGAATATGATTGGGGCAAAGGTACAAAACTCGTGTTCTCACTGATGTCTTCATAACAGCGATCACTGTGCAAAGAGCCTTAAAAATTAGCCACTGATCCTGCATCCCAGCACCTCCAGATGACAGACAGAACCCATGATTCAAGAACCTTCGGTGAAGCCATCAGAGCCCATCAAAATTTGGCCAGGTGGCTCTGAGAAGTAGTCATGAATTCAAACACTACTCACCTCAGTTCCTCAGGATGGCAAAGGTGGCATCCCTTAGGGGCAAGTCCCCAACTCCAGGAGAACCCCCAGTGGCTCTTTTATCTGGGTGCCTATTCCATGGCTGTCAGTGCCTAGTGGATCTTCTCTTATAATTTTGAAGGTCGAACAAACCCTCATGGCTTTAGCATGTTAGAGAAATGCAGATCCCAGCTTTGCATCTGAAAGCTATCTAGTTACAGCCCTCTTGTTGGTTGCTCCCCCAGGAAAGTCATCTGCAGTGTTTGAGGTGATCCTGCCCGTCGAGTTGTCTGTGAGAACCTTTGCGGTAATGCTTCTCAGCACTTTACTGACATTTATATGGGGAATGCGAGACACGGGGACTCAGAGGGAGCCAGGGTCCCACTGTATTCCCTACCTCTCCCTGAGAGCCTTCTGCAGAGAGCCCAAGGACCACACTCTGAGAGACAGCTCTGGGACTAGCTGGCTCTGACCTATTTCCTTGCATGTTGGGTATCCTTAGACTGTTAAATGTCTGGGGGCAGGGCTTTAATATCACTGAGCCCCTGACAGAATGATTTATCACCCTGTAGGTCAGGGGATGGAGATACCTGCAAACATCTATGGAATGTCACCAGTGGTGTTTTCAAGGGGGCCCTACACTAATTGAGTAGATATATTCAGTAGCACGGTAGCAGCACCAAGCTGGTAAGGAGCCAGGTGCCCAACGTGGAGCTAGAGTGAGAGAGGGCATGTTGGCAGCTGGCAAGGCAAGCCTGGCTTCTCTTCTGGCATGTCTTGGTTCTTGGATTTCATTTATTCATAGATAGTTTGTATCCTTTTCTCTGTTTTTTTTTTTAAATTGTGATTCACTCCATATTCATCCAACTTACTTTAAATTGTACAGTTTCATTTCTGTTGTAATCACTGCCATAGACAGAACTCTCTGAAACTAACCCTGCTATTAGCAGCATTCCTCATTGCCCCTAGCAACCACTGATGTGTTTTGTATGTTGATAAATTTGTCTCTTGCCAACATTTCACACATATGAAACCTTCTACATACATGCATGCATACATACATACATACATGTGGCCTTAGTGCCAGGCTTTGACGTAGTAGCTTAGTGTTGTCAAGGTTCATTGTTTTGGCATGTGCCATCTTTAATGCCTTTTTGTGTCTGCATAATATTTCACTGTGTGACCCAATCATTAATCAATGGATGGACATTTGACTTGTCTGTACATTTTGGGTAGTGAGGATAGTGGTGCGCTGGACACGTATGTACAAGCTTTTGTATGAACCTGCGCCTTCAGTTCTCTTGAGTGAACAGCAAGGAGTATAAATGCTGGGTCATGTGGCAACTTCTTTTAAGTTTTAAAGAACTGCCTGATCTTTCCATGGGGGCTGCGCCATTTCATGCTGCTACAAGGAGTGTGTGAGGTTCTAATTCCCGCATCCTTACCAACAGGTGCTGCTGTCTGTCTGGTGATGACGGTCATCACAGTAAGTGTGCCATGTCCCATTGTGGGTTCTTTTATGGCTGATGATGTACATTTTTGCATGTGTTTATTGTTTATGGATTTATCTTTTCCGGAGAAGTTTCTATTCAAGTTGTTTTTACACTTTACTTTTGGTTGTTTTTATTTTTTGCTGTGGAATCATGAGAGCTCCCTGTTTTTCTGTTTGTTTGTTTTGTTTTGTTTTTGTTTTTTGTTTTTTGGTACCAGCCCTCCATCAGGAAAATTTTTGTGGCTCAGATCTCCTTTGGGGCACAAGTTTGTAATCTTGATCAAGTCTAATTCACTGGCATTTCCCTTGGGTAACCTGCGCTAAAGGAGCCAGCTGCTGCCTAACCCAAGATTACGGCCCTCCTTAGTGTCCTCGTTTAACTCGCACACTTATGGCTTTGTCCCATTCTGGGTTCATTTTCACATGTGATGCGAAGTTGGTTCCACATACAGTCGTTTGCAGTGTCGATGGCAGTTGATCTTACAGCAGCTGTTGGCGAGCATGCTCCTTTGTCATCAGGCTGTCTTAGTGTCCTAGTTAGAAGCCTGCTGGTGAGGGATACAGGGCCTTCTCGTTCTGCCCAGCATTGCTGTGCTAGCCCCACATGCACCTATCGCTGGGAATATGTCTTCAAACTTTCCAGACTGGTTCCTTTTCAGAATCGTACTAGGTATTTTTGGTCCCTTGCATTACCGTATGAATTTTAGAATCAGCTTGTCAGTTTGTGCAAAGGATACAACCAGATATTTTTATCTGGATTGCATTGAAGGTGTAGAGCAGCTGGCGTAGTTGCCATGGTGACAGCACCATTTTGCATTTTGGCCACAGGCTGTCTTTTCCTAGTCCTGTTTGACAGTAGTTTTCAGTTCCCAAGGTGAAAGCTTTGACACCTTCTGTTTTCTGGTATCCCTGTGTGGCTTATTCTTTTCATGGATTATTCTTTTTCACTCTTTTATAAGTGGAACTGTCTTCCTTGTATTTTGGAAGGGGAGAGGAACGTTGGGGCTGTGTGTGTGTCCCAGGGAAACTCAGTGTCCTATGCTGCTGTGTAAGAGCTGAGTTTTGTGTGCTGATCTTGGTTTTGTTTGTTTGTTTTTCAAACAAGTTTTCTTAGTTATATCAGCTCTAATTTTCTTCTTCTTCTTCTTTTTTTAACAAAATAGAAATTAAAATTAATCTGTCAGAATCACCAGGTAAATTTGTTGTGATCTTGTTTTGAATTGTATTTAGGACTGAGCGAATATCTTTGCAACATTAAATATCCCTACCCATGATTATTATCCATTTCCACATTGGGCCACTGTTAACTTTCCTGATATCTTACAGTACACTTAGCTCTCTGACATCTTCTGTGAATTCCTAGGGAGTCTGAATTTGTATAATTTCTTGACATTATGATGATCTTAGAAGATAATCTTTCAGGATGTGTTTGTTTTTATTCACATATAACATGTAATGCTATTGTCTATATTGAGCACAGTGTCAGAACTTTTCTCGTCTCCTGTGTTGAGTTTAGTAATGTATCTGTTAGTTATTTTATTGGGGAAGGAAAAGGGCAAAAGGAAATAAAAGTTAGGTAAGGTGCATGCCTGCTTGTGGGATCACCCTGCACCCTGACCGCTGGGTGCTCTGCTGTGGCCTGGAGCATCCTCTTTGCCTGCTGTTCTCCATCAACAGGATGGAGTTTAGTGGCTACTAAACCTTGTTTTCACTAGGGCAGAGGTGGGGCTGTAGAGTGCTGGGCAGGAAGCATGCTACAAGACCCTAATTTCTCCCAGTAATAGTTGTGGGGGACAGTTACTGGGGTGAGCTGATGCCATGTACTGTGAGGTGTGTGTAGGGGGCCTTTGTGTTTGCATGTGAGCTAGAGATTCCTCCTTGAGGACTTTGAAGCATGCTGCCTTGATGAGGAGATTTTATGGGTTGCAGACCTACAGGCTTGGCAGACTGAGTGAGGAGACAAGCTTCTAGCCTTCTAGGCAAGAGCTTCTAGCCTTCTGGGCAAGAGGCTGAACTCCCATTCAGGAGTTAGGGCCTGACAAGAGGAAGGCGGGGCTTTGCCTTGCAGAATTCCTGGTCCTCCACTCAACCCTATCATTCTTATATCACCCCAGGGCTCATTCCATTCTCCTGTTGTCTTCCTTCATATTCACCGTGGTCCCTCTGGGTGCTTAGGACTCTGAAGCAACGGGAGATGGATGAGCCATTCAGTCACCCAGCAGCCAGTGGCAGATCCTAGAACCCGAACTTTAAGAGGCAGAAACCCCAAAGGAGAGGAAAACAGAGGGGAAGTTTCTGCTTGGGTTCCCTCTAAATGTCCAGGTCCTCGTCTCTTCTAACTTCTTAGCATTTCTCAGTTCTTCCAAAAAAATCACTTCCAATTATATTTGTTTGACCCAGGCTCATGCCAAGGAGTTGCTAATACCTGGACAAAGTTATTTCTCTCTGTCCTCACAGCCCTGGTCCAGGACTCAGTGCATGGATGAGACTGAGAACATTCACTAGCGATGAAGACCATTTGATGCCTATAACCCTGCATGAGAGATCCTGAGAGAGCACTTGTATTTAAAATGCTGCAAACACACAAGACTCACCATGATAATTGTGCTGGGTGATTCTATGGATCTTATGCCGGGGACCAGGTGTTGAGGGGTAAAGTCTGTCTCCTTGTTTCAGGTCATGGCACAGGCAGTGGGCAGCTGAACCAGAACTGAACTGGATTGTGTATGCCAAGGTCTGGCTTCTAACCTGTGTGGGGGCACATGGAAGTTACCTTCCAAAGCAACTTTTTCTTGTTTGCCAAGAGAGAACAGCCCCCAGCTCTCCTTTAACCTTGCTGGTTCAGTCTGCATGGGACTTACAAAGTCTTCTGCCTCCTGGTAGGACTTTGGCCCTTGGTCACTTGGAATTACTAACTATAGGTTTAGGGTGCCAGTCCCCACCCATTGTTCCCTGGGGTCACCTGCCAGGTGCCCAGCTGTGCAGGCGGCGCCCATAGAATTTTGTTTGAGCAGAGTGGCTTGGTTCCATGGAGCTAGTTTTCTTGAAAACAAGCTGACTACTGAAGTTCAGAGCTGATAAGAAAAATGCCTCAAGGTCAGTGGCACAATGTGAGGAAGGAGGTTTTTTTTTTTTTTTTTTTTTTTTTTCATGCATTTAGAATGTTAACAGTAGATAGATTCTATTTTGTCTTTCCTATTTAAAGAATCCAGACTCATCAGTGTGACAGTGTGGTGTTTAATTCAGGGGATAGGTTCAGATTGGCCTTGCCTAATTTGAGTAGCCTTACTCCCCTTGGCCAAGCCTGGCCAAGGGAAGAATATATGACTTCATTTGGCCAACAGGATTTAAGAGAAAGACTGCTGGAGGCTCCTGGACAAGGTTCTCCCTCGAAAGGGATATGCATGGAGCAAGACCTTTTTTTTCTCCTTGCTTGACTATTACCATGACCAGGTGTGGTACTGGAGTGAGGGCAGCTGTCTGTGACCATGATAAAATTGGTTATGGCATACAAAGAGTGACATCTTCGAGCCCTTGAGGCAGCTCAAAGTACCACCCCTTGGAACTTTTCGCTCTGTTACTAGTTAGCTTTGATTGTCAATGTGACAGAGCCTAGAGTCACCAGAGAAGGGAGTCTCAACTAAGGGATTGCCTAAATCAGATTGGCCTATTGGCATGTCTGTGGAGAATTCTCTTGGTTGGTAATGGATGGATGAGAGCCCAGACCACTGTGGGTGGCACCACTCCCTAGGCAGGTATGAGAAAACTAGCTAAGCATGAGCCTGGAGTGAGCCAACAGCAACATTCCTCCATGGTTTCTGCTCCAAGCTCCCCTCTCCTCTCCCAGTTGATGTTAGTCAGAGTGTTTTATCATGGCAATGGAGGTGAAACTAGAGAAGCCACACTAATGTTTTAGGTAAAACCTCCTCTCTGCCAATGAAACCCAGGTTCCAGGCCCTAAGCATGGCTCCCCTCAGCCCTTGGGACAGGTGGCTGCTTCCCTGCTTCACAGCCCCTGCTTCACTCAGTACCTCTGTTTCCCACAGGAGCCAACTCCATTGTCATCTCTGAACACCATGGAGGGTTGAATAAAGGCCAGGGCATTGCCTGAGACCCTGTAAGACCATGTCTTCCTGTGGACAGTCTTCTGTCTTCAGTGGTCTACCTTCTCTGGTTTTCAGGAACTCATTTCCCCAGACTCTTCTGTCTGCTTGTTCTATGTTTGTCATCCTCACTAAGTGTCCTGTCTGCTAACTCATTCCTCTCTGGCAAACACCTTTTCACCGTCAAACCACAGTGTGAGACCAAATGTCTCCGCAGTGAAGTTGCTTCTGCCCATGACTCATCTCGTTGTCTGGTAGTCTGTCTTGTCATCCACCAGGTCCTTTAATCCAGGGCCCATGCCTCATTTCTGTGTGTGACCCCTGTTCCTAATTTGGGGACAGAAGGGCTGAAAGCCAGGTTAACATGAGCCTTGGATAGTTAAATGAGACAGGGGAGTGGACGAGTGAGTGGATGAATAAATGTGGTGCTGGTATGGTGGCTGCTGCAGGGACAGAGCTGACTGCAGAGCTGGGCTGCAGCTTGCTCGTGGAAGGGCAGGTGGAGGCCTGCCCACTGGCCTCCTGCCTCCTCTAATCTCCTCTCCCTGCATCTGGGCTGCTGCAGGCCGGCCCGCCCTCCCTTCTCCTCTGCCTCTGCCAGCTGAGTTATCCCCTCTGCCATCTCTTTCCCCAGATGCTTGGGGGCTGGGGCGGGACTCAAGAGGGAGACAGGTGATGGCCCCACCACTTTGGGAAATTAATTAGCTCGGTTCTGCAAATCACTTTGAAGATTAAAAAAAAAAGCAGTGGTTGTGAGAGGGGAAGTAGAGAAGAAAAAAATGTTCACTCACCCTTTATTGGGAGGGTCACTACTTGAGGCTCACTTCTCTCATTGCTAGGGACTGATCTATACCCATTCTGCCTCATATCTGTTCTCTAAAAAAAATGGAACTTCTAGAAGCCAGGAACTCCTGTGAACTATTCTGGAAAAGGGAATTTGTGTCCTCTGTGTTGGCCTCGTGTTAAAAAAGGACTCCTCTTGTGCTGGGCTTGGGCCTCAGGTCTACCTGAGGATCTGACTAGAAACCCTTAGCTAGAGCCTGGTCACGCAGCCTATCTCTCAGCAGAATGTATGAGTTGGCATGGAAGAGGGTCTCTGCAGGCAAAGCTTACAGCCTTTCCTTTCTCCATGGACAGGGTAGACAGAGTCCCTCACAGCTCAGGTGGAGGCAGGCCTGCAGTCTGGGCCTAGAAACCCAGCTGCCTCTCTAGGGACCACCCAATCAGGCTGCCTGCTGCTTCAGGGCAAACTCCTGCTCAGAGCTGAAAAAACAGCTGAGAGCCCTGGGTGGGGTGCATGCCAACTTCCCGAACCCTAGGAAAATTCTTATGCTTGCCACCAGGCCCCAGGGATGCCCCACGGTGGCCCACAGGCTTTGCCTCAGATCCCTAGGCTTGTTCCCCTGCCCTCGCCTAAGGTAGAAACTGAAACTGCAGAGGCTAGCTTTGGCTTACCGAGACTTAGCTGGGCTTTCTGCTTCATCCCCAGCTGGGCTGGAGGAGGGTAGCTGACTGGCATGCAGGTGAGGTTTGGCAGAGCAATGGTCTGGAAGCTTTCATAGGGCTTCAAAAGTTTGGCATAGGCACATCGGGAGGGATGATGCTTCCTTTTTGGGGACCCCACCCCCGCAGGTCTTGGCATACATGCCAGGCAACAGGTGGGGCTCAGAACCATCTTGTTTATGGCTCCAGGTGAGTACTCATGGGCCCCCCACTGAGGGGGCAGGGGGAGGAGGCTGGACTTCAGCCAGAGTGCCCATCTCTACTGTTCTCCAGCTGCAGCATCCTGGGAAACCAGAGCTCTCTTTCATTACATCCCGGGCCCTGTAATCTCCATTTGGGTCTCGTTTGCTTAGGAAGATGGATTCCAAGAGTCTAGCAGGTGCCAGGCCTTGAGGGACACTGTGGGGTCCTTTGACAGAATGTCCATGCTAAGACTTGGTTCCAGCGAGGCTCTTGCCTCTGTGAAATGGAAGCAGTGGCTTCTGCCGGGGTTGCCGAACAGGTGAAAGGACAGGCAGAAGCAGCCATGGTGTAGTCCTGTCAGGGGTCTCTCATGACCCTGTGTAAGACCCTGGAGCAAGCTGGCGAGGGGCTATGTATCCATCCCCTACAGGGAGCCTGAATGGTTGAGTGCTTAGTCCTTTGGTCCATAGGCTGGCAGCATCTGTTTGGCAGGCCCAGCCCAGGCTGTCTATGCTCTTGAGGAGGCGTGAAGTTCATACAGGACACTAACACATGCTGGCAGGATTGGGGGCAAAGCTACACGTGCTGAGCACTTGCTGTATTTCAGACACTCAACAGTTAACCAGACGATGCTCAACCACCTGAGGCAATCTTTTATGACCAAGTTCAGTTTTAGGATGGGCCTGAGCATACATGTACAGCTGGCATGGTTCAGAGCTGGGTCTATAGTACCTGGACTGGTGGGCTCTGGAGCCCTTGTTCGCAACTACTGGGCCATGATACCTTTCAGGGAAGGCTGAGGATTTCCGGCAGCCCAGACATGTCCTCCTGTCATAAAGGAGAGTGAGAGAGGACTGCAGATACCTCAGTGTCTTTCTCAGACCACACCTTACTGCTCTCACCAGCAGTGGTGCCTCAGTACCTGAGCATGGCCGCCTGAGGTCCTGGGCTCCTGGCCTTGCCCCCTTTGCAGACTGTTCCTACTTCATATGGCTCTCTCTGCCTGCAAAACCAACTCCCTCCTCTGGTCACCATCCCAGCTTTAGGGAAGT
The DNA here is from genome assembly GCF_907164565.1 of Psammomys obesus. Lineage (NCBI taxonomy): Eukaryota > Metazoa > Chordata > Mammalia > Rodentia > Muridae > Psammomys > Psammomys obesus. Next base: position 1,047,492 of record NW_026593931.1, read on the forward strand.
CTCTTCCCTAAAGGAAGCTCCCTCAGGAAGTTCTGAGGGGTGCCAGGTTTAAAAATGGGGCACGTGGAATCCCTTTTGACTTTTCCTTTTTAAAGACTTATGTGTGTGGTACATACATACATGCATACATACATACACATACATACATATGAGCTGGACAGCAAAAGGACATTACATGGTTCCACCCCTCCCCAAGATGTAGCGCTGTTCATAAATGGAGCTGCTCGTTTCATCAACCCCCCCCCCACTTTCCTCCCTTCTTTTTCTTAGTAACACAGAGTTTTCAAAGTATTTTTTTTTAATATTACTTCAGGCAATGAGGACTCTATATTTTCCTTTCCAGTTTCTGTGTTTATACCTTACAAGAGATTTGTAAGTTCTCCATGCATCTAGCCTAAATCCCTCTTTTGTAATGTCGTTCACCATAGGCTATACCCGCCAAAGAAGCAGATCTCCTGAGCAACTGCCATTCTGGGGTAAAGAACAAGTTCTTTCCTGGCATCTTCTCAGAAGATGGGCTCTGGATACCTCACAAAGTAAGGGCTAGGAGATACTAAGATCCCCCTGTCAGCAAATTGGAAATGCCTGCTGACAGGGCAAAGTGGCTTTGTCTGGTCCATTGGTTCCTATCCACAGCCCCAGGAGTGCTGGTGCAAATAGGAGCTCTGTACTTGTTTGCTGAATGGCTGAGAGAGAACTATGGGCAGAGAGGGGAATGCCTAGCCCATGGTCCCAAATGAGAGCGCAGGCTGGGTGTTGGGTGAAGGTAGGAAGTATGGGACTCAGTTTAGGGCAGGGTGCTTGGGAGAGGGCTTCCTAGAGGGGTCAGAAGGCCCCTCCCAGCAGCCTTTCTTGCATGGTAACGGGAAGTGGAAGCTGCCAAGTAAGATGCCTGAGGGCAGCCTTTCTATAGAGCTATCCATCACCTCCAGCTATCTGAGGAATGTGGAGAGAGAGGCCCAAGCCAGAGGGTGGTAAAGGAACAGAAGGCAGCAAGCCCTTCTCCACAGTAGAGAATCCAGGACTTGGCACTGGGCTGTGACCTGTGTGTCCCCTCCTTCCTTTCCTCTCTCCCTCTCTTGCTTCCCTTCCTTCTCTGGCTGGCCTGGAGCTCCCTAGGCAGCCTAAAGTGACTTGAACTACTATGATCCTTCTGTCTTGGCTTCTTAGGTTCTGGGATTCCAGGCATGTGCCACCATGTCCAGTTTCATTGGCTAACTCTCACTTTGAGAGACCACTAAGTGCCCTGTGGTAGATGTCAGGACATGGCTGTGTGGACCACTGTTGTCCCTAAAGTCATAACCAAGGTGAATAGCAAAAATGAGGCTACACACCCAACAGTCTAGAATAAAGGTCTACACAGTGATAATGTGCACTTTCCTTAAAACCCAAGCCAGGCTGGGCCCCTGCTGCCTATCAGCACCCTCTCAGAAGAAGAGGCAGAGTTTGTCCAATGTCTGCAGAGCCGATTGGCCATGTGTGTCTCTGGCTTCTTCTCTTGGTCGTGGTACCTTAGCTGATGACTCAGGCTGTTCCCTGTCTGGGTTACTCTTCCTCCAATTGCTTTTTTGACTCTTTCCCTTGTCTTTAGGATCCTACTCAGAAGTCACCTACTCTGGGGACCTTCCTTGACCCCTCTCACATGAGCAACACCCACTCCTAACCTGCACTGTTCTAAGGTAGCCACTAGTCATGTGTGCCTCCTGAATACTTGGCGGTGGCTGACCAGGATCCAGACCTGCTGTAAATGGGAAATAGGCATGGCTTCGAAGATCAGAGCATATCAGCTCAGGGGAAGTCTGTGGAGTGAAGCCAGCACAGCGTCATTTGTCCTGACGAGATGCTTCATGGCTGAGCTGCTATCATCTGTCCCGTTCTGCTTCTGTCTCTCCGACTCATCACTCCTCTTGTACTGACTTCCAGTCACTGCCATATCCAGATGTTGTGTTTATCTGTTTTTTGTCTATCTTCCCAGAGATGCCGGCTCCCCAGAATGGGCTTGTGACTCATCAGCTCTCTGCCTTAGCCCCAGAAAACCTACCCCAGAGGGGCTTTAAGATGGCACAAAAGTTCTACATGGTCTGCAGAAATGGTATTTGGAATTCTGAATTTGGGTTATCTCCAAGTTGTCAATAGATAGCTCCGACGCTGGGCAGGCAGTGGGTGCAGCTTGCAGCTGGAGGCTGGGAACCTGGCTTTCTGGCATGCTCAGCTGCTCAGCCAAGCTGGTGATGCTCTGCTCTCCCCCTCTAAGATCAGGGAGAGCCACAGCTGTAACTCTGACTCTATAAGAACCAACTTCATAATCAGCAATACTCAGCAGTTTTGGGGCTTGGAACTAGACTCTAGATTCTAGAATATTTGAATACAGAGTGGGGTAGAGTGAGGGGCTACTGAGGTTTCATCAGAGTGGTATGGAAGGCTCAGGTTTGGGTATCTAGGTACTAACGTTGCCTCTGCCACAGGAGCCTCAGTTGCTCTGTCTGTCCTATGAGGGGCTTACTTTCTGCGAGATGTTCAGATAACTGTCCTTGTTCAGATGTCCTAGGAGCTTCAGATAGGAGAGTCTGGAGACCCCTGTCAGACCCTCCCCAGAGCTGGAAAACAAAGCAGACTCTGTCCTGAAGCAAGCAGTGTCTTACGCAGACCAGGAAAGGCTATGGGCACTTAGGTCCAAGCTGGCTTGGACAGAAGTCCCTGTTCCTTCTGTCCTAGGGGCTTTGGAGCTGAGTGGTGGTTGGTGGTACACGCCTTTAATTCCAGTGCTCAGGAGGCAGGTAGATCACTGAGTTTGAGGCCAGCCTGGTCTACAGAGACAGAGTTCTGGAACAGTCAGGGATACACAGAGAATCCATGTCTGAAAAAACTGAGACAGAGAGAGAGAGAGAGAGAGAGAGAGAGAGAGAGAGAGCTTTGGACTTCAGAGAAATGAGGGGAATGGCAAGGGAAAGGATTGAGGAACAGTTGCTGTGGGATCCTGAGGAAGGCTGGCTATGCAGGTTGTCAAAGACCAATTTCCAGAGAAAGGACCTCAAAATGGCCAGTTCCCTTTAAGGAAAGGCAAGTTTGTGGGAGAGAGTTGGCTCAGGCGCAGAAGAGTCCAAAGAGTCTGAGAAGGCTCTAGGCATGTCACACTGGTGCCTGGGCAGTGGTGGCAGCTGGCACAAGCCTTTTTGGGGATTTGCTGTGTCCAGAAGGACTTGGCATGCTCTGTCTAGGGTAGAGAAGGGGGAGAGTCATTGCTGGAGATCTGTTCATAAAGGACCAACTACCTGGCATATTTTGAGGCCTAGAGAATACAAGTGTCTCTACTGACAGGGAACAGCTAGCCACAACTTACCTGGGTGCCCAGGGTGACTGGCCTGCTGCCGCTGACAGGAGACTCAACATGAAGATAGCCATTCCTCCCGGCCTTGCTCTAGGGAGTCTGGGCTTGTGTGGATGCCGAAGGTGGCTTCTTGTGACCTCCTTGACCACTCTGGGCCTCAGCTCTGCCTTCAGGGACTCAGTTAAGAATCCCCATTGCCTTAGAAGAGACACCATGAACTAAGCCACCGACTGTTCTTCACAGCCTCACCTTGGCCTGGTAGCCTCCTCTGTTGATCCCTGACTATGTCTGTCCTTCACATCAGGAAACGCAGAGGGGAACCAAGCCCTGCCCTGAACCGAAGGGAGCAGTGTCCTTGGGCCGTCTCTGGGCATTCAGCCTCAGTGATCTGCTCCAGAAGAAGTTTGAATCACTTAGAGTTTCCTTCTAAGGGCCACAAAGACTGCCCTGAAGATGAGGCCTGAGTGCCCAGCTGACCTTGGCTTGTTGGTTGTGTGTCCTTCTGTCTTAGGAGCAGGGTCTGAATGTAGGCCAATCAGGGAGGAAGATGAGTGGGTAGGCCTGGCCTATTATGCATCTAATCTGGAATGATTTCCCCCTTCCGTCTCTCTCTGTTTGTCTCTTTCTCTGTCTGTCTGTCTGTCTGTCTCTCTCTCCCCATCTCTCAGGACTGGGGCAGCCAGTGAGCCAGGAGCCATTAGCACCTGCATGTAATTAGTGATCACTTCCTGGGAGTTATTTTTATCTTAGTCTTTTATTGGGTTCCAAATAAATTGAGCCAGACCAGGAAGGCCTGGAAAGCGGGTAGCGGGGGCTCTGGCTCTCCCCGCTACCCCGTCAGGGCACCTGGCACCAGAGTTTTCCCAATCCAGCTGCTCAGCAGGTCTCACTGCTCCCCTGGAAGGTTGGTAACCGTGTCTAAGGCAATGGCAACCTGGCTGTTCCCAGAAGGGGAGGGTGAGAGAGAGTTGTAAAGTGCTTAAGGCCTTAGCCAGGCAGCCAGGTGTTCCATGAGTGAAGGAGTTTAGCAGGGCAGAGTCGGCATTGAGTGGGTCTTGGAGGAGGTTTGCTCAGCCTCTGGGAGGGGCTGGTCTGCTGGTACAGTGTGTGAGGTGCCGGATTGTGAAGTCTGTCTGCACTAGGCAGGTATTAGGGGAGGTAGAAGAGGTTGCTGCTGGGGCAAAGAGGTTGACTAAAGGACTTTGTGTCCCATGGGGGCTGAAGAGTGCAGTAAGGTGCTGAATCAGCAGGGATAGGAGTGGGCAGCTGTGTGCCTGCAGGGCCACAGGGTGTGGGCTGTCCATGCATGACTGAGTGTGAGAACATGTCTATCTGGTGTGAGCTGGGAGTAGATGAGCATGTGTAACACATGGGTGATATATTGATGGCTGTGTGATTCTGTGGATTTTACAAGAGGCTGGGCAGGTTAGCTTAGTGAGTTAAGGGCAAAACTAAGTGCCTAACAAGGGCAGGTTGGGAGCCTAACTTGAGTCAGTCCATGAGCCAGAACCCCTTGAGTGGAGAGGACAACACCCACTAAGAAAAAAAAAAATCTTGTTACACATCACACAGGCACCCATTCTCCCTGACTTCTGATGTCCTGTTCAGGACGGTGTGAAAAGCACTCAAATTCAGTAGAGGCCATTCTTTAATGTGACTTTGTTCTGTGTGGCCTCTCTGTTGCTTTCAGGATGTATTTCATGCATTGTCTGAGACACTCAACACCTGACCATACCTATGCTTTCTGTTAGACACATCTGAGCTGGCCTGGGCTATAAACCTCAAGGCTCATGCCTTCTAGGGACCCAGTTTTCCAGGGTGTCCCCATCTCCCACTGGTCATACACTCTCCCAAGCAGCTTCACCAACCAGACCCTGTGAAGCATCTTCCACCCAAACCATAATATTCTGCCCTGGGCCCCATAGGCTTGTGTTCATCCCAGTGCAAAATTCATTCCATCTCACTTCAAAAGTCCCTGTAACTTTATATTATTCCAGCACTACTGAAAAACCCAAAGTATCTTGAGACTCAAGGTACTCCAATCTCTTACCTGTGAGCCCTCCTAGACTTTGTTTCTAAGTTAGTTACATACTTCTGATACACAATGCACTGAGTACACATTTCAATTTCAATAGGGAGGAGTGAGGGCACAAAGAGGAAAGATCAGACCATGGCAGGGCTGAAACCCAGCAGGGACAATGCCAAACCCTGCAGTTCTCTGTCTAGCCTCTGTGCTCCGGTGGGCTTGGAGAGCTTTCTCTTATAGTCATTTTACCTGTGGCCCTCGTGACTCCTCTGTCTTGGTGAATGTTCCTGGCATATCCAACGTCCTGAGGTCTGGACTATAGCTTAGGCCCTACCTTCACAACCTCACTCATAGTGCATGCTGGGACTCCATATAAGGAACTGGGGCGCATCACCTGGCCTCAGCAGTTTTCTGAAACCCTAGTGTCAACCTCAATGGCCCCATTAACACTTGTGTCCTGAAAAACCAGCATCTACTGGATGACTCTTCCACCACCAGCTCAAATTGCAGTCTGTCCCTCTTGGACCATAGCACATGGGCTTTGAGTGCCTTCATAGATAAGCCTAGGAAAATAATTTCCCAGGAGTCCATGCTTGAACAGGATGCCTTGGAGACTCTTCACACTCAGGTGACCGCCTTTCAGGTGAATTTGCATAGTTATAGTCTGGAGCCCCTGGTGGCTGCAGGTCTTTCTCTCCAGGCACATTTCCCATTCCAGTGTTTCTGCAGAATGGGGCTCATGTCTGTCAGGAGTACTTCCTGTGTTTGCTTGTGTGCCACTCTAAATTCGCTCATGTTTCTCCTGTGTGCCTCCTGGAGAAGGCTGGTCACTGGGGAGCAGAACTGGCAGCCTTGACTCTGGCTCAGTCTCTGTAAAAGTGTCCCGCCCACCGTGGGGCCACACTGTCACGCCTTTCCGCACTGTGGTGGGCCATGAGCCCATATAAAAGCCAACTTTATTGGGAACCAGGCAAAAGGCCATCTGTGTTACATCCCTCCCAAGCATCTGCCTGTGCTCTACCAAGCCTAAAACTTAGAGTGAGGCTGGAGTAAAAAAGTGAAGGAAATGTCGAGACGCCACAGCATCAGGCTGTGACTCGGTTAGTGCCCATCTCTCCTAGCCAGCCTTACAGTGAGAAAGTACACCATCAGGTGGACCACAGAGTCTTGAAAAACCTGTAACCCCCAGCTGGACATGCAAGCATACAGACTTACGGGTCATTGCATATCCAAATAGCATCACATGGCTGACTACAGAAGGAGCTGCAGGATTGAGGCTGCATTTTCTCACAGTGGATCCTTGTATGCAGACAGTTCCCTGCCTACTGATGGTTCAACTTATCATTTTCTCCACCTTACAACTGTGCAGAAATCAGTAGACATTCCATAGGCATTGTACATCTACTTTTGACTTTTTCCCCCAGCCTGGCAATGTTCAGTATGCCATTCTTCTGAGCACTGGGCAGAGAAGCAGGTGTCAGTCAAGTGGTTATTCTGAGTACTGCTGCTGAGCCGTGAGGTAGGGTGGGTTGCATGTATTTAATTTGCCTCCACCTTAGGGTATTTTCAGGTTGCAGGGTGTAGGGGAGAGTGTTGGCTCAGTGCTCATTTTAAGGAGAGAAGCAGCTGTACATTAGTCCATTATCTTTTATCCCCCCCTTTCGTTTCCAGCCTACTAAATCTGGCAGTAGAAGTGAAAACCTTGCTATTCTTACTGTAGACACTCAGGGGGTAAGTGACACAGAGGAAATGAGCTGACATGGAACACGTCTCATTCCCAGAGGGAAATGTGCTTGGTGTGCCCTCATTGGGGAGGAGAAATCACACTAGATTGGGTGCAGTGTTGTGTCCTGTCTATTCAAAAGTATGGCTCAAGCAGGCGTTAGGATGGGCTGGGCAAAGTATAGCTGTGTCAGGTTGTCTCCTCAGCTAGGCATGGTACCAAGGTGGCAGCTAGGTTTCTCAGGATCTTCTTTCTTCTATTGACCTCCTGGTGGGTTTTTCCAGAGAGCACTGCTCATGTGATAAAGGGAGACAAGACATGAGCTCTTGTGTGGTACAGGACAGGTACAATGGCCTGAGCAGGCAGAGAGACATCTGCTGAGTTCTGCAGGAGTCTCTTCATGGCCTTCCTTTCCAGTGTTGGACTGTCTTGGGCACCTTTCTGTTTCACTTTGCCAGCTGCTTGCCTAGTGACCCTAGCTGGATCATGTTCCAAGATTTGCTTGGGTTATGATTTCCTTAGTAGCACACCTTCCAGTTGATAGACATTTTGGGATGGTTCTGAGGCTTGCTATTGGGAGTCACAGCCCACTATAGCAGTGATCACCATCCACAATGTGACAGATCCTAAAGCTAGAGCCAGCCAATGTGCTCATAAGCAGCCCTCAGGACTCTGTCTAACTAAGGATGGCTGAGAAAGGGCATCAGAGTCAGGGGAGGAGCAGATCTTATAGCTTTGCCATTAATACCTTGGAACCCAATTCATAAAAGCATCTAATTACAGGGAGCCAGCATTTCATTGTCGTTTTGGTAATGACCTGCAACTGCATACAAATTACAGGGTACTCCCCTCAGTGGTGCTCTGTTTCCTGCAATGTGGAACTTTCCAGCTAGCGTCTGAGGCCCAGGTGATGCTGGGGCAGAGTACGCTCTTCTCCAGGGCACTCATAAGACTACAGCAAGATAAATGGCATGAAGCTGGGTCACCTGTACTGCCCATCCCCCATGACGTACAGTGTCCTTAAGTCTCCAGGCTAGAGTGCAGCAAGAAGAACCTGGGTTACACAGGCTGAGCCTGATCAGCTGGGGTCAGGAGATTGCAGAGGCAGGGGCATGGATAAATCTGACAGCTTCTTCTGTCCCCGTGGGAGCTTCTTCCCAGTGCCTGACCCTTTACTAAGCTCTCAAAGAACACAATGGAAGCCCTAGGACAAGCTGTGTATGTTCATTTCCCTCTGCTTCTTCGTCTTGGGCCAGCAACTTTCATTTCACCTTTTCACTGCCTGGTTGTGGTCTGATTTGTCAGCATGATCCAGAGGCTGAGTCTCTGGTCAGAGGGACAAGGGCTTGGAGGAGGATAGCCCTGTGGATGTCCACCTTCCGTCTTTGCCCTGACGTGGGCAAGGAAGGGATCTCTGAGCACATCTCCTGTGTGTGTGAGAGAGAAGATGCCCAGGTGTGGCACCTAGGCAAGAGGCCTGTGCCAGCACTCTGGCCAGCTGAGGGTCAGACTGCAGGTCTCAGCCAGTGGCCTCCTGGGGCATCCTGTCTTTGTATCTGCCAGGATGTCTTGTTACATAATAATAGAGTGTTCCCCTCAGAGGGCCTGGGCAAGAAGCCAGTGGAGGCAGGTCAAAGGAGTGCCTGCAGGAGATAGTCCCGTGTCAGCGGGAGCAATGGGCACTATGAGTTTCAGAATGGAAGCCAGGATAAAATCATTTGGGGCTGACTGTGGCTCCTGTGTCCTAGAGTGCCAGAAGCTCAGGCCCCATCCTTATCATGCATGCACGCACACTCTGAGCACAGTTTTCCACTGAATGCATAAAACTTCGAATGATTTTTAAAGATAAAAATCAAAGTGAGCCACCACAAGTTGGGGACATACAGTGCTAAAGAAGCGCACAAAGCCAAGCTTTCCTCCTCGGGCGCTTGAGTTTTCCAGAGGCAGCTGCCTTAGTTCCTTGTCCTTCGCTGTGGGCTTCTCTGTGGGTTCACATGCAGAGCACCATTCTCTGTGAATGACCCCTTGATACGCCTATCCACAGCTGTCCTGTTCATTTTCTGGTAGTCTCGGACATCCTGCCACTTCTAATGTCACAGCAGGCTTTCATTTGGAGTTGCCTGGGCACTGAGGTGTGGATGATGTAGTTAACTCCCCACCCCCATCTGAGGACATGTGGGGGTGGTTCCGAATTCTTGGATGTCAGCTGCCTGTGTGTGTGTGTGTGTGTGTGTGTGTGTGTGTGTGTGTGTGTGCTCTCTAGGGCGGCATGTTTGGGTGCTGAGCCCCTGATACAGCATGCATTTGTGTTAGCACACCAGTCACTGGAGATCCTTGTTCTCATCTGCCCTTGGGCTGTGGTTCCTCCCCGTGAACCAGGAGCTCCAGGCACGGCTCAGATGCTGCTAAAGTGTGGGTGCTGGGTGCTGACTGTCCTCCAACGTTCATGACTTGGTTCCCAGGTGACACTATAGCGAGATGTTTCGAGGTCACTGGGGCATGCCTTTGAAGGGCATTTGGCACTTCAGTCCCTTCTCGCTGTTTTCTCCCGCTCTCCACTCTGAGTGGAGCAGTTGTTCTTTGACATCTGTAACGTTCATGGTGCGCTGCCCAATCAGGGGCCTGAAAGCAGTGGCTACCCATCACAGACCCTGATCCCTGAACTGCTGACCCCAGTGAAAACTTCTCATTATAGGCGGCCCCTCTCAGGTGTTTTGTTATTGTGTCTGCAAGCTAACCGAGGTGCCCCCAGGAAGGAATTCATCTCCATCCATCCACCATGAAGCAAGAGTGTTCTGTCCTGCTCTGCAGGATTTTTCCTATAAATGTGGCATTTCCTCTCTTCAGAATGAAATCCGAAGCGCTCATGTCCCTAACCCCTCTGTGAAGACACTAAGGTGCAGGGTGGGGCTGTACACCCTCACTTGAGGGCTATGGGGAACTGATGCATGGTTCAGGCCAGAGGGCAGTGGCTGACACTGGCCTTCTGGGGCCACCCCCACCAGGGGCCTTCAGCCGTCCTTGGCCTAATCCCGTTTTCTGCCCAGCTGAGCAGTGGGAAGGCTTAGTTCTCACCCATTTTAATGCAAAGGAGGCTGCCTAGCCAGCTTGTTCTGAGCATGGTGACAGTGGCCATGAATGGGGACCCCAGTAACGGTGACAAAAATGTGACAGGGCCCTCCATCATGGTATTGTGTGACAATTGGGACATTATAGTTGGTCCTGGAACCCACTCAGGAAGGGGCGGGGGCCTCCGGCTCATATGCTAAGCAGGGCCAAGCCCGCCTCAGCCACCTTCTTTGGCCTGGCCAGTGACCCCATTGTGCAAGGCTCTTGCATAGGGTTTAACTGCTTTTCTCCTTCCCTCACCCCCATCCACAGATGTTTGGACTCAGCCTGGGCAAAGGTGCTGGTCCTGATGCCCTGCTCTGTGTCCTGAGTGGGTGCTTCTCTCTCGGGGACTTAGCTGACAGTAATAAGGGTGAAACCGTGACAACATGGGAGGGAGGTTCCTGGATGTTTGCCTTGAACTGTATATACTCTACCAGCTCTTTTTGAAGCCCCTGGGGGAAGGGAATTGCTTACTCTAGCTTGCAGATAAGGCCACAAGCTCTAAAAGCTGAGAAGCCACATACGTGGTGTGTGTTGGTTCATATATACATGTATGAACCAAGCAACTTCAGCCAAGTCTCTTGCCTCTGTTTTCTAGTGTGTACACAGAATGGTCATGGTCCTCGAAGTAAGGCAGGAGTCCATTGCTCACAAGCTATGGAGGGGAGTTCTGGACAGGGGTAAAGAGGGTAAGCAGGGAATGGCCAAGGCTCCTTCCTCTCTTCTATGCTGTCCTGCCCAGACCAGATCAGACTCCATTGATCAAAGCAGTCTCCTTGTCCCCTAAACCACAGCGCTGCCAACCTCCAGCTCCTTTCCATTTGCAGCTGGACAGCTTCCAGGGCCGGAGTTGGGACAGGCAGTAATGGACCACAGACTGAGTTATGGAGTCATGGAAGCAACCACAGAGGCAGTGGAAACTGGACTCCAGAGCAGCTGAGCTGGGGTACACTGTCTTCCTGCACCCTGGACCTCATGCTCCTCTTTCTTCTTAGCTGAGCAGTTCTAAACTTTCCAGAGTTGGTGATTAAAGCTCAAAGGACAAAGATGGTATTTAAGGTCACATGATAAGTGAACTCCATAGCTCAGGCCCCTTTTTCTAAAATTGATCTTGGGAACCATCTCAGCAGCCCGAAGCCTAGATTCATCCATGGGTTCCTTACTGTGCCATTTCTCTGACCCAGGATCAAATCTGCTGTATTAGGAGGCTAAGACACTTATGCACATGTGTGGCTTTGAACACGTGGCTTTTTATATCAGAAGTTCCTTCTCCACTTCTTACTACTGGAAAAGCCAGTGGTCAGTAAGTTCAGTGGACAGGACAGTAGAGAGAGTGTTGGGAAGCTATGATTGTGTCAACTAAGACTTAAGTCTCATTAATTAAGTTCTGTGCCTAGAAGGAGGGTGGTAGTTTTATGGTTTGTACCTCCCAGATAATTCCTGGAGCTGGTGGAGAGGAGCCCACTAGAGCTGGGAGGAGTTTGCAGCTGCCACCTGGTAAATGGGGGCAATGTCCTCCCCATCTGGAGAGAAACTGCTCATGGCAGTTTCTGATGGCTTCCCTGGGGCAGGAAGAGGTGGGCGTGTGGCCCAGAAGGCAGAACTGGGCCCCAGTGTCCAGTGCATGGAGGAAACTGGCTACAGATTGGTGAGGGGGTGCCTCCCCAGCAGGCATCTCAGAACTGAGTGGGCAGAGTGGTGAGGCAGAGCTCAGGCATCTATAGAAGCTGGAGGTGGGACCCTAGAGGAGGGGGTGCAAAGGGTCTAAGGCTCCAGCGGGAGCTCAGTTCTGGGGCCCCCATGGCCCTTCCTTCCCTGAGTGCTCTAGCAGAAGTCCCCCACCTCCTGCTGATTACAAATTGCTCTGTGATTTTCTCCCATTTCCATGGCGACGGCAGGCCTAGCATCTTAAGCAGCAGTAGGATGCAGCTGCATCATTTAAGTCCAGGGCTCTTCAGGCTCCCTCTTCTCCTTTGTCTTCCCTGTCTTCTTTCCTCTGTTTGTTCTTCACTCATTCATTACCTCCTCTATCCCTTTCATTCATTCATTTCTTCCTCACACATCCTCTCTTCATTCATTAGTTCATTCGTTTGTTCTCCCCGCCCCAATCATCCCCTCACTTCACAGCACCTGGCAGCCCTCAGATTGGTAATGATGGCCAGTGACTAACCAAATATTCAGAATGTCAGATGTATCCCTTGGTGTGACACCCAAGCCTTTCCCGCTCAGCCACATGACCTCAAAACTCCAACTTTGCTTCATCCCTTGCTGGCTCTAAGAAGCAGGTCCCCCTTGCTATTTTTCTGTGATTGCATAGTGGCAACCAGGTCCCCCAGGGTACCCAGTTCCCTGTGTGCTACACCCTTGCCTTTTAGCACCATTGGCCCAACATTTCAGAAGTCAAATGTACCTGGGCGGGAGCAGCAAGGCCACAGCCCGCTCCATTGAGGAGCCGCACTGACGCAGACCTGGCGTAAACGGCTTCCCAGAGCTGTGCCCTGGAACAGCTGATTTTCACAGCCCCTCATTCCTACCTTGCCCTCTCTACCTTGCTTGGCATCCAGGAGGCTGCCCCTCACACACACTGGGTAGAGCCAGCAGGGAAGGGAGCCTGACTCCCTCTCCACATCCCTCTTCCATCTGGAGTCCCTTCTCCTGGCTCCAGAGCTAAGCTCTGTGACCACCTTTTTCCTCCATCCCTGTTGCCCAGGGTGGCAATGGCTGTGTGCCACTGTTTCTCAGTCCTGTGGGCTCACTGCTGTCACACCTCTGTGTGCTTCTTACTTCAGCCTTCATTAGCTCGTCTCCTGCCCGCCCAGCGCCTGAGCCTGGCCTCGTTCTGCTGAGGCTGACTTTGGGTTCTGCCAGTGTTTCAGTGGTTCCCAGAGGTAGGAATTCTGAAGCTAGATGACTGGGTTCCAGTCTCAGCTCAAACAGATCCTGATCTGCCCTATCTAAGCTCTACAACCTTGGGAAATGGTTTTGCCTCTTTGTGGCCCAATTGTATATAAATATAATACCCATCACAGGGGTTGCTGTGGGGACTAAGTCCCTTAGCACTGCTGAACACATGAACAACAAGTACTAGTAGGTAGTAAATGTCAAGCAAGTACGCAGCGCTTCACAGACACCCACCCTGCTGCCCTTACCAAGACCTTGTGAGGCTGTGTGGCCCCGTGGACGGTACAGGCAACTCCAGAGCACTGGTTGCCAACACAAGGCGGGAAGTCCCTCCATCCCCTGCTTTCTCACAGCCTCATCCTCCCCACAGTCTTCTCATCACCTTCTTTTCAGCAGCCAGGCACAGGCAACCCTTGGCAGTGTGTGCCTTCACGCACAGGACCCTGTGATTTGCCACCACCCCTGTGGCCTCACACCGCTCACCTCTCCACTGCCTTTTGACTGCTGTGGGTATGCTAGAGGGCTGCCGGCCCCCTTGCCCATCCGGCCTGTAACTGGAGCTGTGGCGGTGTGGTCGAGTCCTGGTGGCCAGATCGCACAGGTATCAGTGACTGCCAGTGCCCCGTTTTCCTTCGCATAGGGACACAGTTAACAATGGCTGACAGTCCTCACAAGGGCTGGGCTCCCCCAGGGAGAGGCCCTCTGGCATGCTATCAGGCCTCACGATCTCACCCCTTAAAAGGCCTACCCTCCCTGCTGACATATCACACAAATGGGGCCTTCAGCCATTGCCAGGGACCGTCTGCTGCTCTGGGAATGTGGGCCGGAACCTGGGCCCCTGTGCCAGCCAGTCCTGCGCAGCTCGCCTTTTCCCTCCATGTGAACCTGCCTCTTTGAGCACCTGACCATTTTTCTTCTCTCAGCCTGGATTACATGCCGTGAAAGCCCTTTGTTCGCTGGCTGACCAGCTTCTGCCAAAGTAGCCATTTGCCCATGTGTAGTTGCTCAGACCCCGGGCCACTCTCGGGCACTAGTGTCTGTCCAGGAGTTAGGTGACATAGTGATTGCGGGCATGGGAATGCCACTGTTATGCCAAGTGATCTTGAGTGTTGCCTTTTGTCTCTGAATGCTGGGCTGTCTTAGTCTAGAAATATCTCTGTAGCCACACTGAAGAGGCTTTATTAGCTCATGCCTGGAGAAGTTTTCCCTTGCTAATGCTCTTCCTCGTCTGCAGGATGATGGCAACACAGCACCTCCCGCCCCAACACACACACACATGGTGGCCCCATAAATGCTGATAGTGGTAGTGGCAGGCCTGGCAGAGCTGGTTAATGAGACAGAATGAGACAGAGCTTTGAGACTTGGAGTTGAGACCAATATAGATACAGCTAACAGAAGAGACAGATGGGAGAGACCAACAATTTCCTATTTCAGGTGAGGATCTAAGAAGCTTGAGAGATAATTCTGGGCTGATTGCTTGTCTTAGTTAGAATTTCTGTTGCTGTGGTGAAAAACCATGACCAAAGCAAGTTGGAAAGGAAAGGGTTTATTTGGCTTATGCTTTCATATTTCTGTTCACCATTGAAGGAAGTCAGGACAGGAACTCAAGCAGGGTAGGAGCCCTGAGGCAGAAATTGAATCAGAGGCATGGAGGAATGCTGCTTACTGGCTTGCACATGGGTTCAGAGGTTTAGTCCGTCATCATCACTCATCATGTCAGGAAGCATGGTGGCATGCAGGCAAACGTGATGCTGGAGAAGAGGCTGAGAGTTCTACATCTGAACTGGCAGCAGCAGGAAGAGAAACTGACGGTAGGCCTGGCTTGAGCAGAAATCTCAGGGCTCACCTCCAGTGACACTTCTTATAACAACACCTACTCCCACAAGGCCATCTATCCAGTCCTTCCAAAGAATGCCTCTCCCTATGAGCCTATGTGTGTCATTTCATTCAAACCCACCACCTTGCTGAGACAGGGTCTACATCTACACCTGTGAGATCCTGGAGACTGATTGTGTTTTATTTAATTTTATTTTTTGAAAAAGAAGTTAAAGACACTCTCTCAGTTGTACAAGCCACTTCTCCATTTTTTATTTCTTCATTTTTTTTCTTTTATGGAAAATAGATTATTTTTTTTCATATAATGTATCCTAATTACAGTTTTCCCTCCATCTACTCTTCCAAGTTCCTTCCTATTTCTCCACACCTCTGGATACATTCCCTTTCTGTCTCTCATTAGAAAAGAACAAGCTTCTAAGAGATAACAACCAAGCATGACAAAAGGAAATATAGTAAGATAAAGCAAAAGCCATCACACAGAGGCTGGACAGGGCAACCCGACAGAAGAAGTCCAAGAATCAGAGGCCCACTAGTTGACAACTCGTCTCATTAAAATACCACTCTGAAAGCTGCAGCATGTGCAGAGGACCTGGCACAGCGCTACGCAGGCACTTTGCTTGCTGCTTAGTTTTCTGTGAGTTCACAGGTGCCTTCCTTAGTTGATTCAGAGGTTCTTGTTCTGATGTCTCCCATCTCCTTGGTCTCTTACATTCTGCCTCCTCTTCCATGGAGTTCCCTGAACTCTGAGGGGAGGGATTTGATGGAGACATCCCATTTAGAGGTGTGTGTTTCAACGATTCTCTCTCCATATAATTCTGTCTGCGGCAGGAGGAAGTTTCTCTGGTGATGACACTGATCTGTGAGTATAGCAGAATATCATTAGGAGTCTCTCTTTCTTTCCCTCTACATATATAGATATATGTAATCATATATTATATATGTTATGTAATCTATATCTATCTATCTATCTATCTATCTATCTATCTCTCTCTCTCTCTCTCTCTCTCTCTCTATCTATCTCTCTCTCTATCTATCTATCTCTCTATCTATGGGTCTTAGGTGAAATCATCTATAGATCAGCTACTCCCACAAATTCTGTGTCACTGTTGCTCTAGCGTATCTTGTAGGGAGGACAGATTGTAGGAGGACGGACTGTGGCTGGGTTGCTGTTTATGTTTCTCTTTTAGTAGCCTGCAGAGTATCTTCTTGCACCAAAGACATTGGAATGTAGAAGTGAAGGCTCCATGTAGGTACCAGTTCAACGTCTCCGTGTTCAGTGGGTTGTATGGGAGTTGTCCTTAGCAACAGGTCCCCACTGTCAGTTTGCAGAGAGCAACCCACAGTCTTAGAAACGCCCTGGGTTGTTTTGGGATTTCCGTGGGACCCCTTCGGCCAACAACTCAACTGAATGCAACCCAGTCCTGCTACTAGAAGCCTTGTTTAGTGACAAGAGATGCAGCCGGGATTCTGTATTCTCCATCATTAGGAGACCTCATTAGAATCACCTTCGTATATTTTATGAAGTTACCACTGCACTGGTTTCTATATCATCCCTCAGATGCTTCTCGATTTCAACTGTCTCTTCCCACATTCCCTCCCTCAATCCCATCTTCCCTCCCCCTCCTCACCTGATCCTCTCATTGCTGTCCTCATCTGCCCCTCAAACCATCCATAAAATCTATTCTATTTCCCTCTCCCAGGGAGATTCATGTGTCCCACCTAGTCCCTTTCTCTATTTTAACCTCTCTGAGAATACAGATTATAGGCTTGGTTCTCATTTATTTAGTGACTAATATCCACATATAAGTGAATGCATACCCATATTTATCTTGCTGGGTCTGGGTTAACTCACTCAGGATGATTTTTTTCTAATTCCATTCATTTGCCTGCAAATTTGATAACGTCACTTTTTTTTTAAAACAGCTAAGTAATACTACATTGTGTAAACATACCACATTTTAAAAATTCTTCTGTTGAGGAGCATCTATGTTGTTTCTAGTTTCTGGAATAAAGTTATGAAGAGAGCAGCAATGAACATGCTTGAACAAGTGTCCTTGTGGTAGGATGAAGCCTTCTTTGTGTATATACCCAAGTGGAATACCTGGATCTTGAGGTAGATCTATTCCAAGCTTTCTGCAGAAGTGCCATATTGATTTTCATAGTGGCTATACAAGTTTGCACTCCTACCAGAAGTGGAAGAGTGTTTCCCTTGCTCCACATCCTCACAAGCATAAGCTGTCACTTGTGTTATTGCTCTTAGCCATTCTGACAGGTGTAAGATGGAATCTCAAAGTAGTTTTGATTTGCATTTGCCTGATAAATAAGGATGTTGAACATTTCTTTATGTATTTCTCAGCCATTTGCATTTCCTCTTTTGAGAATTCTCTGTTTACATCTGTACCCCTTTTTAAAATTGAATTTTTTTGGTGTCTAGTTTCTGAGTCCTTTATGTATTTTGGATATTAGTCCTTTATTAAATATTGACTTGGTAAAAATCTTTCCCATTCTGTCATCTGCCACTTTGTTCAAGTGATAGTGTCCTTTGTCTTACAGAAGCTTTTCAGTTTCATGAGGTCTCATCTATTAATTGTCAGTCTTAGAGCCTACAGTACTGGTGTTCTGTTCAGGAAGTTGTCTCTTTTGCCAATGGGTACAAAGCTATTCCTTATTTTTTTTCTTCTGTCAGGTTCAGCACAATTGGTTTTATGTTGATATCTTTGATTCACCTGAACTTGAGTTTTGGCAGGGTGATAACTATGGCTTTATTTGCATTTCTCTAGATGCAGACACCCAGTTTGACTAGCACCATTTGTTGAAGTTGTCTTTTCTTCCACTATGTATTCCTGGCTTCTTTATCAAAAATCAAGTGTCCATATTTGTGTGGATTTATGTCTGGGTCTTCTATTTGATTTCATTGATCAACATGTTTGTTTTTATGCCAGTACCACACAATTTTTAATGCTATAGATCTGTAGTAAAACTTTTAATTGGAAATGGTAAGACTTCAAGCAGTTCTTTTATTGTTCATGACTGTTTTAGCTATCCTGGGCTTTTGGAGTAATTATATGAACTTGAGAATTGTCTTTTCAATGTCTGTGAAGAATTGTTTTGGAATTTTGATGGGGATTGCACTGAATCTGTAGATTGCTGTTGGTAGGATGGCCATTTTTACTATGTTAATCCTCTTGATCCCATCTTCCCATCTTTTGGTATCTTCTTTAATTTCTTTCCTCAAAGACCTGAAGTCTTTATCATTCAAGTCTTTCACATGACAAGCCACCTTTCAAGTGTTCAGCAACCACATGCACCTCTGGCTATCACACCAGACAGTTGTGTTGGCCTGTTTTGTGTTGCTGTAACAAAATATGTAAGGCTGGAAATTACAAAAGAGGCTGAAACCAAGTGGTGCATGAACGAATTTCAAGGATCCAGGAGGTGGAGGTGGAGGCAGGAAGATCAGAAGTTCAGAGTCATCCTTAGCTACAGAGCAAGTCTGAGCCAGCTTGGACTACATGAAAAAAAAAAACATAAACAAAAAAAACAGACATATATGTTCTGGCCAATTTTATGTCAACTTGACACAAACTAGAGTTATCTGAAAGGAAGGAACCTCAGTTGAGAAAATGCCTACCTAAGATCTGGCTGTATGGCACGTTCTTAGTTAGTGATGAATGGAGGAAGGTCAAGCCTATTGTTGGTGGTGCCATCTCTGGGCTGGTGGTCCTAAGTTCTGTAAGACAGTAGGTGGAACAAGTCATGGGAAGCAAGCCAGTAAGAAGAACCCCTCCATGGCCTCTAGGTTGCTGCCCTGTTTGAATTCCTGTCTTAACGTACATCAATGATGAACAGTGATTAGGAAGTGTCAATCAAATAAACCCTTTCCTCCCCAAGGTCCTGGTGCTTCTGCACAGCAATAATATCCTTAACTGGGGGGGGGGGGGAAGGAGAAAGAAAATAGTCTAATTGTCTTATAATTTTATATTTATGGTTGTGAGCCTAGCCTTTAACGGCTGAGCCATCTTTCCAGCCCTTGTCTTATAATTTTAGAGGCTAGACAGTCAAGACCAGAGGTCTCTGTCAGCTGAGCCTCTGCTCCAAGCCTCAGGCAGATAACATCATAATGGTGGAAGATCATATAGAGAAGGCCAAAGAGATTTGAGGCCAGATGCACCTTTTGGTAATAACTAACTAAAGTTCCAGGAAAACTACCTTAAGCCCTTCCAAGGGCAATGCCCCAGTGACCTCCTTACTTCCCTTCAGTGGCCTCTTCCCTCCCCTACCAGTGACTTTCCCACCTCTCCCTAGAGATCTAACTACCCCCTCCCCCACAGACCTAATCTTCCTCCAGTGATCTAACCACTTCCCTCAACATTGCATTCCTCTACTCACCACAGGGAGGACCAAGCACATGAACCTTGAGAAAGTCTCATTCGACCTTCCTTCAAACCGTAACAGCAGCTCTGAGAGGTGTCACCTCAGCTAGCTCCCGAGAGCCTGGTGGGAACTAGCTGTGGAACACCTGCACTGTGCCCTGGCTGCATGGTTCACGGATGTGACAGCCACACTCTGCCTCTTTGCAAGCACCTGTGTGAGGTGTGGCGGAGGGTCAATGCTGGAGGGATATGCGGCTTTTCCCTTAGCTCAAGACAGCCAGGAGGCATAGCACAGCACAGCAATCCTGGGTCTCCGAGGGCTTAGTGAGGAGAACAAACCCATCTCTTCACCTGGAAATCTGCAGGGTGGGCCAAGAGTGGTGAACCAGGATAGGATGTTCAGTGGGTGGGCGTGTGCTCTCATGCTGGGTTAACGCCTGGCCAGCGTGTCCATGTCCTGACTGCTGGCCATGTACTCACACTCTGGGTTAGCAGCCTGCCTAGGATGGCCATGTCCTGACCACTGCCACATGTGATCATGCTGTTTTAAGTGGCAAAAGGGTCTTCAGCTATGTGAATAGGGAACATACAACAGTGGCAGTTATGAAGAAAACAACAAATGCTAATAAAGATAAGGCAAAAGGTAGGCCTATTTACTGCTCAACCAGCCCAGCAGTATATGTCAGTATGGTTATACCCTATGTCACAGGTGTGTCATGCGTATTCACCCAAAGGACTTTGAGTCAGGACCTCAGAGGCACTGTGCAGTCATGTTCATTGCAGCCTTGGTCACAGTAGGCAGGGTATGCAGACTGGTATCATATGGACAGAGAGAGAAAAATGGGAGCCTATGCTTTGTGTATGCTCGCATTTTAGCCTAGAGAAGAGTGGAATCATGTCATTTGCAAGAACACAGATGCCAATGGGGCTAGCCACAGTGTGTGAACTAAGCCAGTCTCGGGAAAACAAACAGCATGCTTTCTCTCATTTGCAGTTCCTAGAACGCATAGACACATAAAATCACAGAAGAAAACAAGCCAGCTGTCTTGCATTGTTCCTGTGAATCAGCTCATCACGAGGGTTCTTGCTGAGGGACCTAAGAGGCCAGAGTCAGAGGTTGGAGTAATGTGATCTGCAGCAGGAGGGAAGGACTACCAGCTTAGGGGTGCAAGTGGCCTCTGGGAGTCGAACAGGGCAGGAAAGGGGTTCTCCTCTCAGAGGTTCTGGAAAAAGCCAGCCTTGCCCTCACCCACACTTCAGCATGAGGGAGTCTGATTAGAGACTTCTGACTGCAAGGCAAGCAGGTATGCGCTGTGCCAGGCCACTGAGTTGGTGATTTTGTTTCAGCATCAAGAGGAAACTCATACATTAACAAAGATGCTAAAATCACTGGTTTGGGCACTGGATAGAAACTTCTTTTTCTAGCTTTGGGCAAGTGGCCTCATTTCTCTTTTACTTATCTGAAAATTGGGGCTAATCTAGCTGGAGTGTTGTTTAGGGGCCTAACCTGTTTGTGGTCCTAGGCTTCATCTCCAGCACTAAAAGAAAACACTCAACCTTCCAGGGTCAGCAAGGTACCCATGCGGGAACTGCTAGTCTTGGGCAATATGCAGATGGCATGGAGAATTGTGCTGGACCTCCTGGGAGCACTTTGCCAACACTGGCTATGACTGATTTTTATCTCCATGGCCCTTTCCTGACGCCACACACAGACAGCAAGGCCTGTGGCCCAGTGCGGGGCACCGGCCACAGATGGGGGTAGTGGAGTGATTCCCAGCAGTGCCCCGAGGAGCAGCTGGGAGGCTAGGACACACGATGAGGTCTCAGCAGGCCTGGGCCTGGATCTACCTCTCTCCTTTCTCCGCCCACACTCTCCAACAAGCTGTCTAAACACAGGCCAGGCGCCTGAGGAGGCCTTCCAAGGATGAGCCCTGGGAAAGGTTGGCGACAGCAGCATGCCGCAGGAGGAAGCAGCGTGTTTGCTTTCCTGCGGCCCGGGAGCTTCCTGCCCTTGGTGTGTTTGCTTTGCTTTCTGGCTGCTGCCTGCTGTGGAGGGTTAGCCACCTGGTGGCCTGGAGCCCTGGAGCCCTGGGTGGCTCTGGATCCTGACCTGAAGAAGTGTCTGGGACATCTCAGTCCCAAGATCTGCTCTTAGACTCACCAATGCTGAAGTCAAGGGCAGAGCCACCAATTCCACCAGCATGCCAGGCCCCTTCTGAGAATCTTTGCAGCGATGTTTCTTGAATCACACACACTCAAGACCTCTGTGCCAGCCCCATGTACCACTGTAAAAATGGAGGCACAGAACATGCTTGCCCTGCTCCATTTTCCTCAAGGGAACAGCCTGATCCTAAAGCAGAGTAAACTGGCAGCTTCCCTGATGAACATCTCCGAGCACAGATGTGAGGACTAGAACCAGGTAATTGGTAACAAAACCTTCCTCTCATGCTCTTATTCCCATCACAGGTCTCAGAAGGAACCAGTGGTACCCAGTGCCCTCCACCTGTGCTCTCATTCCTCTGCGGCCTTCAGCTCTAGACTTGTCACCTTGACGCCTCAGTGTGGTGGTGCTGCGGTGTCCTGGCTGGAACAGTCCCCTACAGCTGGTTCCAGTTGCCCTTCATCTTTTGACCTCTCCATGCTCCTCTGCCTTCCTGCTAGCTTGCACAAGTTAGCACCTCAGCCTCGGATTTCTGTTAACGAACAGTGGCCCTGATTCTCAAAAGTTGTGTTTCTTGTAAGCATCTTATTGGAATCCCTGGGCAGGATGGGCCCATTCATCTGCTTCCTGATTATTTGGAGACTTCAGTTATTAGCTGTGAGGGCAACTCATGCAGCTGGGCTCAGCTGCAGGAAGGCCTGTATGAAAGCAAGATCTGCTAGTGGGGACGGGCGAAAAGGCCACAGGGGCAGTCCAGAACTGGAAAAAAGAACCTCTCTGTGGTACCCTGATGGATGGCATCTGCAACCTCTAGAACAGACTAGCCTACTCTTGAAGGACCCTGCAGCGTTATGCCCCCCCCCCCATTAGGCAGAGTGTTAATGGGGGGATTAACAAAAAGGTCTAGCATCACTTGACCCCGAATCCCCACTTCTGAGACCCAATCATAGCACTGTGCCAAACTGCATGCTTGCACAGAAAAACAATGCTGTTGCTTTGACGGTAGACAGACAGGTGACTCTTGCCAGCAGACACTTAGAAGCCACTAAAACCAAAGGTTATCTTCACAGCATAGGCCACTGTGTGACAGGACAACAGCGAGGTGCAATGACTTGTGCTAGCCAAGGAGAGCAGAACAGAGACTGGGCACATTCATGTCATCTGCCACATGGATAGGGTTCTATTCCCATAGTCAAGTTTGGCAACAGTGGCCATCTCTGGGCATAAGAGTCTCAGAGGAACTGTCTGTATTTTCATCTCTTATTTTAGACACTTCTGTGCATTTTTAAACTAGGAAGAACTTGCCATTAACAAGTATAAAAGATGCCTGCTACCCCCCTCCCCCCAGCATAGGGAAGGGAAGCTGGTGTAACCTGCCCTCAGTTCCTTCCTTCCCTGAGTTTCTGGTTCAGCATTAGCTGCCTCTGCTCCCTCCTTCCTTCTAGTTAATGAGATGTCTGTGTCTCTGTTTTCGTTGGTCATCTCAGTTGCTTGGGTAGCTAAAGCTTGGTCCATGGTGGCTTGGTACCATTGGCTCCTTGCCTTTCAGCACTCATTGTGGGGCAGAGTGAAGGACCCCCAGAGCCCTGCAGATCCAGGCTTCTGCCACCTGACAGCTCTCTCCCAAGATGGCTGTTAGAAAGAGGTTGGCACTTGCTTCTTCTCATCTGGGCTCCTACCCAGCATTCCTTGTGGGAGAAACTCCTGCTGAACCATCTCCCAGCTGCACAGTTAAAGGGTGTGCAGTCCTATAGGAAATGGCTCTGTTCGGAAGCCCAACCACACTGTTATGTACAACCTATGTCTTTTCTCCTGCTTGTGAGCAGCCAGCAGGGCTCTGGGAAGAAGTGAGGTGTATCTCAGAAGTGCCAGGACGGAGCAGAGTTAACCACTTTGGAATTTCTTCTAGGAAGGGTTGGGAAGGTGACACATGGTCTCTGCTCTCTCTTCTGGGATCCCGTCTGGGTGTTTGGCTTTGATCAGCTTCCCCACCTCTAAAGGCTAGTCAACAAGCACATACAATCTGCCAATCAGCTTGGTAAGGGGCCAGGAAGACAGATGGAACTGGGCAGGAATTGGGGTATTAAGTAGTGGTGGTCAGTGAGCTGGCATTTCAAGTAGTGATGCTGGAGGGTGTCTGCCTGGAAGGGTGGAGGGTAGGATGAGCATTGAGTCAACTTGAATCAAGAAGCTCAGGTAACCTAAGCAAGGTCCCAGAGGTGCTAAGCCGGGCCACATCCCCTGAGAGCCTCTGGTCATTGGGGAGAGTCTGAAAACCATGAAATCTCTTCATGTAAATAGATGTCAGTGCAGTGGGCAGTTTTGGTCCACCTTGTGCTCTAGCTCATGTTCCCATGGTGATGCATTACCTCACCATAGGCCCAAAGCAGAGAGGCCAAACCCAGTGGCAACTTCTTCCTTTCAAGTCGTTATCTTGGCTGTTCTGTCACAGTAGTGGAGAGCTGACTCACACACCAACCTTTCCAGACCAAGAAAGGGAAGACCTGTGATTGGAGGCCAGAGTCGGGCAGTGAACAGGCGCTCTGGGGCACACAGACACCAAGCTTAGGAAGCACTGTTGGCCCTTCAGACCCAGGTGGTTTCCTGCCTGGGTGTGGCCTCCTGAGGCAGGTAGCACTGGCTCTCTCCAACCTCACATGAGGACCCTCACTTAACCATGTATACACAAATAAACATTGAAGACCTGCCCTTAAGCGGGTACCAGAGACCACAGTGGGAGAGAAAAGTCCAAGGCATGGCTCCCAAGGAAAGGTTGCAGCGTTCTCCATGTCCTGTCTGTGGCCTGTCCCTGGGTGTGTGCATCTGGTACCTTTATGAATATGGCACTGTCCCCTCTGCTTTCAGAGAGAGGAGCTTATCATCTTCTTATCGCCGGCTTCTCGAATACTGAGATTCTGAGCCTCTGCTACCTTGGCAGGCACCCAAGTGTGGCTGAGATGGTCAGTGTGTGTGTCTTATAGCTGCTTGTGAAGGTCTGCCTGGAGCCACATAGCTCTGGAGTGTCCGTCCTCTCCCTTGGCTGTGGGGGCCTGCTGGATCTCCGGCTCAGTCAGCATCTTTGTGTGACCGTATGTGCGCATGCGCTGGTTGCATTCTTTTTTTGCTGTCCGGGCGCTGAGCTGGGGTGGCTACTGAGCTCTCCTGTTGTCTTCAGTTAATTCTTCCGGGTCCAGGAGCGTTGCTGTGGTAACCAGTGCTGCCTGTCGGTGTCTGTATCCATAGGCACCAGCGAGCTCCAGTGTGCTGCAGCCCTCAAGCCATCCTCTTGTCTTCCAGGTCCTCACCTCTGGTGCCCTCCTGAGCCCTCTGGGTTCCACCAGGCATTCGTCCTTAGTCACCAGATGCTTAGTATCCTAACCATGTGCTGGGCACTGAAGACCAAGCAGCATCCTCCCAGATCCCTGCCCCATAAGCCTCCCCTTCTCGCCTCACTGGGGCCTGAATGGGTTAGTTCCTTGGGTCACTGTCATCCTGTTGCAGCTTCTCCCTGAGAAAGATGGGCATATAGAGAGGTTAAGTGGGCTGCTCCAAAATATACAGCCAGCTTTGAAGCCAGGAAATTCAACTCCATGGCCTATGCTCTCACTTTATTTATTTATTCATTTATTTATTTACATATTTATTTATTTACTCATTTATTTGTTTGTTTATTTATTTATTTATAGACAAGGGCTCATGTCTCTCAGGCTGGTTTTGAAGTCACAGTGTAGTCAAGGATAACCTTAAATTCCTAATCCTCCT
Organism: Psammomys obesus; assembly: GCF_907164565.1. Classification (NCBI taxonomy): domain Eukaryota; kingdom Metazoa; phylum Chordata; class Mammalia; order Rodentia; family Muridae; genus Psammomys; species Psammomys obesus. Next base: position 1,072,713 of record NW_026593931.1, read on the forward strand.
GCCTCTAACTCCCAAATGCTGTGTGTGCCACCACCTCTGGGCTCTATGTTTTTGGTGATTATTCTTTACAGCACATAAGATATAGGAGCTATTATTTCAGCTAGTGGTAACTGCCACAAAGGAACAGAAGACAGTGGATGAGGGCATGGGAAGCCAGGACAAAGACATTGTTGGTTTTTAAGTCAGGTTAGGATGGAGTAGCCTGAAGGTTGGAGGAACAGTGGAGGCCTGGGGCAGGGTGGAGGTGAGCTTACCAAAGGCTAGAAAAAGACAGGCCATTGTGGTGGAGCCTAGTGGACCGTACCAATTCCATGGTAGTCGTAAGTTTCTTCCTGTGTGCTTCTCTAGGTGGCCATTCGGGGACTCTGCAAACTGTGGGTTCCTTGGCCTGAGATAGAAAGCTGTTGGGCTAGCCTGCTGGAGGGTTAGTCTTAGTGGAAGAGAGGATGGCCTCTTTGGGGAAGCCATTCTAATCCCTGTCATGGTGAGCTGACCCCAAGCAATGCAAGAATTTCTGTCAAGATCAGTACTATGCCTGTGAGACCCACAGCTGACATGGATGCAGGAGGGAACCTACCCAGCCACTCCAAGCCCCAAATTTTCTGTCACACTCAGAACTCATGAACTGCTGTCATGAGCCACACCATGATATTTTGGTCATTGTCTGGCTATACACCGTGGGGGTTCCATAAACTTATAATGGAACTCAAAAATGACTTTTGCCTAGTATTTTTACTCTGCTTTTTCTTCCTTTTGTATTTTTTTCCCTTTGCGACAGGCTCACACTATGTAGTGAAAGGCTGGCCTCAAAGTCACTGTGTAGTCTAGGTTGATCTTGGACCTTTCATTCTTCTGTTCTCAGCCTCTTGAGTGCCAGGATTAGAGGTGTATGCTGTTACCGCCATATCTAGCTTGTTGATGAACGTTTTCTGTTTATAGATGTGAATCATGTCACAGGTGCCTACATTCCCTGTAGTTATCCTGCAGTGACATACTGTACAGATCCATACCCTAGAATAGGAACTGACCCATTGAGTCCCTGCACAATGTACTGTCCCATGTGGCTGGCATCAGTCCACTCTATGATGACCACATACTGATGGGCTCACTTACAGATGTTGTGTCCAGGATATGTCCCTATTGTTGAGGGGCATGTGATTGTCCTTGCTGTGTCAAGGCAGTGAGCCATGGAGATGATGTGTTACTTAGCAATTTCTAACAGACTTCTCCAAACAAGAGGAAAACCCTGATCTTGGAGTCCAGGAGACAAGTTCCACGTCTGTGTCCATCAGTGACTTGTTGTGTGGTTTGCTCTCTTCTCTGCTTTTAGCTGGCTTCGGAGCCTTGTCAGAGAGCATGCTCTGTAGCAGCAGCCTGGGAAGAGGCAAGGGCCAGGGCTCTAGGTCTCATCCGCCCTAAAGCATCTTGGATAGACTCTTCTGAGGAGCAGAAGGGCCAGGTGGAGAAAGGAAGGCATGTGCTCTGGGTAGAGGGAACAGCAGGTGTAGGGTAGGCAAAGGTGTGGGAAGACACAGTAGCCCCATACTGCAAACAGGGGTGGTGGTGAGGAAGCATGCAGATTGCCAGAACCTTGTCCAGCACAGAGCACTTTGTAAATGGCATCATTGCAACCGCTAGGGCACAAAACCATGTGCCAGGTGGGTTGTCTAGAGTGTGAGGAGGTCCCATCTTTATCTGCTTTGGTAGGTGGCGAGCTAGGTGTGTGCTGGTTTGGCTAGAGCTTGGCTGCTTGAGGTGATGCGTGGAAGCAAGGAGGCTTGGGAGTTGACAGTGAGGTGGTCTGTCCGACTAGTGTAACTCATCAACTTGACAGGGTGTAGAATCATCTGGGAGACAGGTATATGGTCATGCCTGTAGGCAGTTGTCTTTATTAGGTAACTGATGTGGGGAAAGCCATCCTAATGGTGTCAGGACCTTGGCCGAGTAAGTGGAAAAAGCCTTGTGTACTGGCAAGCGTGTGACCATTGTTCTCTTCCGACTAAAAACTTAACATGACCAGTTGCTTCAAGCTCCTGCTGCCTTGACTTCCCTGCCCCTATGGACTATACATTGAACCGTGAGCTAAAAAGAAATCCTTTCTCCCTTGAGGTGCTCTTTCCAGGGTACTCTATCCAAGTAGCAGAAGAAACGAAGCCAGGGACCCAGTTCTTTTCCTGTGGGATGTGCTCAAATGGAGGAGATGAGCCTGCATTAACAGCTTGTGTGGATCTTTCTCTTCATCTTCAAGCCTCCATTGGAAGTGGCAGAAGGTTCAGGCCTGGTGCTCACTCCAGGTCACATAGGCTGTTCTCCCTTCCTGGCAGGAGACTTCTAAGATGTTCTCACCAGTGGGGGAAAGGGGCTTCCTGGAAGCTCAAGTTACAGCTCAGACCTGCTTATAAGTGTGCAGGGATGGCTCCACCTCCTGGGGAAAGGTTTTGCTCAGGACCTTTTGTTGAGGGGTTCCCTGCTCCCCTCTCGGCTTCAGTTTCTTCATGCCAGTGGCACAAAAATCAAGTTTATCTACAGTCATATCTTGCTTCACACTGACCATGGGTGTGTGCCAAGGTGCCATGAATGGGAGGTTGTATTTAGAAACCCAGATGCCCAGCTTGCTTGGTGAATCAGAGTTGGGGGCAGGCTGTGAATTTAGCCTCACAAGCCTACTATGTCATGTGCCAGAAATGGCCTGTGTGGAGTTGCTTACCTGGCGTGTTCCTGCTGTCCTCTGCCATCTGGCTGGTGTTTTGATGGAGTGATGACTTAAGACTCCAGTCTTTTAAGTGTTAGTTTTGCTGAAAACCCACTTTGGGATGCAACAGATGGGACAGGGAGTAGCTTTGTCAGCACAGAGCTGAAAGAAAGCGAATCACCTTAAGCTGGGCTAGAAGACTCCATAATCAGAGCACAGCCTGATTATGAGTGACAGGAGCATCCTCTGGCCTTTCTGTGTTGTTTTGCTACTCTGAATGGCACTTGGTCCCTCATAGAAAGATCCTCACAGAAAGGAAGGTGTTAGTCCCTGATTTTACAGATGGAGAAACTGAGGCCCAGAGTACAGTCACGCTGTGCATTTAAAGAAAGGACAGGCCCCAAGGTTGAATGCCTACAGTGCATTATGACATCAGCTGGCAGGCTAGCAGGCAACCTCAGTATTGTTCTGACAGGACCTACTGCCTTCATGCCGGCCCTCTGCTCATTTAGATGATGAAGCAGGGCATCATCTGAGTCATGCTTATGTTGCTAATGTTAAATAGTCACCTGGGGAGGCTAGTTGGAAGCTCCCCCATTTCCAAGTACAAGTGAGGCCAGGAATAGAGGGACTGATGATAGCTGGGAAAGCCCATGTTCAATGGAGATCCTATAAATGTGCAGAGAGAGAGAGAAGGAGAGAGAGGGGGGTACCGTAGGAATTTGAGAAACAATGGTAAGTTTTCTCTTTGCCAAATACATATTTACCTTTTCAGACATTTATCTAGGCACTCATCCATCCATCTATCCTCCTACTCACCATCCACTCACCCGCCTGTCAAAGCTCACGTATTATCTATCTGTCTTTTGTCTGTCCATCCATCCACCTGCCTATCCATACCCCATCCATCTATCCATCCATTCATGCATTCATCCACTCCATCTTTCCAGTTACATGCCCATACATCCAAACATCTAAGTAAAAGAAAAAAAAATTAAAAACACATCCAAGGGAAGAAGTCAGCCATCCAGCCATGTTTATTTGTCACGCTGTAACCCAGGTGGGGGAACTGGACATGACCCTAGGCACTGAGGGGCCCCCAAGCACACAGGCCAGGGGGCTCGGGGCTGTGGTCTCACAGGCATCTGAGTTTCAGCAGCAGCTGTGGAGACACAGTTCAGAGTTGCAGTCTCTTTGTGGCTCAACACAATCAAAATAGTTCTCTGCTGTCTACCCTGCACCCTGCCCACAAATACAGATACCTGATCACACTCCCCGGGACCACAGATGCTCAGGCATACGTCTCCATACACATAATCTGATCTCCCAGGCACATAGGGGTACATGCAAGCTGGTGCACACGTGAGCACTCTGAAGGTACTTCTAAACCCTGACACAGGAGTGTGTGCACGTGCCTACATGTGCCTACATGCACACAGGTGGAAATGCATGTGGGACACATGTAAAAAATATCCCCAGCCTTCTGGAGGGGTTTCCTGGTTCAGAGACACAGGTGCAGCCAGGTCCGCTGCGGAGGGGCCACGCCTACCACTTTCACTGTGGTTGGCCAACAATTCTTGGCTTCCTCATTTCCCCTTCTTTCTGACCCCTTCTCTTAGGACTATGCCTCACCTGCAGGCACACAGGCAGTGGCTGGGCTGTCCAGGTGGCTTAGCGGCATCCCTGAGAATGCCGGGTCCCACTGATGATCACAAAATGTGCTCAACACTAACTCATCAGCTACGGTAGTCCATCCTGAGGTCACCTCCCAAGATTACCGTGCAGTGACCCCATTCTAAGACCTGAGCTTAGCAGGCTAAAGCTGGAGGTTGGTTCCCTCTCTTTTAACACAGCTATCCCAGTCCAGGCATCTGGGAACTGCTGTGGCCCCCTTGGCAAATGGAACTCCAGAACCCAGCTGTGTGAGGGTGCTCAGGGGACCTGCCCACACACCTGGCCTTGTCCTCCTGCCCCTGAGTGAGTACCAATGTTAAGAAGCATGGGGTATGGGGCAACACAGGCAGACTCCATATAAATAAAATATCCATAGAAAAATAGTCTTTTAGAAACCCTCTTATCCAGTGGTTCACTTTCCAGGAGCTGGAAACTGCTGGGAACTTATGAGCCATGTGCCCTCACACGCACTATTCCCAATGGAGCTTCCCTAACGCCGAGGTTTGAGCTGTGGAGGGCAAAAGGATGGGGGCATGTCCTGGAGACAAACAGCTCCAGATCTGGACCAGCTTAGATTCTGGATAGGTAGCAGCAAACAGCAAAAAACAAAACAAAAAAAAATACAAATGTGTGTGCATATAGATCTATATGTGTATAAAGACCATCTTCTCTTTGTACTTAAGACCTACCGCTGCAGAAGGGTACTTGCAAAATCAACTAGTAGAAACATCTGCTTAAAGAATAGTTATGTACAGTTGTTCTCCGCTCCCGGTCCTAACAACAGTCATCCGGCCAGGACCTCAAGCAGGCCCACTTCGATTGCAGAAAACGGATCCCGACGAAGTGGAAGAATTCTCTTTAATTAAATAAATTAATATTATTTCTTATCAGAATAAATTGTTAAATATTGCTATGGCGTGGCCCGAGGCTCCAGCGCGCCTGCCGCAGAAAACTTTGTTCCAGCCAAGGAGGCGGTCAGGCAGTGTGTGGGGGAGGGTGGCCTAGCAGCATCCCCGTGGAAAAGAATGGGCGAGGCCTCTGAGAGGTGCTTCCCGCAGGAGTCTGCAGGATAGCTGGGCCGCTCCTCCCCCTCAGCAGAAAAGACAAGAACAGTGCTTCTGTGGTTCCCTGTGAGGATCCAGGCAGTGGCCTACAGGGAGATTTGAGTCCTGCCTGCGATCTGACCTGTGACCTCCACTCACTTGCAGGTGTACATCTCGGTGCGCTCACTGCACGTGTTGCACTTGACGTAGCAGCACCAGTGGAATTTGCAGTTGCACTGCCACACCCGGGCGTACTGGTGTGTGTTGTAGCCGCGGCCGCAGCACATGAGGTCACAGCCACTAGCCTGGGGGGCTGTCTTATTGCAGGCACGGCCCTGCGTACCCACGCTGCCTGTCACTGGGTCCTCTTCACAGTAATTGGGTGACTTCTCGATGTACACCAGGTCAGTGTCCATGGGCTTCCGGTAGGACAGGGGCTTCTTGATCTTCAGGAAGGTGGGTCTCTTGTTCCGGCTGGCGCGCACGGGTTCCACATGGACGGCCTCGTTGTATTTGTCCTTGAGCACGTAGCCTAGCTCTCGGAATTGTGGCAGGGTGGTCCAGCATGTCTTAGTGGTACAGGAGCCTGACACACCGTGGCACTTACACTCCAGCTTCATGTTCTCCTCCAGGATCTGCAGGGAAGACAGGAGAAGCACAGATCCCATCACTGTGGCTCATAGCCAAGTGCAGGCCCAGACCAACCCTCCAGGCCCTCTCAGGCAGCAAAGCCTTTCGTTTTCTTCTTCCGTGCCTGGGCCTGGACTCCAGACCCTCTGCCCCCCACAGCCTGGATGCAGTGCCCTCCCTGGATGTGTGTGCGCCCTGTTTACTCTCAACTCCTTTATTCTCTGTTCTCCCAGCCTTTTAAGACCAGACCAGCTCGGTACATGTTGCTTCTCTTTGGTGTAAGTGGGTATAAGATCAGTTCTAAACCACATCTACAACACAGGAGGGTTCGATTTAGAAGATGGGCTTTTCGGATTCCTTGCCAAACCTGTGACTTTTGTCAGCACTGGGTGAGGACCAAAGTCCTTCTGGGCTGGTTTAAAAGCTGGCCCAACGTTGGCAAAGCTGTCCATGGCATCCTGGGGCAACTGTTGCTTACACACTGCCCAGAGGCCTGTGGCAGTAGGTCCCTGAGCTGAAGGCTGGGCTCCAAAGCTCTAAGGGGATAGTGGCTCCCCCTGCCTCATGCAACCTGCCTCTCCCACTAGGCCTCTCCTCTTCCTGCAGTCACTGTTGACCTGGGCATGTGGTGACCTTTGATGGGCCCTTAATGAGGTGACATCCAGCCTAGCTCTGCTAACTCTGCACTCTGAAAGTCTCAGAGATCTCACTGTATTCAGCATAGTCACAACTGCCCAGGCCAGGACTGGTCACCCATCAGGCAGCCAGCGGCCTCCCCGGGGCACTGACAATAGCAGAGGAAACACATTCTTTTATCCTAGCTTCCACACCTTGAGGCCAGGCTAGATCCTGGCTTCTGACCTGCCCTCTTCCATGCTTGAGGTCAGATAGTTGAGGCTTCCAAGCCCCTACGATGACAGTCTCTAGCACCTTCTAGGCCTCAGCAGGTACTCAAACAATGCCCAAAGGGAGTTAACCAAAGGAATCTGGACTACTCCCTAACAGGTCACACCCCTGGGTCCCAGGTTAAAAGAAAGTTTATATGGGCATGCTAGGGTTTGACTCTCACATCAACACTTCACAAGGCCAAAGTAAAACTCAGAAGGGGATAAATACATACCCGGGTCTAGCCTCAGTGGGCAGGCCCCTGGAAAATGTTGAGGAGTTTCTGGACAGATTCCCACTGGACCCCAATGGGAAGTTGTGTTCCCACCATTAAAAGTCCCAGTTCCTGCTGGACATCCTGTCTGGATTCCAGCAGGCCTCCAGTTCCAGGTGGTGGGCTACCTTTTAGACCTATTGATTTCATCTTATGTATTAAGAAACCTTTTTTTAAGCATTCCATTCTGATACAGCTCATATACCGATTAACAAGATAGGGTCCTTCCACCTGTTACTCCCTGAGTATCTATCTCCTGGGCAATGTTGAACCATCTGTATATCAGTGTTCTCCATGAGGGCAGAATTTCTTGGGACCCAGGGGAGCTCTGCCCTAGTGGCTTGCCTCAGGGCACTTAGAGCCAGACAGAGAAGTGCCTGCCTATTCTAACTGAGGCAGTGACACAGGTGGGTAGCATGTGCTCCAAAAAAGCTCCTCAGGGCTTAGTGTCCACCTGTTTCCTACAGAGCTTGGATCTGGACCTTGCTCAGCCTCCTTTCCCAGAGAACTCCAACCGGGGCAGCCATTGATGCATGGTGACTGGCCTGGTGGGGCAAAGATGCCCCTTCTGTGTGCAAGGAGAATGGAGGGCTGTTTGGCCCCAGGTGCATTCCATCATTCACTTGTTCATTTTTCAAAGAATACATGCTCTGTGTTCCTAGTATCATCTGTGCTACAGACAGGGGAAGGAGCAGGGGGCTTCCTCCAGGAGGCCTGACGACAACAGACACCAGCCCCACCTGCTCTGAGGTGCATCCTTTTCCGTGTCTGAGCTTATGGTTCCAGACCCAAGGTAGCCATGGAAGTCACAGAAACTGGTGGGTACTGTGGACTGAAAAAATAGCAAGAAACACTTGGAGCAAGGTTGGGGGTGGGCTCCAGGAAGGTAGGAGCTGCACAGGACCCAGGGAATAAGGAGGAATGATTAGAACAGCATTGCCTGTGCCTGTGTGGGCTGAATGCAGCCCCTGAGAGGAAAGGGAAAGAGGCCCTCTGGATGGGGAGTAGAGACTCAGGGTGTCGGGGCCGAGGAGCAGACAGGGAAGTGTCTGAGTCACATTGCAGGCAGCCACAAGCTCATTCTTGATGAAGTATTGTTTAGGACAGAGGTGAGAGTGGCAAAAGAGTAACCTGAGGGACGCTGTCCTCAGTGCCCAGGCCGGAGATGATATAGCTCTAATGCAGGCAGCAACCATGGGAGGAGAGAAGAGGTGAAATGCGGTGATTGTGAGTGGGCCAGCCATGGGTGGGGACATCTGCACTGAGTCAGAAGGCCGGAGCTTGGGCTTGAGGAAGAGTATGTGTACAGGGAGCACATTCAGGCTGAGCCAGTGGCCAGGATGAGGGACCTCTGCAGATCAGGGGGATGTCTTTTGGTGCAACTGGACCTTGGCTCCCATCACCTGGCATGCCTTGTGGGGGTCATGTGGAATCCCAGGAAGAATTCTGTCCTTTCTGCAGACTAACACATGAGTAAGTGCAGCCGGAAGAAAGGTAAACACTCAAGAATTTTTATGTTAAAATTGGTTGCAAAAGCACAGAATGGGAGAGACTGAGATAGACTGAAAGCTCTGATGACCACAAACCCAGTATTTGCTATAAAATTGCTAAAAAGCCAGAAGTCTGAGGTCATGTTGATGGATGCCTAATGTACACACATACAGAGAATGGTTGTCCTTTGTGATTTCTAGAAGGGAAGAAGAGCAGCCAAGCCTGGTACTGCACATCCGTAACAGCAGCACTTGGGAATCTGGGTTAGAAGAATTGTTACCCAGTGAAGTCCTGTCTGTCAAAAGAAAGGAGAATCTGGTATAACAGGACTAGGAGAGGGGGCCAGAACAGCTCAGCCTAGAGAAAGCAATATCCAGGGTCCTTGAGCCCTGTCCCACTGACTCTGAATTCTTATCTGGGACAGGGTAAGCAGGAAGGACAGAGTGACTAAAAGACAGGACTTGGACCATGGTAGGAGGGGTCTTTTCTGGGCAGCTGAGCCCTGCTCCTTGAAAGGTTAGCCTTCTCTACCAAGCTCACCCCTCCTGGGAGGTGACTCTTGTGAAAGGGTAAGCTCCCTGTCTTGGAGTATATACAGCTAGTAACTGGTTCTTCAGAGGGGCTTTCTGCACCCAGAGGGTGGAGCTGCAGCTGAGATCCTTCTGTGACTCCCAGCACTGCCCCAAACCTGTCTAAGGCAGCAGGAAGGATTTTCCCCGCACCGCCGGAGGGAGAGACATCAATCTCTTTCTGACAAGTCCTCCAGGAAGTGCCGACAATGTACCAGGTGCTGCCCAGAGCCCAGAACTCCTCAGGGTGGGGTGCTCAGGTCTGGGAAGGCCTGGGGAGAAACTTGGCTTCAGAAAATTCCTTGACTCATACATTGTGCCAAGTAGATACTATCAGAGTCTGCCTTCTGGGCCTGCCCCAGACCCTCACAGTGGCAGTGGCACAGGGGATCTGGAGGACAGGAGGAGTTTTGAGAGGAGAGGAATTATGCATGACCCCTGTCTCCTGCTCAGTCGGTGCCACAGGGCACCCGTCACCAAAGTGTGGGTCACACGGCACAGCATCCAGAGGATCATCTCACTCTCCATACTGTTTCCCAGTGTTGAACATCACTGTCTGTCCACGACCCCCAGCCTGGAGCCACACTGAAGCTATCTGAGCTTCTCAACATGGTCAGGACTTCCTGATTCCTGGGTTGGATCACCTCTGCTGAGCCCTCCTCAGGAATGTGCTTCAGTCTAGGAATGTACCCTCCTCCAGGATCTATTCATCTTCTGCACAGGTCTGGCCTTCCCCAGCAGGACACTCTTTTATTGGCACTTTATTTTCTATCAAGGCTGATATGGCTGACACTGGGTCCTCAGTGAGACTTGCCCCAGTCACTAAAATGGAAGTCATCCCACTGGTCACTGGTTCCAGTTCCCCACCAGCCACCTCCCTTTGCCAGATCCTACCTGTCATTGCTCCTAGTTCCCACAGCCACCTCTCCAGTTCTCACTAGTTATGGCCCCAGTTCCCACCAGTCTGGGTGCTCCTTAGCAAGGTAGGAGGTGGAGAAGGGAGACTCCCCAGAAACTAAAGCCAGCTAGCCTAGTCTATGTCACAAGGAAGAGCAAAGAGACCCTGTCTCAAAGATGGTGGAAGGCGAGGAGTGACATCTGTGGTTGTCCTCTGACCTCCACACAAATGCCTGCCGCATGGCGCATGTGCACCTGTACACACACACACACACACACACACACACACACACACACACACACACACATGCCACCGCCACCACCACCACCACACCACCACCATCACCACCCATAACTATAAGTTCAAAGGGCATGGGGAGGCCAGGACCTGGGAGCGGAAGGCTGAGAATCTGAGGTAGCTGTCATTGCTGCTTCCTTCCCTGGTCTCCTCTGAGGCATAGATCCTGGGGCATTTCTACCTCTGGTGATGGACAGGGATCCAGGTGATCAGATTCTCCGTGGTGATAGCATGCTGTAACAAGACAAGCAGGGAGCACTTGCTCCTCCCCACTGTTTCTTCTCTTGCTGCTAGTCCTCCCCCTTTGCTCTTTCTCCCACTGCTCCTGCTGCTCCTCCCCAGTTCCTCCTCTTGCTGCTCCTCCCCCATTGTTCCTCCTCCTGCTGCTCCTTCATGTCTGCTCTTCCTACTGCTCCTCCTCTCACTGCTCCTCCTCCTCTCTATCCCCATCCTTCACTAATCCTTTTCATCGCACTCCTCCCCTCCTGCTCCCCTCTTCCTTGGACCCATCCATCATAAGCCAAAAGCTTCCTTGCACTTAACTGCAGCTGTATTCCTCTGGGCAACGCAGATGAAAGAGAGAAACAGCTTTTTCTGTAAATACTTGGGGTATTTTCTCTTTGGTCACATTCTTTAAGCCATACTGAGTGCACTCACTTCAAGCCAGTGTCCCTATCTCGCTCAGGCGGGTACAGGCACAGCTGCATTCCACACACTGGGGCCACCCGAAGCCCTTGTGCTGAAGACCTGAGCATCGAAGACATGCCCAGGAAAAGGAGCTTTGGCCTAGCCAGAGAGACTTTCTGGTATAAACTAGGCCTTTGGAAATCATTGTCTATTGGGTGACAGAGGCTCAGATGCTGTTTGTGACTCCCTGTAGTTCATGAGTTATGGACTTGTCCAGAACATGTCCTCTAACTCTTCTAGGAACCTGCCCTTCATAAATGGCTCCAGTCTTGCCTCCTCTTAGGTTCACACTCCTCAGGCACACCTGTATGCCTGACACAGGTCTGCTGAGCTCAAACAGCCGGAAGTAACGAATTCCCTCCTATGGGTGAACCCACACTGCTCCACAAGTACACGCCCTTGTGCTCATTACCATACAAGCAGTGCAAGGTCTCATCTGCACAATGATTCAAATCCTCCCTCAAAGTCACACATGGGCCACATGCTCACACACCTCCACACACAAGGCACGATTGTGTATCTGTCTCCTCTCTCCCCCCCCCCCCCCCCCCCCCCCCCCTCCTAGTTTTTTTCTCTCCCCCCCCCTGCCCTGTTTCTTTGTCTCTTGCTTTTTGAGACAGGGTTTCTCTCTGTAGCCTTGGGTGTCCTGAAACTTGCTCTGTAACCAGGCTGGCCTAGAACTCACAGGGAGCCAGAGATCCACCTACCTCTACCTCCAAAGTGCTGGAATTAAAGGCATGCACCACCACCACCCAGCCACACTTGGGTATTTTTACACTCATATAATGACACACCCACAGCACATCCCCCACCACCACTAATCCAGAAGAATGAGGTGGTAGCAGCCTTTGGCCATAGCTCACCTCACTCAGGCTGGGGATGGGCTCTCAAAAGTTCTTACTAACACAAAGGGATTGTGGGTGGAACAATGGATTTCTCCTCAACCCTTTATTTGGGGGTGGGAACAAATGAAAAGAAAAAAAAAAAGATGCCTAGCATTAACAGCACCCACCAACCTGATGTTCTGACCAGCCCTTGGAGATCTAGGATGTAGCTGGCCTATACAGCCCATTCTAAAACCTGACATCTGTCAGCCCCTCCTCTCTTTTCATCCTAGACTCATGCACTTTTGGAGACAGCTTCAAGGCGGCAGTCCCTAGTACATGGACAGCACAGAGGTCAGACCAGAAGGACAAGTTGACATGTATTCTTTGCAACAACAACCATGGCAGTTCAAATGTCACCAGACAAATAGGTTTTGATAACTTCTTGCAAATGGAGGCATTTTGTCATATTTCACCAACATACAGTTAAGGTGCCATGAGAAATGTGGGTGGGGTACTCCCACCAGAACCCATCGGTCCTCAGGGCTATTTTCCCTTAGCGTCTAACCACAGAATAGCCACTGTAACCTGAAGACTAGCTTTACATAGGTAATGCCACCATGTGACAGTCAGAGCTCCTGCTGGTACCCAGGGTGCCATCAGACCTTACCTCAAAACAAGCTGTGTAGATTTCTCTCTCCTAAAGTTCCCAACTTCCCTTTTCCCCCAAACCAGAGGCCTGTAAAGTATGGGTGTATGTGTTTCACATTGCATTCCTATTCTTGGTTTATTTCCCCTAATGCAATCTGAACTGGAGGTTTAGCTCTGTATTGTTTGGCTTTGACACTAAAAACTCTCCATATAATGGAATAGTCTTTTACCGTGAAAAGGAAAGAAGTGCTGTCACTCAGATTTCTGTCGCAGCAGCAGAATTCCTAAGGTCATTGATGCACAGGGGGAATTTGCACAAGGTTTATTTTAACCTGTGGTTTCCAGAGAAAAACTCTCTTTCCATATATTTGCTTGGTCCTGCTGCTTTGGATGTCACAGTGCATCATGGCAGAAGCACAGTGGAAAGCTGCTGACCTCATGGTGACCAGGAAGCAGAGAGAGAGAGAGAGAGAGAGAGAGAGAGAGAGAGAGGACTAGGTAGGTAGAGGTCCTACTCTCTCCTTCAAACACATGCTCTAAGCCACCTAATGTCCCCTCACTTAGCTGGCAACTAAGCCTTTGGCAGGTGGGCTTTGGAGGCTATGCTACAACATGGATGTGCCCCCCACATACATGAACAAAGCCTGTCACAGTACCACATGCAGTATGATCCCATTTACATGGAAACATCTAGACTAGGCAAATCCACAGAAACAGAAAACACATCCGTAGTTACCAGGAAACTGGGGGAATAGGGGAGTGAGGAGTAGGATGAGGGCTGATTGTTTTTGTTGACTTTTTGTTTTCCTTAAACAGGGTCTCATGTAGGCCAGGCTTGCCTTGAATCTTTGACTCTCCTGCTTACACCTCCCTGCTATGGGGACATTGGAGGGATTTGTTTGCTTGCTTTTTGAACTGTGACTGTCAGTGGTTACCAAAAGGTTTCTCTTCCAGGTGCTGAAGGTTTTAAGTTTGTTTTGGTGGTGGCTGTGTATCTACGAACCTGTTAGGAACTATCCAACTATATACTTTACATTGGGTGATTGTGTGACACATGGGTGGCTCAATAAAGCTGCTGCTGCAAAAAAAACCTGTGGGGCCAGCAGCCTTGAAGCCCTGAGCATAGCTACTCATGCAGTGCATGTGGAAAGTATGGCCCTGGCCTGGTGTATGGCTGGCACCTGCTTCTCCTCCCAGGCTGGGCTTTTCTGCCCTGCAGAGTCAGTGGGAGCTGGATTTCCAGAAGCCTGGCCCAGGCTCTCATAGTTCTGATTTGGTCTCAGTTGTGGACAGGCATGGGCAAGCATTCAAAGCTCTTCTGGTGCTTTTAATACATGTGCAAAAGAGAGAATCCTGGTCTATCTTTCTGGCCGTTTGAGAGCCCTGCCCTCAGCTAGGGCCTATGTCGGGTGCTGGTGAAGTGAGGCTGGTCAGGCAAGGTCTCTCTCCTCAGGAGACTCTGCATGGCTAGGGGGCAAATAGGCCAGTGAATCTCTTCCTTAGATCTGGTCCACACAGAAGCCTTTGCATTCTGTATGCACCAAGCAAGTGATGTGCCTGTGAGGCTTTCTGGAAGAAGGGACCTGTGAGTTTTGAGGCGTAGACAGAAGCAAGGCCAGGGCAGCACCAGCAGCAGAAGTACCTGGGCCAAAGCCCAGAGGCTGCAAAGACCAAAGGCTTATAAGGAGACAAAGGAGAGAAGTTGGGTGCATCTCAGCAATGGGCAAGGTAGGAAAGGGAGGATGTGGAGGCCCCACAGAGCTCTGGATGGACTTCCCGGGAGATTACATACTGGGCCATACCTACTCCTGGAAGCCAGAACACATCTGGGCATAGCTGGGCTTCACTGCAATGGGGATAGGGGCAATTATCAGAGACCAAGTGGCCACTTCTTAAGAAGACAGCTTCACCCTACCCTCTGGTGCCCAGGACACCTGCTGACTCTCAGCCATGTGAACACCCTCAGTGAACAGTTGGTACCAGGCATTCAGGGGAAGCCATGTTTAGTCCCATTCAAGACCCCTGTGTGTGTCTGTCTTGCTTGTGGCACCCTTCCCCTGGGTGCTCAGGTTTGGCACCCTTCTCTATCTGGCTCTCTTGTACCACTCTAGTTAGCATCCTCCCAGCCATGAGTTGTTTGAGGACTTGCTGGTTTTCCTGTGTGGAGCTCTATGATCCATGAGACATCTGGAAGAAGCTTTCTCCTTGGAGATGCTCAACAGGCACCCATTAGTTAGGAATGGCTGGCCTCAGGTAGCTGGAGCCTACACGCTGGGGGGTCTCCTCTGAGATACCCTTTCCTGGCTGGGAATTATATTCGATTTCTGTTGGATGGAACTGAGGTTCTTCTGATTGAGTGTCTGGTCTTGATCCCCTGGACCTCTCCCCACGTCCCCATGTCCAGGCACAGAGGGTGGGCATGGCTGAAAGGAGAATGGCTTCCTAGTGTTGCTCTAAGCTTCGGGGTCTGCTTCAGGAGCTGGGATCCAGGGCTTCCAAGAACTTGGCCTACTCCAGCCTTGCCAACAAAAGGTGTTGTGCCTTCTTTGCTACTCCAGAAGCTCCCTGGCTTCAGGCTCCAGGCCACCCTAGTAGATCTGCAGAAGTGAATGGGCCTGGAAGTTCCCCTGAAGCCCTGCCATGCTGAAAGACTTAGAGTCTCTTACTGCAGAGGAGAAAGAACTTTCAACATTTTTGATTCAAGTCCCAGGTCTAGCACCTCCTGGCTGGGCCACTCGAAGGACATTGCTTAGTTTCTCTGAACCTGGTTCTTTGGCTACAAAATTGGGGACTGGTAAGAGAAGCCACCTCTGGGTTATGTGAGTTAAATGTGGAGAATAGACCTGCTGGTCCACCAGGGAGGGGAAGGGGCTGCAGGAACCTAGCACAGCCTCCTCATTTTTCCAAGACTGTCCTCAGCAGAATCTATAGCTGCCTTGGGGACCCAGGCAGTGAAGCTGCATCTCCCCTGCCAGACTTTGCTAAGTCAAATTTGGAGCTTATAGTGGGAGATCCTAGAAGCAATGTGATGTTCTACACTGAAGTGTGCAATGAGTATCAACACTAGATCACAGACAATTATTATGGAAAAGCAGCACACAAGGCCTCAATATTCTTATACTGGTTACATATTGGATTATAGTAATGTATTAGACTAAATAAAATACATTATTCCATTTAACAGCATCTTTTTCCTCCTTCAGTTCTGGGGATCAAACCCAGGGCCTTGTGCATGCTAGACAAGTGCTCTCAACCCCTGAGTCACATCCCAGGCCTCTTCTTGCCTTTTTGACGTGGTCACTAGAACAGGTTACCCATGTGGCTCATAATAGATTTCTATCAGATAAGTACAGGTCAAGATCCCTGCTGCCCAATTGCTGTCCCTAAGCCAATATCCCAGCCTGTTTTCTGTGGCTATAGCAGAAAAGTGGAGAGTAGGTAATTTAAAAAGAATACAGAATTATTAAGCTTAGTTCTGGAGGCTGAAATCATAAGTGCATGGATGACACTCACATCTGTGCCGTGTCACAACATGGCAGAGGGTGTCACACGAGAGAGAGAACAGTGTGGGAGCTCAGGTCTCTCCTCTTCTTTTTATAAAGCCACTGATGCCACCCTGAGGGCTGGCCTCAAGACTTTATCCCTAGTCACCTCCCAAAGGCCTTACCTCCAAATCTCCATTTGGTTTCCAACACCCAAACTTTTGGGACACACATCCCAGCCATGTCACTCAGCAGCAGGGGAACCTAGGGAGGCTATGAGAGATGTAGGGCTAAAGACGTAGAGCCTGAGGCCCTGCCCAGACCTACCATGGGGTCAGAGGGCGGTTCCACTCTCTAGGTGGTTTACGGACATGTGAGGTCTGAGGACCCTTCAGGGTTCTGGGTTTTGGCTTGGTGGGGGGAGAGCCTCAGACAGAGAGCGGGAGCCCAACGCCTGTAGATACACTTGCTCTGTGGTGGCCTCTGAAGCCACCACTTGGCAGAAAGCACACATGCTATCAGAGAAGGGAAGCAG
The DNA here is from genome assembly GCF_907164565.1 of Psammomys obesus. Taxonomy (NCBI): domain Eukaryota; kingdom Metazoa; phylum Chordata; class Mammalia; order Rodentia; family Muridae; genus Psammomys; species Psammomys obesus. The sequence goes on from NW_026593931.1 coordinate 1,089,345, forward strand.
GGAGCTGGGCAGTTGTGCCTCATGTCAGTGGACACCAGTAACTTCAGGAAGGCTGGGGAATCTTGTCTCAGAGGACGGATGAAAAAAAAAATGGATCAATGCACACTTAAAATCCCATGCTTAACCCCGCCCCCACATTCCGCTTTTCTGTTTCTTTCTGAAAACTTGGCCAACAGCACCCAGGGGCACTAAATATAGAAATGGTGAGGGAGTAAATCACCGAAGTGCCACATGTTGCCCAGGGCCTGTTTCACGGTTGGGCTGCAAACCATTGAGAACTGGGAGCTGTAATTAAAATGCTGATGGCCTCCCAACTGGGAACCTTTCCAGGGGAGCAGGGAGGGGAGTCCTCTCCAGCAAACCAGCCCAGATTCAGTGGTCTCCCCTGGCTTCCAGGACGGCCAGACACAACTGCCCTTGAAAGCCTTCACAGCCAAGAGGCAAGTCTCCTGGGTGTGCCTACTCCGGCAGACCCCTCCCACAGCCCCAGTGTACCACTGCTCTCAGCCCTCCTACCTGTGACTTTGTCAGCCTTTACTCAGGGGCCACACTGGCGTCTGGGCCATCGAATCATCTGACTCACCTTCTGTTCACAGCTCACCCTCTCAGAAAGGTCTCTTGCACCTGCCCCCCCCAAAAAAAAAAACATCTCATTCCTGTCATACCCTCTCCCCCACTTTATTTTTCTGTCATAGCATTCATTACTCTTTGACAATGGGTTTCTCTCCATCTGACTATTTGTTGTCTGACTTCCCCCTGGAATGCCAGCTCTATAAAGGCAAGTGCCACACCTAATCCCAGAGCCTAACACAGTACCGGACATACAAATAGGTGCTTACTGGTATTTGTTGAATGAATGAATGTGTGGATTTGCAACCCTTTCTTTCAGCTGGTCTGGTGATCTCACTGGGAAAGTGTCCAACTTCCCAGGAATGAGCTCAGCTTTTTACTCATTCATTCAGTCAACTAACTATCCTTCCAAATAACTCTATCCATCCACCCATCCATGCATCTAGCCATCCTTTCAAATCCTACATGTCCGTATTTCAAATATTTATATATACATGCATCCACATACTTATACATCTATTTATCCATTCACTCTCATACCCATTCATCCATCCACCAACTTTCCTACCCATTCATTTACACATTCATCCGCCCACTCAAACATTCATCCACCCACCCACCCACCCATCTACCCACCCAAACATCCATCCATTCACCCACTCACCCACCCACCTATCCATCCATCCTTTCCAAATCCTTCTTCTCTCTATATGTAGTAAAATATCACTACATCTATCTTTTCACCCATCCTTCTATCTACAGACTCACTTAACTATCCAACTATTCTATCCACTCATCCCCCACCACCCACATATCTATCCATTTTTCTGTTCTTCCATTCACCTATGCAACCGTCTACCCACACACATAGGCAGCCACACTACCACTTAGCCTTCTGCTCATTTCAACCAATCCCCAAGCAGAGACGTCCTCTTCTGGGTTCCCACAATGCCCTATGTTCCTCTGTGTCAGATTCAGTTCCTGCTGATAGGTCTCCATGCAATACTTTACTTTTCCCCTTATTGCCGCAGTGCGCAGCCCTCCAAACCAGCAGCCATGCTTCATCTCTGATGTCCAGAGCTTGCACATTGTAGGTGTCAGCACGTGTTTACTGAAGAGGAACATATTCCTGTCTGTATCTTCACCAATTCAGTATTTCCTACTGGACTGTGGACTCCTTGATGAAGGGCACCATTTTTTTTTTCAGTCATCTATTTTTGTGCTCATCTCCAAAATTTGTTGTTAACATGAAGCAGACACATATTTAACAAATGGAGGAGTGAGCAGGGACATGCAGAGTGGGTACAGAGAACGTAGATTCTGGTCCTGTGCTTCCTCGATGCATGCCCTGGGGCCCTTTATTTCTTAGCTGTGTGATCTTGGGCAAGCCACTGAACCTTCACCTCACTTTCCATATTTATAAGGAAGATCATGAGAGTGGTCACCTCCTGGGTTCTTATGAGACGATACGCACAAAGAACTTAGGATAATGTCTGCCATATGATGAGAGCTGTATTGGAATAAACCCTTTTCACTGGTTCAGTGGGACAAGGTATGGAGGGCACAGACTCTTAAACGTGGTGGGAGGAAGCTTTGGGCTCGAACCCTCCCATAGGAGGCCTTCCACAGCAAGCACTCTGACTTTTCCCAGTCACGTTGGGATTTCTGGCAAACTCCCAATATTATGTCAGGTGGTCAAACCGTGCTATGTGGGAAAACAAAACATGGGTGGGAACAGGAAGTGGGGAGACAGATGGGAGCAGTTTCCAGCGGGTGGCCAGGAAAACCCTCCTTAGGTGATATTTGAGCAAAGACTTGAGGCTGTGTGGTGGGATGAGTGTTGGGGGTGCAGCAGTCTAGAGAAATTGACAAGTGCAAAGGGCCTGAGGCAGGGGAATACCCAGCATGCTTGAGACCAGTGAGGAGAGCAGCTGAGGAGGAAGAGAATAGGCAAAGGGGAAGTAGGAGTTAGGGTCAGAACAGAGGAGGGCCAAGATCATGGTAAGTCTTGCTGGCTATTTCGATGACTTCACAAGTCACATTTGGAAAGACTGCAGCCCCAAGTCAAGGGCTGCTAGACTGCTGCTAGGAGGAGATATTGATGAAATGGGACACCGGGCAGGGGCAGATTCTGCTTGCAGGAATGTTGAACTCAGGGTCTGGGGCCCACGTGAATCCTGGAAAGCTGTCGTAGGGCAGAGGTAAGGCAGTAGGTGAAGTCCCACCTGTGGGGCATAAAAGGCAGCACATAGCCAAAGGCCAGGCCAAGGCTCTGTCCTTGGGTGGTACTGCATCCTGAAGCAGGGCAGGGAGGTGAAGTAGGAGTGCATGTTCCGGGCCATCAGACAGCCTGCATCCAGGAAGGCAGCTGCTGGAGGCAGACGGGGGCATGGACAGAAGGTCTGGGTGTACAGAGGACTTTGTGGACAAGTTTGCAGGTCCTGGGATATGGGGTGTATGTGAAGGGGGCCAGTGGGAGAGGACAAGGGCATCTCTCTACTGAGATGCTGCTTAAGTATGATTGCTTGACCTAGAGACCCATCCAGGAAATTCACAATGTCACACGATGGCTTGGTCTCCTGTGGCTCTCTCTCTGTTCAGAGGTGACAGATCTCAATGGCTTCCAGACAGCTCCTTCTCCTCAGATCTTTCCAACATGCTATATGGACAGGGCTTCAAAGAAGGTGGGTATCAGAGCTAGCAAGAGGCTTAGGAACAGAGAACATAGAGTCTAGCCAGGTGTAATAGTGCAGGAGGCCTTTCATCCCAGCACTCAGAAGACACAGGCAGGTGGACCTGTGTGAATTCCAGGTCAGTCCGGGCTACATAGTGAGACCTTTGCTTCACCCTTATTCCCGCCTAAAAAAACTTAGCGCTTGGAACACAACCTTGGCTTTCATGTTACTTCTATAACCCCTGCTGCTAAGACACATGAACCCTCAGAGCAGCTGCTCACAGCTTCCGGTGTTCCACAGTGGAAGGCTGGCCATCCAGGACTTTGCAAGGCATTCAACTTTCACTGTGGATTCAAGAAGTTCATTATTGGTGCTTTTTCCCCTTGGTGGGGTTGGGGAACATTAGGCCTCAGAGACAGACTGTCAAGATCTGTACATCAAGATCTGTATTTGCTGTATGTCAAGATCATACAGCAAATAAGCAGCATAATCAGGGCTGTGAGGAAGCTCTCCCCACACCCAGGTTATTTCTACTGCCAGCGCAGAACAAAGGCCCAACCGGAATTCTTGAGAGTTAGAGAAGGGTGTGGCCAGAAACCCTACCTGCCCAGAGGAGAACAGCTTCCTGCAGCGCAACCCTTCTTGTGCACAGAGACCTACCAGATCGGCAGTAGCCATGCTTGCTTACAACAGGGGCCCAGTGACACTGTTCACCCACGTGAAGCTTCAAGCCTTGGCCAGGAAATGGCACTGAAAACAGTGAAGGTCTTGTATGAATAAGGTGGGCAACTTGTCAGCCATTGTGACTTCAACATATTAGCCCCTAAACACCTACATGTAAACACCATACATGTACACACACAGTTGAGGGCTAAGAAACAGGTATACAGGGGACAGGCAGGGTGCGGCTTGCCAAGAAGGGTGATGGGCTACCTCAAGTTTGCTACTCAGTCATTCAGTGTCTCAGTTTCCTCCTGTGTCAGGAATAACAACAGGCCCTCTCTTGTGGGACAAGAGTAGCTGTGAGACACATGTGAATTGGGACAAGCACACATGTGGCATTTCTAGTCGTGAGAGGGGCATATGGTACCATGCAGCAAGCAGCTGAGGTTGGCATTGCCCACAGCTAGTACCCCGGTCTCACTGCCCTGGAGGCTCTGGTGGGAGACCCCCCCATCTCCAGGGGCCTGCTCTGCTCCTCCAGCTGCTGCCTGGACCTGCCCTACCATCTACGCAGTGGGCAGATGACATAGCCTCTACTGTACGGTAGATACCCCTACCCTGAGCTATCTCCTTTGGTTCCGTTGCAAACTGCAGGCAGAAGGTCCTCTACAGTGACATTACCATACCTGAATTTTTCTGCAAAGGACACATAATCAGGAGAGGTGACAGTGGGGCTCCTAGGAACCTTCCCTCCTGGACCATGTCATGCCACTCAGCCCTTTCGAATATCCTTCTGCTGCCTCCCCTTCACTTACTTGATAACACCCTGAGTTCTAGCCCCCCTCCCGAGGACAAGGAAGGCAATTGCGTACCCAGTGAGCACATTTTGACTTGGCTCACTGTGGTGTAGCTGAGCCCTGCCTCTGCCTCGCCACGCTGCCCCTCCCCTCCTCTGGTTACTTTCCAGTAAGCTCCTGCCAGGACCAGCCACATGGGGGATTCTTTCTGGGGGAAATCACATGGCTGGTTGTGGAGGCCAGGAAGGTGGCCGGCTACCGAGGCCCTCCCAAGTTTCTCTAACAATGCTGAGTTCTGAATGCTCCGTGCCCACCAGCTGTCTAGGGGACTTCCTGTACCAGGGGGTCATATGCTAACCATGAGCCACATGCAGCCACCAAGCACTAGAAACCTGAGCTAAAGAACTGAATTTTCATCATACTTGTTTGCAGTTTGTTCAAATAGTCACATGTGACTTATAAACACTTTAACAGTGTGACCATAAACACTTTCAGTTTATTTGATCATTTTGTCAATGGACCCCCAGCTTCACAGATGGAAAGAGTCGGCTGAGAGAAACAAAGTGAGAGCCTTAAAAGATACCCAGGCTGGAAACAGCAAGGCCAGGTCCAGACAAATGTACTGCAGCAGCACACACTGTGAATGGGAATGAGACCAGCACTCCCAACCCCACAGCTCACACTCGCCCTTGGATTGTGCCACCTCATGACATCAAAAGTATGCCAGGCGGGGCTCTAGGATATGCTGAGTTGAAGCTCATGCTTGCTTAGAAGAATAAGAAGGGCCCTGTTGGTGAGGGCTCAGGGCTCCCAGCCTGCCCTCTGCCCAGCACAAGCCCTGAGCTGTGAAGCAGCAGAAATCTGCTCCCCAAGTGTCCTCTTCTAGGTGGAAGACAATGTTCAGGGCCCCAAGAACAGATCAAGACAGGAAACCATGCCTGAATAACCCCCAAGTCCCCAGGTAATTAGAGAGTGCGGTCTTGGGGGCTGAGGACCAAAGCTTCTAAGATGTCTCAGAATGTTCCAGAACTTTTGGATAATATTGTGGAATCACTCATGGGATGTTTAGGGCTGAGCGAGGACAGCCCCAGACACTGTTGAGTCTGGAGCCAGCTTGAGTTCAGATTCTAGGGTAGCCTGAGAGCTGTGTAGCCTTGGGCCGCTTCACTTCCATCTCCCCATGTGTAAAGTGGGGAGGGCACACTCGTGACTAGGCAGGAGGTTAGCAGTTGTGGGGATTAAAGTGGGATTGTACAGTTGATGCTGGTATTAGAGTTGCCTGTGCCTCCAGAGAGAACAGTGTCTGCCTTTATCAACTCTGACAAGGGCCTTTTGACTTCTTCACCTGAATTTGAGCCCAAAGGCCTGGGGGATGGTGACAGGTCCCTAAAGTCACCTTCTTCCTGTATGAGTGGCCCAAGTCTCTTCTGAACCATATGTCCAGCCATTCTCTGGGCTAATCCAAGGCTGTCATGTATGCATGGGGTTAAGTGGGAAGTGGTCTTGGCAACCCAGAGCAAAGTGATAGCTGGAGACCCACAGGCATTGTCAGTCTCTCCAGGAAGAGCTGCCTTGTCCTGTCACTGCTTTCCACACCTCTCTTATCTTATTCCTCTTTCCCTGGACACTGTTATCACTATGGCATCAATGACAGGAGCTGGCTGAGCTCCTGTCACTGTATAAAGGGGAAAAACCATAGCCCTCATGTGTACTCTCCACCCTAACCATAGCCAGGCCCCTTCTGAGCTGTCCTTAGTTGCTTCTCTAGACCATTTCTAGCTCCCTTAATATCAGCAGCCTGGTTCTGTTTCCATCATGGTTCCAGCCTCTTGCCACAGTTTCCCATACAGCCTTTTTTACCACAGGGTAGGGGTAGGGGTCTAAGCTGGGCTTGTGTGCCAATCATGCCCTGCTTCTCCACCTATGGGTCTTTGAAGAAGAGTCTCTAGATCTAGAATAGCCCAACAGAGAGGCTGTACTCATTGTCTGTGCACTAGGGCTGGGCAGAGGAACCAGACTGAGACACCAAGAGAACCACTTTGAAATAGGGATGTTAACATGCAAGTCATACCTACTACATGAAAACTCACAATGTCCCTAATTCAGCCCCTTCAGACAGAGGCTTACAGGCACAAGCCACCACACCAGAGACTTAAACACAAAGCTTTTAGAAATAAAGCACTCAGGGGTCCAGGGTTCTCAGCTAACCCCAAGGCACTTTCCTCCCACAAGTACAAGGCCAGCTGAGCTACATTGAGATTATAACAGTAGCAACAACAGGCCCATCTTTGCTCTGTGACAGACCCTGATGAGGATAAAAGATAAGCTATAGACTGAAGAAAGACCTGCAAACCATACACCTGACAAAAACATCTGAGTAGATGAATAAAAAAGTACCCAAACCCAACAGCTGAAAATTAAGCAGCTTAAAAGTGGACAGACACATTCCCACCGTATCCACTGGGGCATATGGATGGCAGAGACACACAGGGAGAGGCGCTCACCTTATCAGCCACTAGTGGTGTAGCTAGAACCCCAGTGAGATATGGCACCCTCCCATCACAATGGCAGAAATAAGAGTCCGTGTTATCAGCAACTGCGGGCATGGATGTGGAGAAGCTGCACTCACAGATCGCATATGGGGGTAGAAAAGGGTGATGCCAATGCTGTAGTTCAACCTGGGATGTCTCCAAAAGGTACAAGTAGTAAAGGGCTGGTTCCCAAGAGATGGTGGAATATTTGGGAGGTGAGGCTTAAGGAGGGTTAGGTGAGAAATGTGCTACCCCATCCCTGTCTGTCACCATCCAGACATGAAGTGCACAGCTTTGCTCCATCATACATCTCACTGTGGTGACCCGAAGCATCAGGATGAACCCATTGTGGGCTGGACCCCCAAGACCATGAGCCAAAGCAGCCCCTTTCCTTTACAGTGGCTGTATAGTAATGATGCAAAGCCGACATCCCCTCTGCAGGATGTTTTGGTGCCTTATCATAAAGCTAAACTCTCAGCAACAGTATGCAGGCACTCCTGGCATTTATATGGAGAACCGGACATTCACACCTGTAGAAATATCTACATGCACACACTCACCACGACTTTATTTACGATGGCCCAGACAACCCAGATGTCCTTCAGCTAAACTGAGTGTGCTGCCTCTGAGCCACGGACTGTCACGTGACTGCTGAGGGGAAAGAACTATTGTTGCACATAGCAACTTGAATGAGTCTAGGAGATTATATCAAGCAAGAAGGGATTCTATAGGCTGCACATTTCACCACTCCATTTACACAACCTCTAACATGACACAATTAGAAACAGGGGTGGGTTAGTGGTGTGTGTTCTGGAAGCCCTGGGCAAGGCAAGGTAGTTCACAGTCCTCCTGCTCTGTATCTCTATGGTATCAGTGCCAGGGTTCTAGGGTGACAGCGTCCTACGTTCTACAGGCTGTCACTGTGAGGGAGCCTGACAGTGGGGCCTCTGTGTTCTTTCAGCTGCATGCAAGCCCATAGCTAGCACAGCATGAGCTTTAGTCAGAATAAAAGAAAGAGTTACATCTGAACTTGACATAAACAAAGAAAGCGTTTAAGTGTGTGAATCAGAAAACATTTGGGCCATACATAAATAAAATTGATTTCTTACTTATCTCAAAGTCAAATACAACGGGGAATCTCAAATTACACCTGACATCCTACTCCCAAGACATTTCCAGGAAAGTGTAGACTCTTGCCACTCATTCATGCTCTCTACAAACCTTTCTTGAGCCCTACTGGGCACCAGGCACCATTCTAGGCATAGGGGATTCAGCTGTCCTGACCCTCACGATGCTGACCTTTTAGTGGGAGGGAAAGGACAATAAAGGCACGAAGGACAGAATCTGTACAAAGACAGATTCAAATGGTGGGGGTTGCCTTGAAAACTAAAAGCAGAGTGGTATAGCAGGTAGACACTGAGGAGAGAAGTCCTCCTGAGAAGGGGCTGACATGAGCAAAAGTCCTGGGTGGGAGCAAGATGGTTGGCCTAGGAGCTCAGAACTAGAGGTTAGGGAGCAAGGGAAGGCAAAGTCCCTGGGAAATTTGTGTCTTCTCCTACCCCAACATATCAGACCTAGAAAGCCTTCTGAGGTCTGGATTCTCCCTTCCCCCTGTCCAGATCCCTTCAGCCCAGGATGTGGGCCTCTCCTGCACTTTGAAGGTGAGATCCTACATCCACTGTAAACATGTGGCAGGACTTGCAAGCTCAGTAGCCTAAAGACTGGCAGCTGGTTTCCGGGGAGGTGGGGCCTGGCCTCTTGGGGCCCTTGACATGCCACACTGTCCGCTCTCTCTAGTCAAGTATGCAAAGTGGCTTCCCAGCAGCAACAAAGTGGAGCAAGTCTTATCTGGGCCTCACCCTCAATGACAGGGGCTGGGTCCCTGTTGTCCCCCATGCACTGGCCTCGCTGCAGCCATGCCCAGAGCAGAAAGCCAGCCCCCAGGAGCACCCAGACCAGACAGGGCAGGGCAGGAAGGGACAAGACCAACACCCCTCGTGAGCAAGAGGTGACTCCATGCTCAGGTGGAATTCCATCCCCCTTAGCTCACCTCCCTGGAGCAAGGCACATTCCAGCAGAGCTGGCCTGTCCCAGTGGGGGGCCCGGTGTTCAAGCTGCCTGTCTGCTCTAGGCTCACTCCTCACTGTAGACAGGAGCTGCAGCACATCCTTCTCTGGGACCCACCAGAGTGACCCTGAACACTTCATGCTAAGGGTACAGCAAGGCCTCCATAGCTAGCAGGAAGGTACAATGTTATCGTGGGGACTGGGAGATACTGTCACCAGGACAAGGGATAGCAGAAGACACTGTAACATGAGGACCAGGAGAATGTTTCCTTCACAGTCCAGTGGGGTCCCAGGTTGTCTCTTTCCTGGTCACCTCCCAGACAGCCCCTCCCTCCACAGAGTCCTCCTGCCCTCTAACTCCTTCCCTGCACCCCTCAGAGGCCTGGTGTCCTTAGCAGTTCTCACGTTCCTCCCTCTGTGGTTCTTGGCTCCACATAGGCATTCTCCGAAGTTAGTCCAGTGCCAGAACCCTAGGTGTCACCACCGCTACACATCTAAGAGCCCTGCTGTGCTCCTCAAGTCCTGTCTCCTTTGTATAACCCAGTGAGGACACACTCCCGAACATAGCCCAAAGGCTTCTCATCATACTTCCCAAAGTCCTGGGGGTCCGCAACCGCTACCTGTATGGCCTCTCATTCCTCTCCACTCCGTGCCAGGGAAAGACAGGAACCCACACAAAGCACCCCATCGAGCTGCCCCTGGCTACTTCTGGTACTTTGGGCCTGTATTTGTCTCCGGCCTCCTCAGCAACCTCACCACCTGTTACCCGGCCTCAGACCAAGGAGCCCCGACTGCTGTCTTAGGATTTAACGTCTCCCCCTTCTAAACGCTGGGTATTAAATGCAGAGCGTTATGAATACAGAGACTCTATCACTGAGCCTGCTTCTGCTGACTGCCGTCTTCCTCAAATGCTTCTGCTTATCCCTCTAGGCCAAGCTAATGACCCCTTCCTCCTCTCAGCCACCTCCTGTAGCAGTTTCTGCCGCTGTGTCTGAGCATGGTTCTCCTACAATGTCAAAGGTTTTGCCCCTCTTTCTGACTCACACCAACTTCAGTGTCTTGAGGACATGAGAGATACTCCAGAGACACAAAGATTGCTGTGGGGATTTCAGGACCATACTCCAGTTGTCTCTCTCTCTCCAGTATGCTGTGATTTGAACCACCTGCCAGAACAAGTAAGCCTAGTATTCCACCATTCTCAGCAGAGTGGCCTGTGACATTAGTCTAGATATAATGTAGCCCCAACAGGTCAACAGGAGAGATTTCAATTTCCAGCTACCATCTACAGTTTCTGGCCTGCCTTTCTGTGACTACTTTCACCATAGCAGAGACCAAAGCACATCAGACCGCCATGCCCTGGCCACATAGCCTAGTTTGGGAGTGTGCTGAGGGCAGAAGCTTTATGCTTATCCTCCTCCTTTTTGGGGTACACAGTGGGTGCTCTTGTAGCAATAGCCTTTCAGGGGCCTGCAGGTGTGTGGGGTCTTTCTTTGGGCTCTTCTGCTCCTCTATTCTCTCATACCAGCTACTGACAAGCCCCAGAGCCTGTGGTCAGATTGAGTCTTGCCTCCACAAAGCAGTGTAATCATCAAGTCCATGATCCTTCCCAAGTCTCTCTACCCATTTCTATCCAACTGCTGTGGGCCTTTCCCTGCCAGCCATGTAGAGTCCAGTGTACCAGGGGAGTCCTGGGGAGGGGTGTGCTTTATAATCAGTAGTATCCTCTAGGATCCGGACATAAGCCAGGGTACCCAACTAACCTTCATATTCAGGATAATAGCTGCTTCCATGGGAAAACACCCCAAGGGTTCTGTGGTGGGTTGGATGAGAGTGGCTCCTATAGGCTCACATATTTGAATACTTAGTCACCAGGAAGTAGCACTATTTGAAAGGATTAGAAGGATTAGGAAGTGTGTCACTGGGGGTGAGCTTTGGGGTTTCAAAAGCCTATGCCAGGCCAAGTGTCTGTTTGTCTGTCTGTCTCTCCCTCCATCTCTCCTCCTTCCCTCTCCCTCTCCTGCCTCTCTTTGCCTACAGATCATGAGGTATCTCTCAGCTTGCTTCAGTGTACTGCCGTGCTCTCTGCCATAACGATAATGGACTAAACTGTAAGCAACTCACAATTAAATGCTTTCTTTCATAAGAGTTGCCTTGGGTCATGGCGTCTCTTCCCAGCAAATAGAACAATGACTAAGACAGGTCCTCATCAAAACAAGTGGGGAAAAAAATCCCTCCTTCTGTCCTCAGGCAGGCCCAGTCTGTGCTGCGTCCATACCCAAAGGTCTACTTGGATTTTGTTGTCTCTACAGCCTGTTTCCATGACATCTGCCCCTCTCTGCTCTGTAGTCAACATGCCTCTATCTAGCTGTCAGAGGCCCTGATCAATGTGTTCATGAGCAGAATGCCCACCTTCAGGCTCTGGAGTGCAGCTGTGAGGGATACCCGTACAGTGAGTTCCATGGTGAGAAAGCTATGCAACAAAGCCACATCCCACAAGAGATGAGGAAGGAACAAGAAGGGCATTTCTCTGAGGGTGGATATCATGGCTAAGACTTGGGCAAGGAGAAGACACATCAGAATATCCTGTCAGATTTGGGAACCCTACCCAGGAACCCACAACACCAGCCAGACTACACTATGCAACAGCCAGAGGTCTTATCCTTCTGGGCCTTCTCTTTGACTATAGCAGTGGAGAGGAAGGAACTGAGATGTCTACAGGATGACCCATCTGGACAGATAGTCCCTGAGACCATCCAATTTACCTGGATATCATTCTGAGACAGAGCAGGTCTTTTTCACTTACCAAGGCTGCTCAGAGGCTGTGACACACAGCATATGGCAGGGGCCTATGATGGGAGGGACACATGAAAGGGGGTACCCTCTCTCATTCTTCTGGATACAAGCCTGTCTATGCTCTCACAGTATGTAAGCCCCCACCACACTCCTGACTGGCTCCCTTTGGGTGCTGCAAGTGTATGCAACATGGACTCACGCCTGCCCTGGCTGAACACTGGGATAGTGGGTCTCAGATCCTAGAAGGGCTGCCTTCCCTTCTCACCTCAGCCCTGGCAGTACAGGAATGAATGGCCGAGCCAGACTGAGCTAAGGGGATCCTGCCACCGTCCCAGCACTGCAGCCATGTTCACATCTGCAGAAAACGCGAAAGCTATGGCCAGACATGCCTGGCTCCATCTGCCCCTTCCTTTGTTTCTTCACTTGTAAAGCATGGTTCCAGTGATACCAGCTTATGGGGACACTGTGAGCTGAAACACCCAGACCAGAAGACACATGATCCAGGGAGATCTGCTCCACCAGAACAAGACATTGCTTTGCCACTGTCACCAGGACTCAAACAGCGGACTCTTGCATCTGAGCCCTTCTGGGAACTGTCTTTATTCTTTGCTTCTTCCATTTTAAGAGCAGTTCTGAAGATGAAGTGATAGCACAGAAAACCAGAGACTTACACTTAAGGTCTGGCTATCCTGCTTTCAGAGCACACCCAGCTGCAATGTGCTAGTCAGGCCTGAGGATGGGCCCCAATCCCCACTTCACCCCAGTTCTGTGTCTGTGCACAGAGAAGGGCACAAACTCCTTCCCACTTCTAATCCTTCACAGGCCTTCCAGAACCCAGCCCAGCCTCAGCCCTCAACCAGGGACACTGCCCACTCAGGTAGCACTGACCTAAGTGTCCCTCAGTGCCTGATCAGGCTGCTGCCACATGAATATGTCTGGAGGGGGTTCCCAGCCTGCACTGTGGCCTTCCTGCATTTCAACAGTCATGGCTGGTCCTAACAGGACCTGCCTCCCTCTATTGCCCCAGCTCCTGGCTCCTTGTTTCGTTCTTTGGACTTTTAGTTCCATCTGCTTCTCCTCATGAACTGGGCCAGCCATTTCCCTTCCCTTCCCAGTAAGGATGCTGGAAACAGGAGAAATCCTGCCCTGCTCTTCTAGGACAGACTTAGATCTTGGTTGAGGAGACAGGAAACGGGTAGCTGCTCTGAGAGCTGGTCCATGTGGCTGCCTCCTGCAACTGCCTCAGTCCTTCCCCAGAGTCAGTTTATCCAGCTGGCACTGGAGCCCTGGAGAAGCACTCACAAGCCTCCCTCTTCCCTTCTTGAATGAGAAGCACCCATTTTGTTTTTGTGAAGATTCAGCATTCAGCCAATGAGCTTCATCTCATACACCCATGCCACCAGAGTGGAGCAGAAGGAAGCTAAGTGCAGAGCTGGGCTTTCCCAGACCCCACCCCTGTCACCAAAGACCTCACTGCAGTGTCCTCCCTGCTGCCTACCTTCCGGCCCGCCTCGTTATTGTGTAAGTTCATGAGGGTCCGGGCATTCTGCTTGATCTCCCGGGCATCCACGAAGACCTTGGCGAAGCCGATGCCGTAGCGGATGTCGGCAGAGCAGCCACCCCACTTCCAGCCCTCGTCCCGGTGGTACTGGCCTTGCTTCTCCTTGTCGCAGCCACAGTCGCTCAGGTTGCCCTGGGTGCAGGCAGCTGTGATGGCATGGGCCACACCCGCGGCAATGATTGCATAGGTGAAGGCAGCCTCCCGGCTCCCTGGGGGCAGAAGAGTGGAGAGAGCTTTGTAAGAGCTGATCTGGGGAGACCCTCCCATAAAGGCAGCTAGGGAGGAGGTAGGATCTGGCTCAGGAGAGACGCTGAGCACAGTGCAGCGGCTCAGTGTAGGGAGCTCCTTAGGGTGACGACAATGCCTGGGGCCCCAATCAAGTTCACCCTCACTTTCCTGCAGTCCCTGACACTCAGGAAAGCTGGACTGGGGAGGGAGGGGTTGAGGAGCTTCTATCCCATTTTCACCCGCTGCCTCTCCCAACACACCTGAAAGGATCATGTCACCTGTATGTGTTTGCATCACGGAAAAGCAACATTTATAGAACACCTGTGGGGTGCATGGCTGAAAGCTGAAGCTGGGGCTGTTAATCCCCGACCCTTTGACTCGACCAGTGTCACACCTGTCCTGTACTTTAGTCTCCTCAACTGTGGCAGTGACTAGAAGGGTCAAGAGTTTGTCTTCAAAGCTCTAGCCAATGCTCAGAAAGTAGCACCTATGGGAACAGTATCGCTGGCTCTCATGGTCACTGTTGATAGATATTACAGTGTGGTGCACTGTTTTTATATATCTGTCCTCTGCCCTCTCCATGGCCTGCTTGTTCCACTGTAAGCAGTAGAGGAGTCTGAGCACCAAGATGTAGCCAATAGATATGCTGAGTGGGTACAAGCTTCTCTGAGCCTCAGTCTCCCCTCTGCCAATTAGGTTCAAGTGTGCACTGCAGGGTCAAGGAGAACAGGACTTGCCTGTGATGATCCCTGAATGAGCACTGGGGCACTGAGGAAGGAGCTGAAGCTGGAGCCGATACACAGGTGGGGACCCACCTCAGAAGGATGTGTTCTGGCAGGACAGAGATGGCAAGGGGCTGCTGGGGAGACAGGAAGTGGTGAGAAGCCTGCAAGTAATCAGACCATTCACTCAAGCATCTTGGCCTCCACCTGGATCTCCCTCCAACCTGCTTCACACACCACCTGTCCTGACACCAATCATTTTGGTCTGGTGCCTTGCTTGGCTGGACAGAGCCAGTATTGCTCTGATTTTCACAAAACCTACCCACAGCATCCATATCTAGATAGGCTTATGTCTGGTTTCATGTCTGCCACTTGTTGACTGCTGTGGGAGAGTCCCTCTTCTCCAAGACTCCGATCTCTTTAGCTGTGAGCCTGGGATAATGCCAGTGCCTACCTAGGAGGGATGGAAGGGGATTTTGTCTGCCTTTCATGAGGGTCATGCAAAATGTTTAGCCCAAAACTGGGGTCCTCAGAGTGGAGCCCCAGTCCTTCCTCAAAATGGCAGCTCAATCCTGTGGCTTGCCAAAGACACTTGAGGCACTTGCTGAGTTCCCCAGGACCCTAATAGAGAGGCAAGGAGAAAGCCTCCCAACTTGCGCACTAACTCACTGCAGAAAACCAAACACACAAGAAACAAAACTCTAAGAGAAGTGCTGATATCAATGTCAACCCCTGAAGCGCTTTGGAGAAAGGGGCAATCAGAGGTGACTGCATTCCACTGCTTTCTCGCTGTGTGACTCCAGGTGAAGCACCTGTCTCTCTGTGACCAACCCCTCCACTGTTAAAGGATTATAACAGCACCTGATTTCCTATGGAGGTTGTGAGGGACAGAAAAGACCAGCAATGCTAAAGCAGGAAAAAAAGCATTGCAGACATTAGCCATTACAGCATTTATGGGGGAAAAGACTAGCTGGTCTTCACAGAACTGAAGGGGAAGGAGGCAGCTCTTCATTTACTTTTGCCTACATTTGATGAAGCCAGGAGCGCAGTCTGGCTCATCTGAGACACCCAGAGCAGACCTTTCACACCTGCCCCAGGCTACCCAAGAGCTGCATTGGGATTAAATCACTTCAGGAGACAGTGATGGTCATTGTTGTTAGACTCTAGCAGGTGGAAGGAACTATGTTCCCTTAACCAGACCTAAAGCACAATATGCCAACTGAAGGAAGAACAGGAGCCCCAGCCCCTCAGCCTTACCCTTCTCAGGCTTCTCCCTGTGCACTGGGGCCCTGTGAGCCCTTATCCTTCCTGTGGTAGCTTTTTGCTTCCACCCAGCTTGTAATCATCCCATTTTTCTTGAGTCTACTGAGCCACAGAGTGACGTAGGAGGTGAGCGATCATCAGTTACTGAAGACAATGGCTACACTGAAGGAAGGACGGCCATGCTTCTAGTTCAAGGTGTACCTTGCCATCATGGAGTCTGACTCTGGGACAAGTCAGCCCTTAGTGCCTACTTCTCTGAGAAGCAAGGAGGGAGAGCTACCCTCCCTTAGAACCGGTGCCACCAGGGCTGGGTGGTCTGTACCCATGCCCAACCCTCTGGGATTCTAAGAGCTCCTCTTGATAGAATGACACAGATCCAAAGATGTCTTCAACCTGCCGGAGGCTGGGTGACCTCAGGAAAGTCGCTTAACGTTGTCTATTCCTGTCTCTATAACTATCTCTAATCCACCCAGGTTAGGCATCACTTAGCCCATAGCACATACTTCAGTAAAGGATCAAGAGTAACACAAAGTTTGTAATTGATGAAATCATGGGCTGTTAGGAATGTGCCAAGACCCCCTCCCTGGCTCTCCCCTTAGTTTCCTTATAGCCCTTCTCACTCTATCTGTTCCAGGCCTCTCATCTCCACTGTTCCTAGAGAATATAATTTCCTTCAGTGTAGCAACCCATCACCAATGTCTGCCTGGTGACAGAGGAACGGAGTGCAGCTACGACAGGAGCAGCAGCCTCGGGGTATATCACAACACTTGAGAAAAGGATAGCTGCCCACCCTCAAGAGCAGCCCCTCATCTGGAGAGATGGCTAAGGAGTCAAGAGTGCTTGTTGCTCTTGCAGAACCTGGGTTCTGTTCCTACCACTCACAGCCACTTGTACCTCCAGGTCCAGCAGATCTGATGAGCTCCACAGGCACCAAGCACGCACATGGTGCTCATACATGCATGCAGGTAAAAAAATAAATAAACAGCTCAACAAGTGAGCTAATGACAGTACCCCAGTCTGCAGATGAAGAGACTGAGGCTAGGAATGTCTGACGAGGCAGGGGTGGAGCCCATGGTGAACAGGCTGCCTGGCTCTCAGCCCATTCTGCCTACAACTAGGGAGCCAACAGTCAGCCCTGGGTTCTGCAGACTTGGAGGGACAAAAGTGGACAAGGAGTAACATTTGTTGTGTACTTACTAGGTGCCAGACTTTTACTTAGGTCTCTGGGATATATTTTGCAACAGCTCCAAGGTAAGACAACATCCGATTTTACTGGCAAAGAAGGCTTTCCACCTTGATAGACTGGGGTGAGAACTGTGAGTCAAGGCTTTTGTTAGACAGCATTGTCCCTTAGCCTTGCCTCACCATCTGCCTTGTGACTGCATCTAAAACCTGTGGTTAGAGAGGGAGGCATCAGCTCTTCCTAGAATGCATTATTTCTGTCAAGAAAGGACATCTAGTTATCAGTAAATACTTGCCAACAAAGTGTTTGGTCAGGCCCTTGTGCCCTAAGAAGGAAATAGGATGACAGCAGATCCAGCAGGGAAGGGTCCTGGATCCCTAAGTCCCTTTCTCAAGAAGCCACCCAACGCTCTACCCATACGTGGCCTCTCCTCTTCCTTGAATTAAGGGTAGAAGGTAGAGGCTAAGAGAGAAATACCGATGTCACAGGCACAGGTATAGGCAGAAGCAAATTGAGTCACATGGTGTCCCTATTTGTGACCTGGACCATTCCCAAATCTTGATGGTCCACACTCTTCCCAGCACAGCCTGGAGAAGCCCTCACTGGAACACTTATTGAGAGCATCTCATTGTGCTCGCAGGATATCTGCAAAGAAGTTCTGAGTGGTTCCTTCAGCTTCCAAAACAATGGTGGATGGTGCCGGATGGCACCACATTCATACAGATTGTGCCAAGTCTTTAGAAATGAGCTGTTGGCTAGGCTGTGTCCTGAACACCTTGCTGTGGCTGATGAATTAAGGCAACCAATCTGTGAGGGGCAAGCTGACCTTGTTCAACCCTTCACAAAGGCAGAGCCCAAACAAAGGGTCCAGAAAACAACCCACTTTCCTCTAGCTCATGGTTCTTATTCCAGCCCACCAATTCACAGCCCACCTCTCCACCAAATCTTCCACATGATTGGTAAGTGGATGCCAGCTCAGCTGAAGCAGGCTGTGCCCCTGTGGTGATGAGAAGTCTTCATCCAAATCTTAGCCTCTGTCAAGCATGCACCCAATCTCAGCCCTCAGTGAACATTTTCTGAGCACCTACTGTGTGCTAGGCACTGTGCTGCAAGCTGGAGGAACTAAGATATGGGATTCAGGGGTGGCCCTGAATTGCAGGGAGACAGACAGCAGATTACAACACTCTGTTAGTTGAGGACTCCAAAGAAACAAAACAGCATGGTGATGGGAGCTGGGGGTGTCAGAATTTGAAGGGTCAGTAGGGAGAGGAGTCTCCAGGACAGGGGCACCTAGATCAATGTTCCTGGCTGGTGTGAGGTACCTGACATGGATGAGGAGAAGAGGGGACTGAGAGGGAGACACTGAGTATCAGGACCCTATCTTGGACAGAGCCTTCTGTCCCTAGAGTCAAAGAACAGATCCCAGAGCCACAGACAGAAGGAAGGCCTGCCTGGGGTCACCAAAGACTCCAGACACTAAACTCATACCAGTTTCCAGACCCCCAGTGAGGAATCTATTCCCTCCCCTTCACCTTACCCTCAAACATTATTAGCCACATATCAAGGTTTTCAACACAGAAGTCGGGGAAACCAACCCCAGGTGTCTTTAGCTCAGGCTGGGTGAGAGGGCACATGCCATCCACTCCCACTCTGCCTCTCACTCAGGTGGGTGACTCTGAGCCCATACTCTGAGTCCCCGAGCCTCAGTATTCCCATCTGCAAACAGAACCCAGGAGCCCCCTCCTCCAGGCTTCCCTGAAGACCAGTGAAGTTTCTCAGGAGCCTCTAGGAGAGTGTTAATGGGGTGGGGAGGAGGTGGGGGTAAGTTTTAGTGCTGAGATGAAGCCAGGGCCTGGTTGACGCCCTCTGTGTTCGGCTCCATAGCAGTCCCATGGGGACAGAGGAAATGAGCCCTTGTCCAAGCTGGCCCCAAAGATTCCATCCTCCACCCTTTGCGAATGGTGCCCGTGGTTTGCACCGGAATATTATCTGGGTGTATTTACGGTATCTGACTGGAAACCACAGAGTGCATTGTAGTTTTTTTTTTTTTCTCTCTCTCTTTTTCTATTTAAAGCCAACGGGTCAGAGAGTGAGCAATCTACAATGACACCAGCAGAAATGTCTGATGATTGGGAAAACAGACATATGGAAAAAGGTTTCTCTCGCCAGGCTGCTGTGATAGTTGATCACAGCCCAGTACACTGCCACACAGGAGGGAGTTAGGAGATGCTCTGTGCATAGCCAGGAGACTTAAGAGTTAGGAATCATGCATGGGGATTGAGCCAGATGAAGAAACACAACACAGAGGCCGGGGAAGGCTTGTGCCATTCAACCCACCCTAACCTGTTGTTCCAATCACCAATCCAGGCAAGGAGACCTTAACTGTCTGTGGGTCCTTCTTCAGACAGAAATGGGCCACAGCACACTTCTAACTGTCCCCCAGTGGTCACTGTCTGCTCCATACGAGCTTCCCTAAGCTTAGAAACACTCTTTCTGCCACTCTGTGAGGCACCATGAATGTATCCACATGGTTTCAAAGCAGGACCCAGGGGGCAGGTAACCTGGGGTCACAGCCTGCTCTGCTTTCCAGCATGTCATGACCTTGGGCAAGTTAACACGCCTCTGGGGGCTCGGGCTCTTCATTTCTAAGCTAGGAATCATGAACAATCTTTCTGTAGAGGTTGTTAGGAGCCCTGACCCACACCTGGCAGAGATCAGTAAGTAGCAGCTCAAAGTGAAATGACTGCAATGTCTTCACTTCTCAGGCCCTTCCTGATGTCCCCTCCCTCCATTTGTGGCCAGCACCTTATACAGCTACATTTTTTTTTTCTTACTGACTGAAGCTTTCTTTCTCTCCCCATAAGGTTGTGGGGACCTAGAATTTTGTCCTATGAAGACTCTGGGGTGCATGAGTGACCGTGTGAAAGAGGTTGCGTGTGCACGCATGTGCAAGTGTGTATGTGCATTGGACTGTCTACCACGGGGAAGCTGGAAAGACCATGAAACAAAAAGCTCATCTCAAAGAATAGCGTCAGGAGAGCGAAAATCCAGGATGAACTGAGGCTTGCAAAAAAAAAAAAATGCAAACGAGACAAAAAGCCCTTTGTTGGCTGTGTTCTAAGCGAGAATGGGGAAAGAAAAGGGCTTTTGCTTGGGCAAGATGGCGCATTGTTAAGAAAGGCAGAGAGAAAGTGGAGCTGGCCGCCCCTCTCTCTATCTCCCTCCCTGGAAAGGACTTCCCATCCATCCTGCCAAGCAGCCAAACACTGCTCCATTTTCACAGGCTGTGGGTAAAAAGACAGAGCATTTTGGGGATTGGAGGGATTCTCAGACAAGGGATGTGGACCCAGATAGTCCCCCAGAGTAAAGGAGGACAGGGCTCAAACAACTGCCCTGCGGAGAAGGGATGACACACTTGGTAGCAATGCATCAGAGTTTCCCAGGCGCCAGGCAGAGGCGGGTGGACCTGAGGCCGAATCCTAGGGCATGTGTGCCCATCCCTGGAAAAATTCTGCAGGAGGGTTCTAAACCGGAGGCCGTGAGCATTTGGAAAGGAATGTGGCAACCCCTGAGCACATGATGGGAAACCACCATTTCTTTGTTGATAATGCTGGCGACATAGCAAATTTCTGAGTGCACAAAGAAAGTGATTGCCACCCAACATCCTGATCGAATCTCTTGGACAGTTCCCTGCCTGAGCAAAGCCTCTGGATGTGATGTGCGAATGCTTTCCATGGGAAGGCTGGAAATGACGGAACATGCCTGTAACCCTGGCCCTTGGGAGCAGGGAGAATTTTAACGCCACCCTCAGCTACATAACTTATTTGAGGCCAGCCTTGGCTAAATGAGACCATGTCTTAGAAACCAAGGAAGCAAACACAGAACTATCTGGGATTCCTTGTTCTCCCTTTCTTTCTGAAGCCTCTCTGCTATCCTGTCCATCACCCCAGCATCCTGCTGGTCCATCCTCTCTAGAATCCAGGATCCTGTATGAGCCACAGTACCTTACTGAGCCATCCTTGCCCCCTCTTTATATCCTGTTCTGTAGACTAGCCCCTACTCCAAGTGCCCTTTCAGGCAGCTCTGTGTTACAGTCCACACAGCCCTCCACTTACAACATACTTCAAACCCGGCTTTAGCTGTTCCCATCAGATGGTGAGAGATGCAGAGACTGTGGCTGACTGGTGTGTTGCTCACCAGCTTTTATTGCACAGAGATCCCATTTGTGGGACAGGTGAGTGAGTGTAGGGTCAGCAAATAGGTATGAAGGGATCTTAGCTTGTGAGCAATTTAACTCATGAATTTAACCAAACACTTCTTAGAAGCTGTAAAATGTCCTGGACTTAGGCTTTGGGTCTGAGCTCTTCATCCTGTGCCATGCATTCTTGGCTATATGTCAGACACGTCTGCGTGTTTTCCCTTGTGTGGAAAGTCTGGCATCTGAGTTTCCTGGGTGCCTTCCGGGAATGCCGACTGAAACAGATCTCATCAGCCCCAACCACATCAGATGCTAGAAAGTCCCCTGTTCTAGCAGAAAAGATGTTGGACCTGAGACTGGGTGACATGACATGACATGGCCCCATATCATGTTCTGAGTTCGCTTGCTTGCTAGGGTATCACAGAGTAGCCATTTCTAGTATGTGAGTCTAGATCATGGAACAGCTGAGACCTCTATGTGGAGGTCAAGTTCATGTTGTTTCTAGTATACTAGCTTTTAGTTTACTGGTAGACACACTGGCCATCTCAGAGAAAAGAGTATTACATGCTGAGTTCCCCCAGTCACTAACCATGAAACCAAACTCTTACTGCAGGGCAGTTGCCAGAGAGGGCCAGGGCCAGACAGGGTAGGGTAGGAACTAGTCTGCTGAAC
This sequence comes from Psammomys obesus, assembly GCF_907164565.1. NCBI lineage: Eukaryota > Metazoa > Chordata > Mammalia > Rodentia > Muridae > Psammomys > Psammomys obesus. The sequence goes on from NW_026593931.1 coordinate 1,111,267, forward strand.
AGAACTTGTACGCAGCTGCTTGTGAATGTGGATAGAATGGTCTTTCTTGGCTCTTAACCTAGTCAACACCCACCTCACTGGAAGGTAACACAAAGGGAAGAGAGAAATCCCAAAAGAGTGAGCACATTGGATGGCTACTCAAAAAGGCTTGTCTAATGCACATGAATCCTAATTTAGTTCTATACTTGACACTGGAGACAAAACAGCTGCCATGAGTAGTGCCAGGCTTGAAGGAACTGAAGACAAATGTGGTAAGCAATGTCCAGTTTTATTCGGGTTTGAAATGAAATTAATTATCTTTTAACAAAGAAAATAAGGCACTTTCAAACAAAAGCCCCTATGCAAAGGGCTCTTGGACATGGTGTTCAGTGGATGAATGGGGCTCACCTGCCCTCCAGGCCTCTAAGACACTGGGGGGACAAGGTGGAGAGGTGTGGTCTTCACATACTCCATGAAAACCTATTATATACCAGGCTCTGTACCAGGCATGGGGTTCTGGGAGAAGAGGAAAATTTGGTAGACCCAAGTTCCACAGAGGCTCGGGCTGGCAGCAGAGACTAGCAGGAGACACATTTTTGCAAAAGGAAGGAAAGTCACCTTTGCAAATGGTAGGTACCAGAAATGTAACAGCACATAGTGGGGCAGGGCCAGTTGTCTCAGAAAGGAGAACCTCCTGAAAGAGGTGGCTCTTAAACACTCACAGTACCAAGAGGGCAGGTTGCTGCAGCTCAGCTGTTTTCCCCTGTGTGCTCTAGGCCCATTCCCTGCTCCAGTATTCTGGGGTGTCCCTACATCTACTGAGTTCATGGTAGTCAGTGAGCCTCCCACATGCTGGCCGAATGCCTCTGCTCCCCACAGAGCTCTGGTTGGAGAGACAGAGATGATCCCAGAAGAAAAGGGAAACTCACAGGCCTCACAGGCCATCCTGTAGCCACCTGGGAGACAGGTGCCCTCATCACTGTCCACAGCTAGGACAGAGCAGGTAGCCTCAGGGCTAAGGAAAATCACCTGAGCTGTCTTGAGCAGTGATGGCATCAGGGAAGATGTGGGAAGGTAAATGGTGGACAGGGATACAGTCTGCATTGCAGTGGGGTGATGAGGCCTCTCCAAGGGAGTGGGGAATAGAGATAAGACAAGCAGTTGTCTGGGGACAGCAGACTGTGAGAAGACAGGACTTGGACAAATGCAGGGGTCATGTCTTCTGATAGAAACAGGAACCACAAGAGGGTTTCATATGGGAACATCCCACTTAGAGTGACACTGATGGCTACATGGACTGAAGAATCCAACTAGGGTGGGAGGTGTCAGGAAAGTGATGTCCAGGCAGTGTCTCTGATTTGTACCAGGAAGTGATGAGAAGCAGTCAGATTTGGGGACACAACTTGAAGCCAATGTAAAGAATTCAGAGCAATAGCCTGACCAATAGTTTCTGCCACACAAAGAATAGAACCTGGGGCATGAGTCTCTGATTCCTGAGCTGTGTCCCTCTGTGTGAGATTGGCACACATGCTCCTTGAAGATGGAAAGGAGATCTTCTGAGATCCAACCCACTAGGTACCAGGGGCTTCCATGCTGTGTCATGTAGCGCTGCTGCTGCCACCTGGCATGGGGGGCCATGTCAGATGGGCGCAGTGAGAGGGGAAAGGTCACATGCCCTCCCAGAGTCATCCTCAATACATTCTACAGCACATCTAGCTGCCCCACACAGCTCAGCAACAAAAAGTCCTAAAGTAAACAGCTTGAGACTGAGGTTCTCAAGTCTGACTCATGCACACAGGCAAATCCCTCCAGCAATAAAAAACTCACTACCGAGTCTCAGCCCTGCCACAAAGCAGCCACAGGATGTAGCTGACTCTTGCTTCGCTGTGACTGGGAGGACAGGGTATGAGAAAGGGCTGTCTCAGTTCCTGGCCACATTTGAGCCTCAGTGAAGATAGCAGAGAGTGAAGCTCCCCACCTGGGTACTGCTAAGGCAACACCGGGTCCCTGTATCATTATGTCAGTATTACCATGCCATCCCAGCCCAACAGGAGAACCTACAAGACAACAGGAAAATGGGCAAAAGGCATGAACAGGCAGCTCATAGATGAGTAGATACAACCTCCTCCCTCTAGTGGGAAATACAAATCGTAATGAAAGGTGGCAGGGAGCTCCGTGTATGGCATCCACTCAACCTGGCAGGTATGTGAAGGACTTGGGAAGTCCTGTTGGGGAGGCTGTGAGTGGCACTATGAACTGACAGAGGTAGAATCTGCCACAGTCATAACTAAACACAACTGTAATGAAATCATCTCATGGGGATGTGTATCTGTTATGAGGAATCAAATATGAGCCAGCTGAGACATGGAAACCTCCCCACCACCCTCTGTATTCAGAATGGGGAGAGCTTGGGATGGGAGGGGACAGGTGGGACAGATGAAAGAACATCATTTATCCACTGGATTTGAGGAAGAGACAAGGGGGCTGGAGATGTAGTTCAGTGGCAGAGCGCTTGCTAGCAGGGTTAAGGCTCTGAGTTCAATCCCCAGCACAGAAGAAAAAGATGGGGATGGGTGGGGCCGAAGGCCTTCTTAGGCCCCAGAGGCTCTTCCTGTGCTAGGTCTCAGCTGACTAAACATATGTCATACCACACAGAAAGAGTCCCTGGCGCTCTCAGGGAGAGATTCATTACCTAGAGCCCTATTTTACCTGGGCCCTCTACCTGTCTCCTAGGACCTTGTTCACAAGTACCCTTGGTTTTTCTCGCTGCCTATGATCCCAGTGACTGACCAGTGAGTATCTTCCCTTGCTCTTATCCCCAGAGCACTCTTCCTATCTTGATGATCTCACCTCTGAGCCCCTTCTAGCCCTCCAAGCACATCTATCAAGTCATGGACCATGCCACCGCTTCCTGCTATTGGCTCAGTTATGTCCTTCATAACTCACACAGAAGATCTGACCCCCTAGCACTCCAGAACGTGCCTGCAATTGCAGAGAAAGTCTTTAAAGGGGTGGTGAGGTTGAAACAAGGTCACTGGTGGGCTGAATCCATGAGACTGTTATCTTTTTGAAAGAACCATGAGAGTTTGCATGAAGGAAAGGAATGACCAAGTGAGGACACAGCAACAGAGCAGCTTTAGAGCCAGTGGTAAGGTGATTACCTAGTAAGTGCAAGGCCCTGGGTTCCCAGCATCAGGGTGGGGTAGTGGTGGAAGGCCTTATGCAAGTTCAAGAGAGAGGCCTCAGGAAAAAGCAACCCTGCCAGCTCTTGATCTTGAACCCCAGCCTCTGTTAGGAGTTAATGCCAGCTGTTTAAGCTCCAGCTTTGGCATTTTGCTTATTTTCCGTGAGAGATGAAGAGAGTGGAGCTCTCATGCTGGCCAGCAAAGAATCTTGCCCCTGGGATGGACACATGACCAGAAGTTCAGCCTCATTAAAATGTAAGCAGAGGAAGTTCTGGAACTTTTACAGTGCGGCTGAAGATATGCCAAGGCTCTTTCCTGAGGTCTTGAACCTGTTGTGGCCCTGAGGGTACAATGGTCATCTGTGTGTCCCCCTAGCGTTGTTGGAAAACAAGGCAACCTCTGGCCCAGCTGTTCTGAAGTCAGCACTAGTTTTCCAGTTCCTTAGGCATTTCAACAGTCCCCTTTTCACCTGGGTGTGTTGGACTTAGTTTCAATTTCTACTTCCAAGAGGCCTTGTCTGGACATGTTCACTGTCTTCTCAAATCTATGCATGAAAATCCAGGCACAAAGAAGGGAAGGCAGAGCCAGGAAGCTCACGTATTGCAGAGGACCACAGTTGGGATGAGAGGAGCAGGTGAGAGAAAGAAAATCTTCAGCCCTCAGCATGGGGAAGTAGAAACTACCTACCCTACCCTACAATCTACATCCATGCCTATTCTTAACATCCTGAGCTGATGGGATGGCTGCTCGCCATGAAAGACTGCTTTTTGCAGCTTCACTTGCAACGAGTTGAAGCCATGTGACTAAGTTCTAGCCAAAGGGATCTCCGCAGGTGTACAGGATGTCGCTTCTGAGAAGTCTCTGCAAAGGCAATTTATGTGCCTTGTTCAGAGTGTCAAAGGAGGCTCCATGTCAGAGACTTCACCCCTAATCCTAACCCTATAAGGTAGCTCCATTCAGCTGAGGCAATTCTAAGGGTGGGGCTTAGTTGAGGAGCCCCAAATCCCAAACTTGAGAGATAACAGGATACTTGTTATTGTAAGAGAAAGGCTTGACTCATTTGAGGTTGCCATGCTTTGTGGGTGAATAAGTATTGAATAGGGATGATATTTAAGACTCAGCCCATTCTTTGGTAGTCAATGCTATGATCAGAATCTTCCAACAGATACCAAGTCCTAGAAATTCAAACTTCTTAGACTGGGCTACCTTATCTCCTTGCTCTAGCTCCTACTTCCTTCCAGAGAACCCCAGCATCACTGTGTCATGTGTTTCCTCAGAGTTACCTTTACTTGTCCCAATTGGCATGACTCTAACCCAGTCCTTTGTCTCTTTCCAGGATACTGATGGCATCCCTCCTCTTTAGACTGTGGGGCAGCTAATCTCACAGTATGTATCCAGGTGTGAGGGGTGCTAATCTAAGGGTGCCTCCACCCTGGTCCCCTCTGCTACAGCCCAATGAGTATCATCACAGTGTTTCCATGGGTTGGCTACACCCATTCTGAAACAGCAAGCTATAAGAGATGAACTCTGTCCTGGGAGACCCTGTCACTCACTTTTTCCAAGTCCCTTCTGAGCCTCAGTTTACTCATCTGTAGTAAGTTTACTCATTAAGTCCCAGCAAGGCTATTAGGGTTAAAATAATGTCAGAGCCCCACCCTGGGTATCAAGAATTGGAAGAGGGACAGGACATTTGAGAAGGACAAAACTGAAAGGGGACAAGAAAAAGGCTTGGGGTACTAGGATTGCAGAGGCTTCAACTGCAGTCTTGTTGTTGACAACATCCTGTTGCCTGAGCTAGGGTGGTCAACTCCTCTCTCATCTATAAGAAAACCGATTCTGAGGTTGAGAAGAGGGAGATGATAGGAGAGGAATACTCCATGTAGCCAAGATCTAGACATGGAATGCTGGGAAAGGAGCTCTGAAGGAGGGGGTCTGCCTGTTCAAGCCATACTGACCACAGGGCCTACTACAGTCTGGTAACCAAAGACCTTCAGCAAGACTGCCTTAAGGCAGGGAATGATGTAGTCACTGTGAGCTGGCTGGGAGCTCCTGCCCTCCTGGAGTGGGCAGAATGCACTGAGATAGTGTGAGATGTTGGCTGATGCAGAGCCAAGGGAGCAGGTGGTGGGAGGCTCCGGGGGCTTGAGTGTGAGCAGAGGTTTCGTACTGTGGCACTACTGATCTCTGGAGAAGCACGAAGGCCCTTAGGATGAGCCAGTAAGGTGTGTTTAGAAAAGCGGATGAGGCTGGATGGTCATGAAAAAGCCAAGGTCTCAACATCAGGTGGGCAATAGTTTCCTGCTGGCCGGAATGAGTGGCTCTTGAAAAGGTCTTTCACAGAGTAACACCACACTCTGGTTTCTACTTAAAAACTGTTCCTTCCTGCTGGGAGCATTGTGGAGGTGGGACATTCTGGGAGCCCAGGTGACAACAGGGAGTCTGGGGAAGCAACCAGAATGTGGAGGATGTTGGACTGGAGATTTTGAACGTCCTACTGGAGAGCTGGTGCTAGGGCTGAGGAAAGCATTGAAGGCAGCCTTTGCAGCAGAGCTGTGTGGGTGAGCCCAGCCCAGAGAGACCTGTGTTGCCCTGGGCCTCAGGGAAGGTCACAGCGCCGAAATGAATCTGTTGCCATCTTGAACCCCCAAGATGAACACATACAAGTAAGAAGACATCTTTATGCCCTCCCCAACAGTCCAGCACCTCCCGAAGATCAGTGCCATTCTCTACTCCCTTCCCACCACAAGCTGATCATGATTGCTTTGCGAGTAGAATACATGTGTGCAAATGCTCAGGCGTGCATACATACATGTCTTCCCATGCCAACACCCGCCTCCCCATGTAAGCACTAATGCAGTAATCAGGTGGATGGTATCACAGGACTGTGCATGCTGGACCACAGTAGGGAGTCATGGGGACTGTCGCAGAGAAGAGGCCACTCATACCCTACCCTCAGGGGGCTGTATTCTCAGCTCTAACTATCACAGTGATGCCAGTGCACACGAAGTGACCAATAGATCGGCCTGTTTCCCAAAAGAGGCTGGAACTCCCTCCTGTCGGTAAAACATCCCACCTTTAAATTTGGGCCTCATTAGAAAACATGTTAGATTTGCCAGTGAGCCTTTTGGCCATCAGTTGGTGCGTAACTTTGCCTGTAGGCAACAAAGTGACGTGGCTTCCAGCTGCAATCCTGGACTTCAGTGGGAGACCTTAATCCAAGCGGTAAGTGCACAAGATACAGTCAGCAAGGGTACTGGAGCACAGTGCAAGCCAAGGGATCACAGAGGTCTCCTGAGCGCTGACTCTCCTCATAGCCCAGAAGGCCCTGCTCAGGTGTCTGATGATTACATACCCACTTTGAGCTCCTTCCCGAAGACAGTACGCTCTCCCAGCGCTGAGCAGTTCCAGCGGCCATTGCGGAACTGAAACTGACACTCGTCCAGGCCCATTTGGGAGCCTTCTCCTATGACGATGATGGCGTCCGGCCGGCTCTGGCAGATTGCCCGCTGTCTGGGAGCCAGGCCTGGGATCTTGTTACAGATGATGCTCGCACCCAGAGCTACCACCGAAGAGAAGCCACTGGAGGGGACACAGAGACAGGGGTTGAGACCCGGAGAAAGGCTCTGGCTGGCAGGTGCGGGAGGGGGCGGTCTCCTCTCAGCTACTCCGGAGGACCTCCCACAGAGCCACAGTGGGGGAGAGGTCTGAGGTGGGACAGGGCAGAAAGATTTTGGCTACCAATACTCTAAACATCTAGCTGATCACTAGAAAATGTCTGTTCCTACAGAGAGTAATGACACTATTGGACCCAAAAATTTTAGAGAAGCAATTTTCTAGCGCCCAAGTGGGCTGGAAGCTTTTGCCTCAAAGCCATCCTTTGCTTTCTAACCTGAAGCAAGTTCACACCCGTTCTTCGTATCTTAGAGCCTGCACTGCTTAAACACGGGCTTCTAATAGTCTCTACCCGGGAGGTGTCATTTTTAATATTTTTGGAACTAACGGTTCCCAGGGCTAGTGTTGGAGTCATCTGAACAATCCAGGTAAAATTAGAATACCACAGTTGTGCCACACAGAGTAGGTAACACAGGAGCCAGTTTTACCTACTAGACTGGGAAACCTCCAGAGACTGGGGTCCCTTACCCTCGGACCCAGGGAGGAGCAGAGCGGTTCAAAGTCACCGCAACTCTTAACTGGGACCTCCCTCCATCTGCCCCAGAAAGACGAAGGCCACGCCCTCCTGACCTCCGCCTCCCCCCACAGGGTAGCTGGGTCCCTAGTGAGCCAATGAGGTATCCTATCAGGAGGTTTATTCTCTGCTGTTTTCCTTTTCTCCAGTCTTCAGTGTCTCCGCCCCGTTTCTAATTAAAAAGAAAATAATACCTAACACAGCCAGAGCCAATGGGCCCGATCCCGGCTTCCTGGATGCTGGATGAGTGAGTGGATGAGCGTAGGGCGGTAGTGCGAGGGCCAAGATGAAGATTAAAGCAAGTGGGAAAAAAAGAAAAGCCATCCAGGACGCGGGCGAATCAATAACACTTAAAACACACCCGCAGGCAGGCAGCACGCGAGCCTAGAAGCCGCCTTTAGATCCGCGGTCCTGGCTGGAGGCCGCCCAGTCCACTCAGCCACACTGGTTTCGAAATCCCTTTCCAGAGAGGTTGGGTTGGGGAAGTGGGAGGCCTGACGGTGGGGACACACAAAGGGTCTGCCACACACGCCCCCTGGCCTTGGGGCCAGTCCTTCCCAAAGCAGCGGCAGGAGGTTCCCAGGTAGTGGGGGTGTGTAGAGAGGCAGGTGTGAAGCCTACCAAGGTGGCGCCAGCACCTCTGTCCATGAAGAAAGCCCCCCCCCCCCCCCCCCCGACTTCCCCGGAACCGTGCTGCGCACAAGTCACTTCCTAAGTACAAAGGGAAACACCGCGCAAGGCAGCGCAAGCGGTATCTGGAGCCACCTGCTTCCACTTCCCAGTCAGTGTTCCCTGCCCCACCTCCCGACATGCCTGGGCTCCTGGGCTCCCACTCCAGCGACCCCACGGTCAAGACGTCTCGCTACCCTTTGATGAAGCCAGAGGACACCTCTGCCTGTTGTCTCTGACCGTCTAGTGACTGTCTGGGGTCTTACTGTTTGATTCTGATTCTTGAAGGTGCTGTCTTCCTAGCCTGGGGAGGAGGTCTGAGTGAGGGTCGCTGGGAATAATTGCGGCCCCAGGGGCTACGAGAGGTAGTTTATGCTTTTACCAGTGAATGTCCCATTGCTTTCTCGGGAGGGAACCCTTTCTGCAAAAGGGGCTGCGCCCACACCACCGCGCGTGCTTCAGGAGGTGCTGCGAATTCTCTTTAGGGTGGCTGTGGTCCTGTCGGACCTGCTGTGCTCGTGGCTTGCGGGGTGGGGGTGGGGGAGTCCCTAGGGACCCTATGGAGCAGCTATTCTCCTCCAGGGTCACCGAGCTGTCTGTTTCTGGAGGTTCCCGGACACAGAGATTCTTGGGATGGCCCGGGTCGGCGGAATTGTGTGCGCCCCAGGGGTGTCGGCTCTCGCGGAGCCTTTGTGCCCTCAGGATTCCCGTACCGCCCACTGCCCCTCCTGAGCTAAGTTGGGCAGCGCGCCTCCCTCCCGGAGCCAGTCAACTTTGCCTCGGCAGCATGCGCGGACAAGACGCGCACGGCGCTTACCCGATCCGGAGGTAGACTATGCCCAGGCTGAGAAAGAGGTGGCCCAGGCAGCGCCGCGCTTTCCGGGTCATAGTCCCCGCTGGTGGCGGGTGCCGCGGGCCGGGCTGTGCTGATCCCGCCGGCCGGGCCCGGCGGGGCAATCCACATAGCCTGCGCAGGGGGCGCGGGCCGAAGTTCCCTGGGCCGTCTCTCTCGGCGCGTCGGTCCGCGCTGGGCGCTGTAGACAGTCCCGGAGCGCGGGAGCCGCGGAGCGGGAGGAGGGAGGGAGGAGCGCGCAACGCGGGGCGACGCTGCGCGCCAGCAATCGTGGCAAGTGTTTGAGGCGCGGGGACTGCGGGGCTATGCTGCCACCCGCCCCCGCCCCTCCCTCTCCGCCCTTCCCCCGCCCGCCTCCCGGAGCGCCCGCCCCGCGCCCGAGCGCCTGCGGGTCGGGGATGTCTGCCCTGAGCGCGCTCCCGAAGCGTTCCTCCGAGCTCGCGACGTTGGGAGGAGGGGGCACGGAGCAGAGTTGGGGGTTGGGGACGGTGGAATCCCGCTCGCCTGGCATCCTTCTCAAACTCGCAGGTTGAGACCAGCAGGTGCCCCAAAGGCCATCCTCTGGGTGGAGAGAGCCTATAGGCTCATTCCAGAACCCATGCGCCTTGTTAGAGACCTGTCGCACTGTCCAGAAACCGGGAACCCGGATGGTGGCTCCTGCAGAACTACTACCCCACAATTCTTTCTTCAGCCTCCTCAGTACGCCGACGGCACCGAGGGCGAGACGTGGCCACCGGTGGAAACAGAATTGGACTGAGGCCCAATTACCAGTAGCAGAACCCGAGAGTGCGCGCAGGTGAGAGCTCACGGCGCTCTCGCGGCGACACCTGCTGGGTGCGGCAGGTGGTGCATTCTAGTCTTGGGTGTTTTGGACCCTTCCCTTGATAAAACAAACATCCCTCTCCAGAGAGGTGGGGTGGGGATGCGGAGTATACGACACAAAAAGTGTCAGCTGGAGAAGCCAAAGTCGGATTCAAAGTCATCAGCTGGTGAATGGCCAGATTGAAACAAGGTAGCCACAACTCCAGTGAACTCTCCAGGCCTGCTTAGCCTTCGGGACTGCAGTTCTTCATGCGCACACTCACGTTCATTCATGTACATCTATCTTCCTTCCACGGAAGCTGCCTTTTCTATATATGCACACATCCAAGGGCTACAGACTCCAGCCAGGCACCCTGGTGAGCACGGTGGATTCAAGGAACACGGAAGACCTTGCTCTGGGGACAGTGGGGAGACAGACCTTAGTGAGCACATGCATAGACGCACTTCAGATGGCACAGGCTGGTGGAAAGGTCCCCAAGACAGGGGGATGGGAGAGAGGGTTCTGGGTGCTACAATGTTTATTTTAGCTCTGAGGAGATGGCTGGGTTGTCCTCGGCAGGCCACGGGATTGGTAGAAGCTGGGAAGTGGGTGAGACAAAAGCTGGGATAAAGGGAAAGGAAGCCAATGGGGTGGAGGGAAGAGAGGAGCACCGCAGACCTAGAAGGCATATAGTCCGGTGGGAGACGCTGGAGAAGAAGGCAGGTGACTCATTTGGTGTGTGTATTCCAAAACACTCTCTGGGACACTGATGGGGGCTGGGCACAGGGGAGCCTGATGGGCTAGAGAGACTCCAGCATGGGTTCTGGGACAGGTGGGATGTTTGAGCTGAAGAGTTTTGAGTGTACCCCAAGGCTGGCAAGGAACTGGCTGAGGCAGAGAATAGCCTTGAGCTTCTGGTCGTCCTGCATCTACTTCAGGAGTGCTGGGATTACAGACTTGTGTGCTCTCACCCTGGTTTATGGGGTGCTGAGGATTGAACCTAGTTCTTTTTTAATGCTAAGCCAACACTTTCTCAACTGAGCTATATCCCCAGGCTGGGAGGGGGAGGGCTTTCAGAACATGGCCACTACATTGTTCAATCATTTTACCATTGCAAGGGGTTTTCTGTGTCTTCCTGGCTTGGCTCTGGACAGGGCTGTGATGGCTTTCTTAGTGACAGGGAAAAGGTGATGGTTCATGGAGTGGTAAAAAAAATGCACACAGGACCCCTGAACAACCCTAATGGCTGTTGTGCTGTGAGGAAGCCAGTAATATGTAAAGCCACTGCAGCCCACAGTCCCAATTGTGTGCCTGATTGCACTCATCAGTCTTGATTGGAGCAAGGCCCTCCAGATGCTACCAGCCATCCACTCAGTCTTCCTGGTTTCAGGTTTGCCCAGTTGAAGCATTATGGATGATGACCCGTGTGTCACAGTGTGCCCTGTCCACTCATAGCAATGCTCTTGTATTCCTCCTTTGTCTAGTCATCTTTAGACAAAGCATCAGACCTTTGCAGTTTCTTCCAGAGCATCTCCTTGGTGTGTCATTTACAATAGTAACCATTGTCATCTTAGAGCAAAGAGTCATTCATGTCACGGATGTTGGGGTACTCATGACCTGGAAGTGTGTAGGAGCTGTAGTGACAGAGCAGGCCAGGAAAATACTGAGGGCACATGCTAGGAAGGGAGGGGAAGAGGACAAAGTGGAGGAGGAGGAAGAAGATGAAGAGTAGATTGGAGAATATGCCAAGACAGAGGAGTGGATGGAAAGAACCCAGTCTCTGCTCTTTGGGAGCAAGGATCTGAGGACAATGGGATGGTCAAGTCCAGAGGTAGCACTTCCTTCATAGCTGCAGCACGTTAACTCAGGGCCCTCTGACAGTGCTGTGAAGTCCTGTTCTTATCATCACGTCACTGTGTATATGAAAGATGTAATCATGGAGGATTAAATATCCCCATATTCTCACAGTAGGTAGTATATGGTGGAGTTGAGATTTGAACTTGGAGTGCTGGCTTTGGCCATAGCTCTTATGCTACCCCTTTATTTGTGTGTGTGTGTGTGTGTGTGTGTGTGTGTGTGTGTGTTTAAAAGCAGGGTCTTATGTAGTCTAAGCTGGCCTGAACTCAGTGTAGCCAAAGATGTCTTTGTACTGACACCCCTGCCTCTACCTCCTAAATACTGAGATAGCTCTTATGTTTCCACTGTGGTATTAACTTACAGAAGGAAGACCATGGTCACCACAACAGAAGAGACTGTGTTGGGAACTGAGATGGCTGTGTTAGCTCTCTGGTAATATGACAAAATACCTGAGATGAAAAGGTTTTGTTCAGCTCATAGTTTCAAAGTCTCAATCCATGGCCCCTTGGTTCTACTACCCTTAGACCTTTGGTAGCTGTGTATATCATGAGAGGCCCATTCAGCATAGGGAAATGCTGGTATTATGTCAGCTGGGAAGCAGAGGGGCAGAGAGAGAGAGGTGGGAAGAGACTGTGCCCATCCCCTAGTAACGTAATTTCCTCCCATTAGATGCTATCTCTTAGAGCTTATGCTACCTTTAAGCACTTGGGAGGCAGAGAAAGGTGATTTACATGACTCCAAGGTCACCTTGATCTACATAGTGAGACCGTGTCTCAAAACTCCAACAAACAGAAATGTTTCTACAATCCCTCAATGGTGTCACATTGGTCTTTGGGGACGTCTAAGGGTCCCAGCAGTGGCATTGTATCTGGGCTGTCAAGAGCAACTGAGGTCTCTATGGCCAGGAGTAGGCTACCAATCAAATTACAATATGGGCAGGGAAACTCCGTACCTAAGATCAGTGGGGAGCATGTTGCCCAGAGCCTCAACACCCCAGTCTGATTGAAACCAGCTGGGGAAAGAAGATAGCAGAGGTGTGATTCTCTTCTCCCCCTCTCCATTCCTTCCTCCCTCTCTCCCTTCCCACCTCATGTGTTGGCTGTAGTGTGTGTGTGTGTGTGTGTGTGTGTGTGTTAGAGGTATTAGATGCACATTGAATGTGGGCTGTGATTTACTTGAAGGTGCACCCGCTCCTTCCTCTGCATGTAGCTGAAATGCCTTTAGCTCTCTTTCCACCTGGTAAACCTGTAACTCACCCTCCAAGGCCCACCCATGGCTCCACTCACTTGAAAAGCCTGCCTTGACCCACCTGGCTTCTGACCATGACTCTTGGCTCCTTCTTCATCATCCCTTTGTCAAATATTCATCAAGCAGCAAAGGGTGCTGGATGCTGCAGCAGTTAGAGATACAGAGGGCCAGATAGTCTCTGCTGATCTTCTGACTGAGTCAGATATATATCCCTGCACAGGCCCAGGCCTATATCTGAAGATAGCATATTTTATTGTGTTTCTTCCTTGGGCTTTAACCGCCCCTGGGGTGGTCTTGGCAGATCCCTTCCCATCCTAAAAGGTGTCAGCATTCACACTACCTGCTTCTCCATTAACGTCTAATCTCCTCATGCCAAAGGTCCTTCAACTCTGACTACACAACTGCACAGGGCTTATGTGAAACAGGACCACGGCTTGCTGAAGAGATCACATATTTCGGGGTCAGTAAGCCTGGGGTGTGGTCCCAACTCTGCTACTTCTTAAACTCTTGATCCAAGACGGTTTTTCATGTGTGTGTTTGTTGGGTGTGCTCTGCAGCTAGTAACTTTCAGGTCACTTATTTCCTAGGGAGCTGAGAGTTCTGAGGGAGAAATGGAATCTAATCAATCCCAAGATCCAGAGCCACAGGACATCAAAATTTCTGGAACTGACTGCAGAAGTTCTTTGTTGCAGATCCCTGTTAGCCTAGAGTCCCTCTCTCCAATTACAACCTGTACTTGGATCCTTGAAAGGGACATCTCCCACGACCCAGTGGGTTGCCTGTTACATCTTCAGGCAAGCCAAGCTTCCCTGGGCAGGAGCACACTTGACTCTGTGCTTTGTCGCCACCTGCTGGAGGCAGAAGAAATGGCCACCCCAGACCCAGGAATGAGGCAGAGAGCAAGAGTACAGGAAGCCCAACCTCCTCTAGCCTCTGTAGGCTCATACAGGTGCACACCCCAATATACACTCATGCACACATAACCCCTACACACACACACACACACACACACACACACACACACACACACACACACACACACACACACACACACACACACACACACACACACACATACACACACACACACACACACACGCGCGCGGAAAAGAAGAGAAATAAAGAAAAAATATAGCCTTCAGAAAACCTTTTATTAAGGAATTATGTGGAGCTGCTGAGGTGCTGTCCTAGGCAGACCACTGGTAAGGAATGAAGGAAGTAGAATGGTGCTCAGAGAGAAAGCACAGCAGATGTGACAGAGTGGCTTGTGAAGAACCTCAAGTAGCAGCAAAGGCCTCTAACAAAAAGTTGTCCTGGCACAGGGTGATGAAAGCACCCACAACCCACACTGAAGACCCCCACACTTCTCCCCTTCACAGAGGCTGCTATGCTGCACTGAGTTGTCCTGCATGCTGGCCTGTTCCCTGACCACCAAAGACATGGATGCGACCCCCAGGTGATACTCTCAAGAGCCTGAGGGCACCCAGCCCATGGGAAGGAACAGGAAGAAGCAAACAGTCTGAAGAAAGTGGCAGGGGTCTCCCTGGGCTGCATTGTGAGGGGATGAGGGCTTCCTCTTGCAGAGGACACCCAAGGGTTCTGAGCAGGACTGTGGCCCTGTCCATTAGGGGACTGTCTAGGTGAGTTGAGTCTCCAGTTTGTTGCTCTCCAGCACTCCACTGCACTGTGACCACCTCCATATGGACAGCCCCATTGTGTATCTGGTAGGAGGGCACTGGGCGTCTCTCATGAAAGCTTCTGGTCCTCCTGCCTTGGAGCTCTAGCCTTCATGTCCTGCCTCCCAGGTTAGGATAAGTGGGACAAGTGTCTGAGGACTGAAGACCTCGTTCCCACATCTGGAGTACAGCAGAAACTGAGAATCCCATGACAGTCAGCTGCTGGCCACTGTGACACATTACCCCCAGGCCGTTAACTTACAGGAGGGAGGCTTGATGTGATGTCAGACAATGGTTGCTTAACCATGTTGCAAGGCAGCTCATAATGGCAGAAGGCTGGTGGGGAAAATCATGCTCCCATCCTGACATGCAGGAAGCAAGAGAGGGATTTGCAGGAGGTCATGTTCTCTTCTTCAAGGCCTTGCCCACAATAGCAACATGCTTCCACTTATATCCGGAAGGTCCATTTACCTCCCTGCAGCACCACAAGCTGGGGACCAAGCTTTTACATGGGCCTTTGATGACAGCTAAACTCCAACAAGGACCTTCCATCTGGCTCAGGGTGGAAATGGATCCCACTTCTGTTCTGTGAAACCATGAAAGTGCTGTCAGAGTCTTCATCTCTCCAACTCAGAAACAGGGCCTGGTTGGTAGTCCTGAGTCTGGTTCTCCCAAAGTGCTGTGTTTTGGAAAAGGAATGCTCAAGTCTTCAAGAGTGAGACTCTAAAGTGTTCTTGTCCAGAGCTTTAGAGAGGGTCACAATAACCAGGAAAGCCCCTGCTACATAATGATGGAGTCAGGAATAGACCTGCACCCTGTCAAAGACCCTATTACTCACCTGTCAGATGGGGAAGGCACTGCTTACCTTTCAGGGTGTTGTGGGATTAAAGAAACAGTAGGTAGTGGGTGTTTTGTTGCACAGTGAGTGCTCTCTAAGTAAGCCAGATGATGTCTCCCTTTGTGTATTCTCATCAGAGGACGCCCTGCAGGAAGTCATGTTCCTGGTCCATGGAGACTTTCAACTGATGTCTCCAAGTGAATGGGTGCTGTTGTCATTGTAGACAAAGCTCTGGTGAGCAAGTATTGCCTACTGTGATGATAGAGTTGCCCTCTGGCTTTTGACTGAGCATAAAAACTACATTCCATATTATTTATATGTTAAAGTAGCCGTAAGGTTCATATCTGTGATGATTTTGTGCAAGACACAACCATCCTTCCCCTGCTCTTGTGAGCTTTCCTAGTAAGAAGTATCCCTTATGGGATAGAATACACCTGTCCAGCCCTCTCCTGAGCCCTATCCAGGCTGTTCTGGCCTTCTTGGGAGGCTTATGTGCAGCTCTTCTTTTTGCTAGGTACCCTGCCCAAGTTCAGGACCCAGCATTCTCTCTAGATCCTAGAAAAGCTACTCAGAATATCCAGGCAGCCATGGTACTTCTCATCTATACACCCTAAAGGTTTAAACATGAAGCTCTGAGAAGGAAAAGCCAAAATCTGGATGGGGACCATGCCTTCAAATTAAACAGGACCAGAATGACATTTCCCCAGGAAGCATGACAGAGCTGGGCATCAAGTCCACGGGTCCAGGAGCAGTGTGTTGGTTGTGGGTGTGGGAGGAGCATGAGGGACTCAATTTCCATTTCCTACTGAACAAAGAGAGTAAGTGCTAAGATCCATCAGGACATGCAACTCAAGAAGAAAGGGGACTGACTGTCTCTTAGTGTTCACTGTCTTGAGATCTTGTGACATGTGTGCATTTGGGTAACAAACCCTGTGCAAAGTTAGTAACTGTTTCAATCCACTCAACTGTGTTCATCTGTTGTAGGGTCTGAGTGAGAACAGGCTCCAGACAGTTTTAAAACCAGAACACTCACTGTGATCCTTGATGGCTATTTTTCTTTTCCTTCAACCCTTACTCCTGCCATTTTTTTGCCTTCCTCCTACCTTCACCCTCCTTTCCTCCTCATCCTCTCTTCCTTCTCTATTTGTGTCTATAAACATATCTAAAAATAATGTTTCTATACTGATTTGGAGTGTGAGGCAGTAGGTTTTGTAATATTTTCCCTTCCCTCCTCAATTTGGCAGTGTATCTTGATTTTTAAAAATCTATTGCTTTTATTTTTCCATTTTATTAGTTTTTCTCTCATTTTACTGGTTCTTTAAGAATTTCATACAATTTGTTTTAATCATATTCAATCCCTCTTCAACTTCTCTTAGATCTATTCACAGCTCCCACACTACCCCGCACTTTATGCTTTCTTCTTTTTAAGCTCAGAAAGTATAATTTGTGATCCATACACTCTTGAATGTATAGCCTTTCACTAGAGCAGGATTGACCTATCAGGGGCCATACTCTTAAAAGCAAACAAACAAACAAACAAACCTGATTCCCACTTTCCTAGCAGCTACCAGTAATCAATATTTTTTAATCAGAGGTGGGAGGTCATGCCACCTTCCTAACCAGGCTGGGGTTTTATCTGTCTTGAGTTCTCACAGGTGTTGTGCATGCTGTCACAACTGCTGTGGGTTTATCTGTGCAACTGTCCAGCCGTGCCCAGAAAACTTGTGTTTATCTGCTGCTTCTGGCCCTTGCAGTCTTTCTGCACCCACTTTTACAATGATCCTTAAACTTTAGCAGGAAGGGGTGTGAACTAGATGTCCCACTTAGGGTTGAGCATTAAGCACTCTCTTATTCTCTCTACCTTTACCAGTTGTGTGTCTCTGCGTTAACCTCTTTCTACTGACAAAAGGAATGATGAGAGTTGAGAGATGTGCTAACCCATGAGCAGTGTGAGAAGTCTTTAAGAGTCTGTTTAATACTATGCCCTTTTAGAAAAGTAAGAGTAGGATCTCCCCTAAAGCCTGTTATTTATGTGGCCTCAGGATCTTGTTCCTGATAATGGTGCCAGGTATCATTTTGACCTTGTGGAGTGGGTCTTAGATCTAATAAAAAAGTGGTTGTTAGTCCCATGACGCTGATGCCTCCACTGCCCCAGGAGGCATGTGCTGTCAGGCCTGTCATTGCTGTAGTTCACAGGCTTCGCTGCTCAGCAAGTCTTCTCTCGTCTTGCAGGGGAAGTCATTGTGTTGAACTTGTCTGTCCAACCATTCCTTTGTTGGGGGACGTCATATTTTACAGTGACTGTGAAGAAGGCTGCAAGAAACACCAGACTGAAGGCTCGTGTGGACGTATGTTATCATGTGATTCATGTAAAACCAGGAGTGTTGTTGCTGGTTGAGATGGTGAGTGTGTGATAGAGCAAGATCTGCCACACCTTTCTCAGAAAGTTCTGGGTTTGTCCTTTCCTCTGATACTCAGTGACTGATACAATTCTGATGACTGACAAGCATCTCACTGTGGCTCTAATGTTATTCACCTTGTTCTACAGATTCTTTTCATGTGCCTATTTGCTACTTCTATATTTTATTTTTTGAACGGTTTGTCTATGTTTTCCTCTTTCTTTTGAGACATAGTAGTTGGATTCTGGATTGGATTTTATTATGTAGCCCAGACTAACCTTGAATTTGTGACCCTTGTACTTCAGCCCCTTAAATGCTAGGACCCTAGATATATACCCATATATATATATATATATATATATATATATATATATATATATATATATATATATGTATCCATATACATGTATCAGTTGTATCATTTCTTTCATTTACTCCTGTAGGCTTGACCTCTTAATATCAACAAACATCCCTTTATGTCATACTGAATATGTAAATTTTCATTTTGTTAATAGCTGGCTCAAAGTCTACAGAGCTTAATATTTGCCAGGTTGTCTATTTCTACCACTCTAATTATTTTTTGTTTAATTTTTATTGTTTGTTTGTCTGTCAAGACGAGCTCTCACTCTGTTCCTTGGCTGTCCTGGACCTCACTATATTTACCAGGCTGGCCTTGAACTCAAAGAGATGAGGCTGCCATTGCCTATCAAGTGTTGAGATTAAAAGCATTCACCACTATCCCCAGTTCATAACCCAGTTTTAAAGTTATTTCTTTAAAAATTCCTAAATTAAAAATAATAAAATCAAAGTATGATTATGGTTGTCATTAGTCGGGAAAATGAAGTGCTATTAAATCTGTCCCATATTATTGAGTTGATCTTCTGAAATATTGTGTGGTGCCTATTTCTATCATGTTCATAAGATACACCTGTGGCAGAACTTTATATTGTATTTGGTTTTGTAAGTAAACACCTATGAAAAGTGTGTTGCTTCCATAGCATTGACTGCTGTCACAGCTGGGTGACTTTCAGGTCTGATTTATCCTGAGTTTCAGAGGTTAATATCATAAGAAACACGATCCAGAAACTCACATCACTGGCGATAAAGGGGAGGCTGAGAGCTTTTTCAGTTAAAGGCTGTTGCTTTTGAGACAGGTTATTGTATATCCCAGGTTAGCCTTACCTCACTGTAGCCAAGGAGAGAGGCCTGAAAACCTCTCAAAGGCTGCGCACAGGCTTTGGTCCCTCCTGGATTTCCAGGAAGAACTTCTCTGCTTGCTTTGAGGAATGGAGACTAAGACAAAGACCATGAAAAAATGCTCAGTGTTTGGAGGAAATCTGTTATGTTCTAAAACTTGAAAAATTGCATTTTGGCATTTCAAGCATCCTTTTATTTTTTTATTTTATGAAAAATATACTTCACTGCCAGGTGAAAGTAAGTAAGCACATTTTAAAAATACTTTTTTATATTCACTTTTTTATTTATTACAGTTTAATCACTTTGTATCCCAACCTTAGTGCCCTGCTTCAACACTCCCCCCCAATCCTGCCCTCCCTCCCTCTTCTCCTCCCATGCAATTCTTCCAGTCCACTGATAGGGGAGGTCTTCCTCCCCTTCCATCTGCTCCTTGCCTATCAGGTCTCATTAGGAGCAAATGCATTGTCTTCCTCTGTGGCCTGGTAAGGCTGCCCCCCCCCCCACTCTCTTGGGATGGTGATGAAAGAGCCAGCCACTGAGTTCATGTCAGAGAAAGCCCCTGTTCCCCTTACTAGGGTACCCACTTAGAGACTAACCTGGCATGGGCCACATCTGTGTAGGGGTTCTAAGGTACCTCTAAGAATTGTCCTTGGTTGGAGTATCAGTCTCAGAAAATACCCCTGGGTCCAGATTATTTGGTTCTATTGCTCCCCTTGTGGAGCTCCTGTCCCCTCCAGGTCTTCCATATCCCCTCTTTTTCATAAGATTCTCTGCACTTTGTGCAAAATTTGGCTATGAGTCTCAGCATCTGCTTCAATACACTGCTGGGTAGAATCTTTCAGAGGCCTTCTTTGGTAGGCTTCTATCCTGTTCCCTCTTTTCTCCCTCTTCATCTATCTTATTTGCCTTTCTGAATGAGGTTTGAGCATCTAACCGAGGATCCTCTTTATGGTTTAGCTCCTTTTGTTGTACAGATTTTAGTATGTTTATTCTATATTGTATATCTAATATCCACTTATAAGTGTGTATATACCATATGTGTCTTTCTGCTTCTGGTATACCTCACTCAGGATGATTTTATCTAGTCCCCACAATTTGCCTGCAAAATTCATGACATCCTTTTTTTAAAATTGCTGAGCAGTATTCCATTGTGTAAATGTGCCACA
Organism: Psammomys obesus; assembly: GCF_907164565.1. Classification (NCBI taxonomy): domain Eukaryota; kingdom Metazoa; phylum Chordata; class Mammalia; order Rodentia; family Muridae; genus Psammomys; species Psammomys obesus. Next base: position 1,131,322 of record NW_026593931.1, read on the forward strand.
ATTTCTTTCCATTGCTCAGTTGAGAGACTTATAGGTTTTTTTCAAATTCTGGCTGTTCCTAACAAAGCTGCCCCAAACATAAAAAACGGGGTACAGCCTAAACAGAATTCTCAATAGAGGAATATCAAGTTGCAGAGAAACACTTAAAGAAATGCTCAACATCCTTATTCATCAGGGAAATGCCAATCAAAATGATCCTGTGATTTCATCTTACACCCATCAGAATGGCTAAGATCTATAACTCAAGTGACATTCTCCAAAAAAGACCACATATTTGGACACAAAGTGAGCCTCAACAGATACAAGAATATTGAAATAATCCCTTGTATCCTGTCTGATCACGATGGAATAAAGCTGGATCTCAAAAACAACAGAAATAACAAAAAGCCTACACACACATGGAAACTGAACAACTTGCTACTAAATGACAGCTGGGTCAGGGAGGAAATAAAGAAAGAAATTAAAATCTTCCTAGAACTCAATAAAAATGAAGACACAACATACCCAAACTTTTGGGACACAATGAAGGCAGTGCTAAGAGGAAAGTTCATAGCACTAAGTGCCTTCAAGAAGAAATTCCAGACAGCGCATTCAAGCAGTTTAATGGCTCACTTAAAAACCCTAGAAAAAGAAGAAGCTGACACACCAAAGAGGAGTAGATGGCTGGAAATAATCAAACTCAGGGCTGAAATCAATCAATTAGAAACAAATAAAACAATTCAAAGAATCAATGAAACCAAGAGCTGGTTCTTTGAGAAAATCAACAAGATCGACAAACCCTTAGCCAAGCTAACTAAAAGGCAGAGAGACACCATCCAAATCAACAAAATCAGAAATGAAAAGGGGGACATAACTACAGACACTGAGCAAATCCAAACAATCATTAGGACTTACTTCAAAAGTCTATATGCCACAAAATTTGAAAATCTAAATAAAATGGACAATTTTATTGATCGATTCGACTTACCAAAGCTGAATCAGGACCACGTAAATCAATTAAATAGCCCTATATCCTCCAAGGAAATAGAGGCAGTCATCAAAATTTTCCCATTTAAAGAAAGCCCAGGACCAGATGGTTTCAGTGCAGAATTCTACCAGACCTTCAAAGAAGAGCTAACTCCAGTTCTCTTCAAACTATTCTACAAAATAGAAACAGAAGGAACATTACCAAACTCATTCTCTGAAGCCACAGTCACCTTGGTACCTAAACCTCACAAAGAACCAACAAGAAAGAAAATTTCAAGCCAATCTCCCTTATGAACATTGATGCAAAAATATTCAACAAAATACTTTCAAACTGAATACAAGAGCACATCAAAGATATCATCCACTACGACCAAGTAGGCTTCACCACAGGCATGCAGGGGTGGTTCAATATATGGAAATCCATCAATGTGATCCACCATATTAACAAACTGAAAGAAAAAAAAACACATGATAATCTCCCTAGATGCTGAAAAAGCATTTTAGAAAATCCAACATTCATTCATGTTTAAAGTATTGGAGAGATCAGGGATACAAGGCACATACCTAAACATAGTAAAGGCAATATACAGCAAACCTATAGCCAACATCAAACTGAATGAAGAGAAACTTAAAGCAATCCCACTGAAATCAGGGACAAGACAAGGCTGCCCACTCTCTCCATATCTCTTCAACATAGTTCTGGAAGTCCTTGCTAGAGCAATAAGACAGTTGAAGGAGCTCAAGGGGATACAAATTGGAAAGGAAGAAGTCAAATTATCACTATTTGCAGATTATATGATAGTATACATGAGTGACCCCAAAAACTATACCAAGGAACTCCTACCGCTGACAAACACCTTCAGCAAAGTGGCTGGATACAAAATTAACTCAAAAAAATCAGTAGCCCTCCTGTATACAAAAGACAAAAGGACCAAGAAAGAAATTAGGGAAACAACACACTTCACAATAGCCACAAAGGACATAAAGTACCTTGGTGTAACCCTAACCAAGCAAGTCAAAGACTTGTATGAAAAAAATTTCAAGTCTCTGAAGAAAGAATTAGAAGAAGATATGAGAAGACGGAAAGATCTCCCATGCTCATGGCTTGGCGGGATTAACATAGTAAAAATGGCCATCTTACCAAAAGCAATCTACAGATTCAATGCAATTCCCATCAAATTACCAACACAATTCTTTAGAGACCTGGAAAGAAAAATTCTCAACATCATATGGAATAACGGAAAACCCAGAATTGCTAAAAGATCTTCTGGAGGTATCTCCATCCCTAATCTTAAGCTGTACTGTAGAGCAACAGTAATAAAAACTGCATCGTACTGGCATAGAAACAGAATGGTGGATCAATGGAACTGAACAAAGGACCCAGAAATAAACCCACACACTTTTGGACACCTGATTTTTGACAAAGATGCCAAAACCATACAATTGAGAACAGATAGCATCTTCAAGAAATGGTGCTGGTCTAACTGGATATCTACACGTAGAAAAATGAAAATAGATCCATACTTATCACCCTGCACAAAACTAAAGTCCAAGTGGATCAAAGACCTCAACATAAAACCAGATACACTAAACCTGTTAAAAGAAAAATTGGGTAATACCCTTGAACTCATTGGCACAGGAGACAACTTCCTGAACTGAACACCAACAGCACAGGCTCTAAGAACAACAATCAATAAAAGGGACATCATGAAACTGAAAAGCTTCTGTAAAGCAAAGGAAATCATCATCAAAACAAAATGACTGCCTACAGACTGGGAAAGAATCTTCACCAACCCTTTATCTGACAGAGGACTAATATCCAGTATATATAAAGAACTCAAGAATCTGAAAAGCAGCAAACCAAGTAATCCAATTAAAAAATGGGGAACAGAGCTAAACAGAGAACTCTCTGTAGAGGAATATCGAATGGCAGAGAAGCACTTAAAGAAATGCTCAACCTCATTAGCCATTAGGGAAATGCAAATCAAAACGACCCTGAGATTTCACCTTACACCCATCAGAATGGCCAAGATGAAAAACTCAATTGACAACACATGCTGGAGAGGTTGTGGAGAAAGGAAACCCTCCTCCACTGCTGGTGGAAATGCAAATTCGTACAACTACTCTAGAAATCAATCTGGCGCTTTCTCTGACAACTAGGAATAGCGCTTCCTCAAGATCCAGCCATACCACTCAGGCATATTTCCAAAAGGGGCTCAAGTACACAATAAGGACATTTGCTCAACCCTGTTTGTAGCAGCTTTATTTGTAATAGCCAGAATCTGGAAACAGCCCAGATGCCCCTCAACTGAACAATGTATGCAGAAATTGTGGTACATCTACACAATGGAGTATTACTATGTAATGAAAAATAAGGAAATCATGAAATTTGCAGGTAAGTGGTGGGACCTGGAAAGGATCATCCTGAGTGAGCTGTCCCAGAAGCAGAAAGACACACACGGTATATACTCACTCATATATACATATAACATAGGATAAACCTACTAAAACCTGTACATCTAAAGAAAATAATCAAGAGCGAGGACCCTGACTAAAATGCTCAATCCCATCCTGAAAGGCAAAGAGGATGGACATCAGAAGAAGAAGAAAACAGGAAACAACCTAGGCACCTGCCACAGAGGGCCTCTGAAAGGCTCTACCCTGCAGACTATCAAAACAGATGCTGAGACTTATGGCCAATTGTTGGGCAGAGTGCATGTAATCTTATGAAAGAAGTGGGAAATAGTAAGATCTGGAGAAGACAGGAACTCCACAAGGAGAGCAACAGACCCAGAAAATGTGAGCACATGGGTCTTCCCAGAGACTCATACTCCAACCAAGGACTATTGATGGAGATAACCTAGAACCCCTGCACAGATGTAGCCCATGGCAGTTCAGTGTCCAAGTGGGTTACATAGTAATGGGAAGAGGGACTGCCTCTGATAATCTGATTGGCCTGTTCTTCCATCACCTTCCCCTGAGGGGAGAGCAGCCTTACCAGGCCATAGAAGATGACAATGCAGCCACTCCTGATGTGCTGTGATATACTAAGATCAGAAGGAAGGAGAGGAGGACCTCCCCTATCAGTGGACTTGGGGAGGGGCATGCATGAAGAAGGGGGAGGGGGGTGGGACCAGGAGAGGAGGAGGGAGGGGCTTATGGGGGGATACAAAGTAAATAAACTGTAATTAATAAAAATTAATAAATTAAAAAAAACCCTCAAGTGACAACACATGCTGGAGAGGATGTGGAGAAAGGGGAACCCTCTTCCCATGCTGGTTTCCCACTAGCAATGTAAACATGTACAGCCACTTTGGAAATATATCTGGTGCTTTCTGAGACAATTAGGAATAGTGTTACACCAAGATCCAGCTATATCCAAAATAGGCATATATCCAAAATAACTCAAGAATTCAACAAGGACATTTGCTCAACCGAGCACACTTTTATTACAATAAAACACACACAACACAAGCATTTCCCATCTTCAGCATACTGCTTGGTGTTGTTTACATTTTACCATCTGCCTCCAACCAGCAAGATGCCCATGGCCTTCCCTCCTGAGTGGAGGATGAGACTCTGCTTTTTTTCCACTCCTCAAAGTTTTCAAGCTCTTCCTGTTCCAAGTAGTCCACACAGAATTCGTTCTGCCTAGACTCTCATGACAGTCAACATGGTGACTTCATGCCCATCTGTGTGGAACCATGTGCAGAATCCCCTTCTCTTTTAAAGCCAAGTAACAGTCCAGTGTAGAGAGGCTGAACTCTGTTTATCCATCATCAGGACTGCTTTTTATACATAGACTCTACATTATCTCTCTGTCTGTTTCTCTGTGTATTTGTGTGTTTTCTGGTTATAAGGTGAATATAATAATGCTTACATACCTAATTTGGGAAAATGGAGAGAGTTGAGGAAATTGAATGATTGAGACCTATCACAAGCTGTGAGATATTTTTAAGTATTATGGGTAATCCAGGCCATGACAAGTGAGATCCACTATCCACGTATCTCTTCAACACACACAGGAGAGTATAAAACACTTAGGAACCTGCCATGTGGCTCTTTTTTCTATGTCTGGCATCCACATATATCATAATATATAGGTTTAACAGCAACAGAAAGAATAACTGTCTTTTTTCTTTGACTTGAAGCTCACATAAGCACAGTACATAGTTCTGATGCCAGTGCACCAGCTCATCTTAAAAGAACTTATCCATCCTTGAACAGTCATATGTCTACTGTCTTCCCATAACATTTCAAAATGTGAATTACATGTTTTTCAGTGCTGAGGACCAAAAAGGACTGACTGTGGCATAGTTATGACATATAAGAATCACAATAAAATACAATATAAGATCACTACTTGAATATCTAAAGTAGGAGATGACGCTGTCCAAGGTGTACATCACCACAAAGAAGCGCATGAGGCACAGGATGGTCCGTGTGGCTCTGTGTTCTGGGGATGATTTAAGGGAATGGTTGGTGCTGTGGAGAAACTGGGACTGTTTCTTATGTCTGTATAGGAAAGTCACCATGTATGCGCTGGAGATGGCTATGAGACCTACAAAGATGACATCTCTGAGAGTAAATAGTATATAAAATGTATGTCGGGCACAAGACAGCAAGACTGAGTGATGTATGTAAAACCAGGAGAGGTCAGATTAGTTGTTGCCATTATGTATGTTATAAGGGGTCTGCTAATGGATGAATAAAAGATACTTAGGAAAAGAAAGCAACCTAGGAGATGATATGGAGATTTATTTTTGAACTTTGCTAGACAGGAACTTCTGGAACTGAGGGTGATGGCCTGGAGGATGCTGAGCAGGCTAGTGGCACAAAGAGAGAGGCTCCTAAAAGACCTGTACAAGAACATTACAAATTTGCATGTGGAGTCACTCCATGTCTTCCCTGGCATAAAAATGTCTGTAACTACTAAACTCATGACTAGCAGCATCAGTACGTGGATTAGGGCCAAGAGACTGATGGGTGGATCAGTGAGTCTGGGCCTCTGTCCACGAATGAACTTGAGGACCTGGAAGAGAAGAAGGATGATGTTGCCTGAGAGCCCAATTCCAGCTTCAAAATAAAGAATGTTTCTTATCTTAATTTTATGGAACACTTCATTGATTTAGTTCATTTTAAGGCTGAAAGAAGCAGGTAGGAACTGTAGGTGAGAACAGCAAGAAGATTCCTTCTCACATATCTAGCCCTTCTCATCAGCTGCAGACAATGGCAGCTCTGCTAATCTGAGGAAGATGTGTTGATGTTTCACAGTTCAGCCTTATTCCATCTAATATTGCCTCCACCTCAACTTGCCCAGAAGCCATGTTCAATTTCTCCATTCTTTGATACTTACGTGCCCCATCCCTATATAAGCTTTCTCCATATTGAAAATTGTCATGTGCAGTGGAAGTACTTTTTCCTACTGTTTCCTATTTAAGGTCTCCTGAGGCAACAGCAATGTCTTACTTGTCTTTCATCTGCACCATGTTGATTGCCAGACACATAGGAGCTCCGTAGTTTGTGGTGAAGTTCAATGAGGATTGCAAGAAAGTAGAAATGAGACCCTCAGATGAAGCAGTGCCCTTGTCTTAAACAGGCCCAGAGCAATTTTATTTCAGTCTCTTTGTTCTGTTCATTTACTGCAGACCTAGTGCTCTTCATGTGGTTCTGCAGGGAGCATTAGGAGTGGAAACTCTGAATCCAGACTGCTTCATGTCCTATCCACTCCTGCCATTTCCTGTGTGTGACTCTGAGCACTCAAGGATTGAGCTGTAGTGTAAGAATGTAAGACAGTTGTGCGCCTGTGTCAGGGAGATGTGTAAGAAGATGAAGTTTACATACCAAGCATGGCGGTGTTCCCTGCACGGGGTGAACTCTGTGGCAGTGTAGGCTGCTGGCTTTATTCTCTTGAGGTTCCTTATGTTTGTGAGTTAGGATAGTTAATGCAGTTTTAAAAACAACTGTTGGTCTGTCCCGGTCTGAAACAGAGAAGATTAATTATGACAGCAGTAGACTACCTGAGCAATCCTTTCCAGGGCATTCTGGTAGCAATTTAGGCCTTCTCTGTGCATCTGACATTGTAACTGCTTCTGAGGAATGTGCTGACATCACAGCAGAACAAAAGTCTCTGTGAGATGTGTTCAGTTATCAGAGGCTTCCAGGAACATGGTCCAGGATTTTTTTTCTCCTTCAGCATGTGAAAATAAATAAATAAATAGAAATAGAATTATAATTACAATAAATCCAGGGCCATTCCCATTGTAAGGTATTAATAAAAGAAGAATTATTGAGCCCATCCTGAAAGATGGGTTGCACAGGCATCTGGGATTTCATACCTCCTTTAAGAAGCAGTGATATTTCTGACTCAGGTGGCCCTAGCTTCAGACACATACCAGAAGATTTGGGGAAGGGTGTTCTAAAGATTATTTCTCATGCAATACACACACTTACTTTAATTCAAGTGTCATTCTTCTGAATTATGTGACAATATAAAAAATTCTAGTCATTTGTTAGATATAAATATCAACTGAAATTCAGGGGTGTATGTTGATGTTATCTTGTTTAGACCTTGGAGCTTGTAAGATGTAAAGGGGAAGCAGAAGTGTTCAAGCTCCAGTACATGTAGCACTGGCTAATTGCTCAGAGCAGGAGTCCAGTAGGTCGGCTGGGTGACAGATGGACTAACTGCCTATCATGCTGATAAGAGTTTGATCCGTGGGATTTACATTCTGGAAAGGAAGAACCATCTCTCAGGACCCTCAGCAGTGTACTGTGACACACACTGCCTCTCCCACAAAACAAATAAATGAAATGAAATAAACCATAGGTAAGAGAGATAGTCAGTGTGAACAATTAGAAATAGTTTCTGGAAAGATGACTCTGTGGTTAAGAACTCTTGCAGCTCTTGCCTAGGACCCGGGCTTTTTTCCAGTGTCTATATGACATCCCTAAATCACCTGTAGCACCAATTCCAGGGCATCCAAAAATGGCTTCTGAGATCCACAGACATCAGGCACTTTTGTGTTGAAAATACACACATGGAAAACATACATGCATGGAAATACATCCATACATGAATGTACATCCATACATACATCCATGGAAAACACTCATAGACATAAACCAAATCATTTTTTGACATTTAAAGATATTTTCATTAATGTAAGATGTTTTTGACTTGAGGCATGTCAGCTCCTGCAACACCCAAGCCTACCTCAACAAAGATGATGAGTGTCACAGATTCTCCTTTTTGACAAATCTTTATTAATGGCAAGCTAGGCACAGGGCAAAAATGCCCCAGCTCTCTTTACAGACAATATACTCTCCAAAATGGATAAGACGTGACTGCTGAGTTTACTGCCAAGCTTTACCAAAATAGGGTAGGCAAATCTTTTCTATTATTTGCTTCACAATTAAGTCTGCCAGATATACTAGGCCAAAAGGCAACAATGATGCTCCAATGTTATAGAGAGAGAATTGGTGTCTGACAAAGCAGTAAACTGTCTCTGCCATCTTTTAAAACAGATATTTCCAAAATAAATTTCTATTGCATGATTAAGCCTTTATCAGATTAACAGTACTAGTAACGGTAATAATAGGGTTTAAATGAGCTTTACTGGGTGATTGCTTCTGAGTTATCAATTTGAGGTATAAAGGGCTTGATTGCCTGTCATTCTCAGTAAGCAGAGTTCAGAAATAAAACCGAACGAAATCTATTGGGGGAGGGAGGCATTCAAACCTTCCACACAGCTCCTTACAAAAATTTGCAAACAGCACAGTTTCAGCCTCTGTAACCAAGGTAGGGAACTCTGTTATCTTCACCATCCTTTGCAAGCTGCAGCTGCAGATCCTGACTTAGGAAAGTGGGAACACACTCATTAAACCATGACTTTAGTGTGTGGGTCAATGAAGCCATCAGAAAACCTTATTTTTCTGAAGGTGAATACCACAGAAGTCTTCTTGATTTGAAGGTGGCATTCCATCTTATCACAAGTACCACATGGCCAGGAGAGACACAGACATTTCTGAAGTCTCCTACTATCTCCTAAAGTTGCACCACACTTTCATCAATCAGACATACAAATCAAACCAGTGTGGTGTAAAAGACTCTACAAATCAAACCAGCGTGGTGTAAAAGACTCTAAATTATATATGATGTGAAGAAATTTGTAGAGTATCTGTAATCATGTTATGGGGGCATTCTGGTGAAGATGAACTCAGCAGAGAGTCATAGAAATGGAATTCTCTGCACTGTTCCCCCCCGGGTGAGCCATCTCAGCTCACAGCTGCCTAGCAGAGCATGGCCTAGGAAGTCAAGGACAGAAGTCCTACACCCTCAGCAGCATCATTAACACACTCTCCCCAATCAGTCGGGTTGAGAGTCATTTCCTTGTGAGTGTCCTAGGATAACCTGTTGTATATTGAACCCAAATGACCTTCTGTACAATAAAAACACAACTTGATTCAGAGACGCATGGAATTCTCTATATAAGGAAATAAGTCAAAGTGCACATGACACAAGTTTGGGAAATTGATACCACATGAAGTGTATGAAAAATAAAAGTCTTAGTGAACACACCAGGAACACAGACTACTCATGAAAGCAGAAATGACCAAGAGAAATCTGAGGCTCCCTTTGTTAGAGCCAGCCATAGGGCTGTGCCCTAAAAGATGACAGAGGTAGCTGACCCTGCCCTGTAGAGGTCAAAGTAAGCCAGTACTACAGATATCATGTCATCCTGCAGTAACTGCAATCACATATAGAGAGCCCTGTAGCACCTGACATCCCCCAATGGGCCTCGACAACTGAGAAGTGAGCAGGAGAGTGACCTGAACCTGTGGTCTGGGAGGCAGTGGATAGTGGAATGGAGGAGGAAACCCCTCTGCAGATGCCCTGCAGGATGGGCACCTATGGCCTCCTCCTCAACATGAAGTCAGACTGCCCATCTCCTGGTGTTGAAGACATGTGTAAAACACATGGTTTATGTCAGGAGTGAGTGGTGCCCAGCCACCCTCCCATTCATAAAACAGTGTACTTGTGATTTCCACCATTACACAAGTCACCTTTACCATGTTGTCATCACTCTCTTCTCCTCTGTGAGTTAATGTAAAACAGACCGTGAAGATGGGAAGGGGAACTGACTCTTCCACTTGCAAGTGGGTTGGGGTGAGCCAGAACTGAACAGTGTGCTGTTTGCTGCACAATTCTTTCTGGAACACTAGAAAAACTCGGGGAGATGCTGGTGCATCAGGTTAGTGCATCAGGTTAGAAAGCCACCACCAAGCAGATGTCAGTGCTGTGCCCAGAGAGGCCATGAAGTGCAGGAACTGCAGGAACACCATGGCAAATACCTGGAGAACATCTGGCTGCTTTTACAAACTGAAACCAGTGTGGTTATCTCTCAGGGTTCAGACTTGCAGCTCGGACAATGATTAATATTTTTGCATGCACCCCACATTAGCAGGAGAGTAATTTTTAGACCTATCTGTCAGCCTGGGAGACCCACACCTGAGGCAGACTCCACTTGCCTTTCCAGCTCAGTGAGGAAACACTGGCTAAGACCAATGCTCTGCTGCACAGCTCTGACTCTCCATGATGTTAGCAGGAAGGAGGACAGTGTTCGTGCTTGTCTGTTCTGATGGGTTTATGAAAAGATATAGACTGAGAAAACCTGAAACCAAGCCCAGAGCAGGACAGGATGAGGCTTGGCTGACACCCTGAGTTCTCTGACCAGAACACCAGAAACATTGATGGACACAGACGTTGTTCCTCTCAAGCTTTTGGATTTTGCTTCCTGCCTTTTTAGACAGCAGGAGGGGAACCTACCATGTGTATAAAATTACCACTGTATATAAAAACTACCTCTGTATATAAAATTTCTAGTATTCCAGCGCCTCCTCTTGGATGTCCTCTTAGAGGACATGATTTACTCTGTGGTGCACAGACAATGAGCCAAGGACCAAGTGTGCAATTTAAGAAACTGAATTGGGACAAATGACTTCAGGAGAAAATATTGGTGGGAATCTTGAAGTAAGATCAGGTGTCCTCTAGGAGATTGTGTTGATACAAAAAAGGATTTTTTTCCTTCCAAATACAATGAAGGAATTTTAATTCCTTAAATTAAGGTAGTCACATCATAAATATTTCTGTAACAAAATGACAAAAGTAACAGTAAAGATTTTTAATTAAAATATAAAATGAAAAAAATCAACTTTCATAGTAGATATATTAATAAGTAAGTTTAAATCACTAAAACATACTGCATCTGAGGAGCATTGAACATCGTGCTTCATTGTGAGTTATTTATTTATTTTTATTTTTTTAATTTTATTTTTTTCTTATCAGTTACCTTTTATTAACTCTGTATCCCAGCCATGTCCCGCTCCCTCATTCCCTCCCAATCCCACCCTCCCTCCCTCATCTCCACCGTGCCCCTTTCCAAGTCCACTGATGGGGGAGAACTCCTCCCCATTCATCGGATCCTGTTTTATCAGGAATCTTCCGGACTGGGTGCGAAGCCCTCCTCTGTGGCCTAAGAGGACTGCTCCTCCCTTGGGGGGTGGGGAGGCCAAAGAGCCAGTAATTGAGTTCCTGTTAGAAATAGTCCTTGTTCTCCTCACTATGGGAAACCAATTGGTTACTGAGCTACCACAGGCTACATCTGAGCAGAGGTTCTAGGTTATATCCATACATGGTCCTTGGTTGAATGTCAGTCTCTGAAAAAACCCTGTGTCCAGATATATTTGGTCCTTGTGGAGCTCTTATCCTTTCCCCATTATACTAACTCCCCTTCTTTCATATGATTCCCTGTACTCTGCCGAAGGTTTGGTCATGAGTCTTTATATCTGCTTTGAAAACACTGCTAGTTAGAGTCTTTCAGATGCGCTCAGTAGACTCCTGTCATACGTTCAATGCACATCCCATCTGTCTTTCTAAACGAGGATTGATCATCTTACCCCGTGTCTGCTCTCTTGATTATCTTTTTTAGGTGTATAGATTTCATTATGTTTGTCATATCTTATAGGTCTATATAAGTGAGTATATACCATGTTTGTCTTTCTCCTTCTGGGATATTTCACTCAGAATGATCTTATCTAGATCCCACTATTTGCCTGCAAATTTCATGATTTCCTCCTTTTTGATTGCTGAGTAGTATTCCATTGTGTAAAAATACCACGATTTCTGTACCCATTCCTCCGTTGATGGACATCTGGGTTGTTCCCAGGTTCGGGCTATTACAAATAAAGCTGCTATAAACATACTTGAGCAAGTATCCCTTTTGTGTACTTGAGCAAAGTTTGGGTATATACCTAGCAGTGGTATAGCTGGGTCTTGAGGAAGCACTATTCCTAATTGTCTTAGAAAGCGCCAGATAGATTTCCAGAGTGGTTGTACCAGTTTACATTCCCACCAGCAGTGGAGGAGGGTTCCCCTTTCTCCACAACCTCTCCAGCATGTGTTGTCAATTGAGTTTTTCATCTTGGCCATTCTGATGGGTGTAAGGTGAAATCTCAGGGTCGTTTTGATTTGCATTTCCCTGATGGTTAATGAGGTTGAGCATTTCTTTAAGTGTTTCTCTGCCATTCGATATTCCTCTGTCGAGAATTCTCTGTTTAGCTCTGTTCCCCATTTTTTAATTGGATTACTTGGTTTGCTGCTTTTCAGCTTCTTTAGTTCTTTGTATATACTGGATATTAGTCCTCTGTCAGATAAAGGGTTAGTGAAGATTCTTTTCCAATCTGTAGGCAGTCGTTTTGTTTTGATGATGGTGTCCTTTGCTTTACAGAAGCTTTTCAATTTCATGAGGTCCCATTTATTGATTGTTGCTCTTAGAGCCTGTGCTGTTGGCGTTCTGTTCAGGAAGTTGTCTCCTGTGCCAATGAGTTCTAGGCTGTTCCCCACTTTTTCTTCTAACAGATTTAGAGTATCTGGTTTTATGTTGAGGTCTTTGAACCACTTGGACTTTAGTTTTGTGCAGGGTGATAAATATGGATCTATTTTCATTTTTCTGCATGTAGACATCCAGTTGGACCAGCACCATTTGTTGAAGATGCTGCCTTTTTTTTCCATTGAATAGTTTTGGCTTCTTTGTAAAAAGTCGAGTATTCATAGGTGTGTGGGTTTATTTCTGGGTCTTCTATGTGGTTCCATTGATCCTCCTTTCTGTTTTTATGCCAATACCATGCAGTTTTTATTACTGTTGCTCTGTAGTACAACTTGAGATCGGGGATGGAGATACCTCCAGATGATCTGTTGTTGTACAGGATTGTTTTGGAGATTCTGGGTTTTTTGTTTCTCCATATGAAGCTGAGAATCTTCTTTTCAAAGTCTGCAAAGAATTGAGTTGGTATTTTGATAGGAATTGCATTGAATCTGTAGATTGCTTTTGGCAGGATGGCCATTTTCACAATGTTAATCCTACCAATCCATGAGCACGGGAGATCTTTCCATCTTCTGATATCTTCTTCAATTTCTTTCTTCAGAGACTTGAAGTTTTTCTCAAACAGGTCTTTCACTTGCTTGGTTAGTGTCACCCAAGGTACTTTATGTTATTAGTGGCTATTGTGAAGGGTGTTGTTTCCCTAATTTCTTTCTCAGCCCTTTTGTCTTTGGTATACAGGAGGGCTTCTGATTTTTTTGAGTTGATTTTGTATCCTGCCACTTTGCTGAAGGTGTTTATCAGCTGCAGGAGTTCTCTGGTTGAATTTTTGGAGTCGCTCATGTATACTATCATATCGTCTGCAAATAGTGACACTTTGACCTCTTCCTTTCCGATTTGTATCCCCTTGATCTCCTTTAGTTGTCTTCTTGCTTTGGCTAGGACTTCAAGCACTATGTTGAAGAGGTGTAGAGAGAGTGGGCAGCCTTGTCTTGTCCCTGATTTCAGAGGGATTGATTTAAGTTTCTCTCCATTGAGTTTGATGTTGGCTATAGGCTTGCTGTATATTGCCTTTACTATGTTTAGATATGTGCCTTGTATCCCTGATCTCTCCAAGACTTTAAACATGAATGGGTGTTGGACTTTGTCAAATGCTTTTTCAGCATCTAAGGAGATGATCATGTGGTTTTTCTCCTTTAGTTTGTTTATGTGGTGGATTACATTGATGGATTTCTGTATGTTGAAACACCCTTGCATGCTTGGAACGAAGCCTACTTGGATATGGTGGATATCTTTGATGTGTTCTTGGATTTGGTTTGCAAGTATTTTATTGAGTATTTTTGCGTCAATGTTCATAAGAGAGATAGGTCTGAATTTTTTTTTTTTTGGTTGGGTCTTTGTGTGGTTTAGGTATCAGGGTGACTGTCGCTTCATAGAATGAGTTTGGTAATGTACCTTCTGTTTCTATTTTGTGGAATAGTTTGAGGAGAATTGGTGTTAGCACTTCTTTGAAGGTCTGGTAGAATTCTGCACTGAAACCATCGGGCCCAGGGCTTTTTTTGGAGGGGAGATTGTGAATGACTGCTTCAATTTCCTTGGGGGATATAGGGCTATTCAATCTTTCTACTTAATGATCTTGACTTAATGTTGGAAGATGGAATCTATCAAGTAAATTGTTCATTTCATTTAGGTTTTCAAATTTTGTGGCATATAAGCTTTTGTAGTATGACCTAATGATTGTTTGAATTTCCTCAGTGTCTGTAGTTATGTCACCCTTGTAATTTCTGATTTTGCTGATTTGGATAGATTCTGTCTGCTTTTTAGTTAGTTTGGCTAAGGGTTTGTCTATCTTGTTGATTTTCTGAAAGAACCAGCTTTTTGTTTCATTGATTCTTTGAATAGTTTTATTCGTTTCTAATTGATTGATTTCAGCCCTGAGTTTGATTATTTCCAGCCGTTTGCTCCTCTTGGGTGTATCTGCTTCTTTTTCTTTCTAGGGTTTTCAGTTGGGACATTAAGTTGTTTGTATGTGATGTTACAAATTTCTTCTTGCAGGCACTTAGTGCTATAAATTTTCCTCTGAGCACTGCTTTCAATGTGTCCCATAAATTTGGGTATGTTGTGCCTTCATTTTCATTGAATTCTAGGAAGTCTTTAATTTCTTTCCTTATTTCTTCCTTAACCCAGCTGTCGTTGAGTAACAAGTTGTTCAGTTTCCATGTGCGTGTAGGCTGTTTGTTATTTCTGTTGTTGTTGAGGTCCAGCCCTAGTCCATGGTGGTCAGATAGAATACAAGGGATTATTTCAATCTTTTTGTATTTGTTGAGGCTTGCTTTATGACCAACTATATGGTCTATTTTGGAGAAGGTTCCATGCGGTGCTGAAAAGAAGGTATACTCTTTTGAGTTTGGATGAAAAGATCTGTAGATGTCTATTAGGTCCATTTGATTTAGGGACTCTGTAAGTGTTTTTATTTCCCTATTTGTTTTCTGTCTAGTTGATCTGTCCCTTGGTGAGAGTGGAGTGTTGAAGTCTTCCACTATTAACGTATTAGGATCAATGTGTGATTTAAGCTTTAATATTGTTTCATTACGAATGTAGGTGCTCTTGTATTTGGGGCATAGATATTCAAAATTGTGATGTCTGCTTGGTGGATTTTTCCTTTGATGAGAATATAGTGACCGTCCTTATCTTTTTTGATTAACGGGTTGAAAGTCTATTTTATTAGATATTAGGATGGCTACTCCTGCTTGTTTTCTGGAACCATTTGCTTGAAAAACATTTTTCCAGCCCTTTACTCTGAGGTAGTGTTTATCTTTGTTGCATAGGTGTGTTTCTTGGATGCAACAGAGTGTTGGATCCTGTTTCCACAACCATTCTGTTAGTCTGTGTCTTTTTATTGGGGAGTTGAGTCTGTTGATGTTGATAGATACTAGTGACCAACAATTGTTACGTTTGATGTGGGGTTGGTGGTGTCACTGAGTTTCATTTCTTGTATTCTTTTGATTTTTTTTTTTGTTGTGTAGTTATCTATTTCCTCTGTTTCCTTCGATGTAGTTGTTTTCTTTGGTTTGGAGTTTCCCTTCTAGTAACTTCTGTAGAGCTGGGTTACTATGTAGATATTGTTTAAACTTTGTTTTGTCATGGAATATTTTGAATTCTCTGTCTATGTTGATTGAAAGTTTTGCTGGGTATAGTTGTCTGGGTTGGAATCTGTGGTTCCTTAAGGACTGTATGATTTCTTTCCAGGCCCTTCTGGCTTTCATAGTTTCTGTTGAGAAATCTGGTGTGATTCTGATAGGTCTACCTTCATATGTTACTTGGCCTTTTTCCCTTGCTGCTTTTAGAATTTTTTCTTTGTTTTGTAGGTTCAGTGTTTTGACTATGATGTGACGTGAAGAATTTCTTTTCTGGTCTAGTCTACTTGGTGTTCTGTAGGCCTCTTGTATGTTTATGGCTATCTCCTTCTTTAAGTTGGGAAAGTTTTCTTCTATAATTTTCTTGAAAATATTTTCCGGACCTTTGAGCCTGATGTCTTCTTTTTCTCCTACTCCTATTATTCTTAGATTTTGTCTTTTCATGGTGTCCTTGATTTCTTGGATGTTTTGTGTTTGGAACTTTTCTGATTTTATTTTTTCTTTGAGACATGTGTCAATTTCTGCAAGTGAATCTTCGGCTCCTGAGATTCTTTCTTCCATCTCTTGTATTCTGTTGGTGATGTTTACCATTGTAGTTCTCGATCTTTTCTCTATGTTCTTCAGCTCCTGGTTTTTCTCTATTTGTGTTTTCTTTATTGATTCTAATTCTGTTTTCATGTCTTGCACCACTTCTTTCATCTGTTTGAATGTGGACTCCTCCTTTTCAATGATAGCTTCTATTTTTTTGTCCATTTCCTCTCTATGTATCACTAATTGTGCCTCTACTTCTTTGGCTATAATTGCCTGTATTTCTATGAGAGCTTTGTTCATTTCTTCTTTATTTGCCTTCATTTGTGTGGACATTTCTTTGAGAGCTTTGTGCATTTCTTCTCTGTTTACCTCAATTTTCGTGGTCATTTCTCTGAGAGCTTGATTTATTTCCTCTTGTTTTGTCTTGATTTCTTTGGCTATTTCTCTGAGGGCTTGGTCATTTCATCTTTATGGGTCTCTAATAGCTGGAGAAACATAGTTTTGAGGTCGTTTTCTAGTGTATCTAGTGAATTGAAGTCTCCATTGTTTTGTGGGGTTGCTGGTGAGATCATTATGTCCTGATTTTTGTTGGGAGTGTTCTTACGTCTGCCTCTAGCCATCTGGTTATTTATAACCCTCACTGTTTGTTCCTCGAGTTTGTAGTTCGGGCTATGATCCTCTCTTTCTGTTTTCTGGACTGTTTTTTCAGGAAGATGAGAGAGGTTCACTGGTTTGGGAGTATGCGTTGTGGTTTCAGTTTTGCCTAAGTAAGGAATGTAACGCTGGCACTATTTGCATGTGCTTTTAGTGGGCGCAGTGTGCATGCGCGGATTCTCTGACTATTGCAGTGGCCTGCAGACCACTATTATGCAGTTCTGTCTGAGATCCAGGGATTGTTTGACTGGATTACACTGGTGGACCCACAGGCAGAGGCTTCAACGTTGGGGTCGCTATCCCAAGAATCCCTATAATGCCCACACTAGGGGTGTGGGTGGCAGGGATCTCGTCTGGTTGCTTCTGTGGAGAGGCCCTGGGTCTGGGGCAAACTCTCCCTAGAAGGCTCATTCACTCTCTTGCAGGACCAGTTGGAATGCACAGGGGTTCCCCTTGTTCTCTACTCTCTGATTTGGTCCTGCTGCGGAAGTGCACGGGTAGGCTAACAGTCAGCTCTGTGACACTGTGGCCGCAGGACTCGGTGTCCACCTTTCCTGTGTGCTGCCTCTCTGTCCTTTCCCTCTGCCAGGAGGGGTTATGTTGACTGGTCCCGGGGTAGCGTGGGAAAGAGTTAGGTCGAGTGTTCTCAATCCCAGATCCCGGGCCTAGTTCTCTCTGCCAGAAGCAGCCTGGCGGAAGAACCTATGCTTGCTGATCCCAAGAGAGTACCAGGTAGGGTTGAGTGTCCTCAGATCCAGAGCTTGGGTTTCTCTGCTAGGGGCCTCTGGGTGAGCTGGAGAGGGGGTGCTGTGTCCTGTGGCAGGCTGCCTCTCTGTCTTTCCCCTCTGACCTTCCCCTCCGCTAGGGCAAGCTTATGGAGGTGCTCTCAGGGGAGTGCCAGAAGTGGTTGGGACTTCTCAGTCCGATCCTGAGCCGGGGTTTCTCTGCCAGGGGTCGGGGGACGCCGGTGATAGGTCTTGGTGCTAGACCTTATTGCGCTGGACCCAGGAGAATCTCAGGATGTGTTGAATGACCACAGTCCCAGATCCCGAGCTGAAGTTTGTTTGCTAGGAGCAGCAGGCAGCACTGGGGTCCTGGCACTGTGAAGCTGCTGTGCGCCTCTTTATCCTTCCGCTCTGCCGTGGCAGGGTTATGGCGGCGTTTGGGGAGTGCCCGAAAGGATTGGGTTTTCTCAGCCCTGAACTCGGGTTGGGGTACAGACAATGTGGTCTGTGGCAGATTCTGCTGGACGCCTCCTGCCTCCTCTGAAGAAGGAGTAGGGATTTTGAGCTGGGCGCGCAGCTGCTCTCCACACACGGCGGGAGCTCAGTTGTGATGGCGGTGGGTACCCGTGGTCAGTGAGACCTTCCAGGGAAAGACTGGGTTACCCGTCATCAGTCTCGCAACTTTCCTTCCTGTGGGGTTTTCTTGTGACTGGGACTCTCAGTCTCAGACACCCTTGTGCCCACCAATCAGCCTGGGAAAGTGATTGGGACATGCAGGTGTGCGGCTCCAGCCCGGAGACCCAAAACCCGCATTACCCAGGATCTCTTCTGGGTTCTGGCTGTGAGGCCCGAGAGTGGACCCGACCGATTCCCACGCTGTGGGAGCCTCCCCTCACCTGGGAAACACGATCGCTGTAGTTTTATGGCTCAGAGTTCAGTCTCCCGGTCGCTGCACAGAGAGTGTTGTCCCGCTTCTCAGACACAGTGTTCTCCCAGGGCTGCCATCTTGGCCCCCCTCCATTGTGAGTTATTTAATTCAGCCAAATATAAATAAAACATTGATGTTTCTAATAAAAAAACCTAACTATTTTCAGAAGATTCAGGACATATCCTAAGAAGAAAACAACACAGTTCCTGTGCTGAGAGGCTGTCAGAATTTAGTGTCTTATCTGCAGATGCTGAAAACCTCCCTGCAGCCCAGTGCTCCTCCTCCCACAGCCTGCCTGAGTCCTGACTTCTGATTCTGCACTTGGGGGCAGAGCACTTACCCAGATGGATGTGGCAGGGGAGGACTCTGCGCCTGAGGAGATCCTGCACAGCTTAGGTGAAGGGGTCTTTAACACATCTCTGCAGACTGTGGTTTTCATGTTTGTTGAAGGTCAGGAGTTCCCGCTGGGGAGCACGGAAATGAGGCATCCCCAGGGAACATCTTACCTGCTTGTTGATCTCACTCACTCTGTCTTGGGCAACAGCCATCTGAGAAGGGCTGAGCACATACTCTGAGTTCCCTTATAACACCTGAGAGAGGGATCAAAATGTTTATGACATATAGACAACCCCAACTTTTCTCACTTCACTCCTCGGAATTAATTCAGACAAATTTTTATTCACTGTGATGTTTCTATTCTGAGATGAGGACTCCTGAGCTTCCGATGACTTCCCATGGTCCTGAGTGTGCTTTCTTTACACTCTGTGACAGGCAATTCTTTTCCTGGGGTAGTCCCCTTAGAGAGAATGTGGCTTCCATTTAGTAATGATTCTTTGTTTCCTGGTTTCTGGTATGTGTTTCAGGATTCCAGGTGTGAGTAAATTTTAAAGGTGAATCTAAAAAGAAGTGAAATGAAAAACAGAGAAGTAGAGGCAAAGCTCAGAGTTGAGTGAGAGACCAAAAAGATTAAAAATTAGCAGCTATTAGTTAAGGCCTGAACTATGTGGGTGGAGAAGTCTAGTAATGCCCTGACAGGAAGGACAGCCTTACTGCATTCTTTCCCCACCTACTAGAGATAGCAGTTGCTAGGAAACTGGCCCATCCCTCTAGGGAGGGACACCAGGTCATTATGGTCTGGGGACCTTCCTATAGCCAATCAATTCAAAATGTAGCATCTTGACCAATAGATGCTTGCCAGGCAGGAATTGCCCCTGCCTTGGGTATGCTGGGAGGGACCAGAATCTATAAATCACCCAACTAACCTGGGGACTCGCACTCAGCTCCCACCGCCTCGGTGGTGGGGCTGTGTAGGCCCAAGCTGCAGCTTGTAATTTACAATAAAAAGACCCTCATGTGTTTTGCAACGGAGTCGATTCCTGTAGATCTTTTGGGGGCTCAAGAACTGGGTATAACACTGAGGTCGTCAAGGTCAGGTGGAACATAGCTGAGGCTGAGGCCATGTCTGACTGGACCTGAGTCTCTGAAGAGCAGGAATGACCACCTCATTCTCACTGAAGAATTCAGGAAGAGGCTGTGCTTTGCCTGAGTGACACTATATGCACTGTGCCTCAGTCTCCCCTGAAGCCATGGTGCACACACCTGCACCCAGGACTCAGGAGAGGAGGAAGGAGCATACTTACTTCAAGAGTAGTCTGGGAAACTCACGAGAAGAGCAGTCAAGTTAGGGAAACCCTCAAATACTCAGACATTAGAATCAGGAAACAATACTTTATTACAACTAATCCCAATGTCTAAATTAATACACACAATAGATAGAAAAATAGCAACTTTCAGAGAGAATTTAAAACCTGGAAGAAAAAAGAGGAAATATGATGATCAAATAGTGTACATTTCCATTTATGCTCCTGAGAGGGATGGGACCTCTAGAAGAAAGGTATAGACAATTTCAAAACAAGGTGGCAAGTGCCCATCATCAGGAAGGGTTCAATAAAGAAAAGCTTTTGAATATGAAGTGAGAGTCAGTGTCGGAGCGGTGCCTCTGGCAGCTGCTTTGATATTTAAATCTCAGCGGAGAGACTGCTTTTACCGGACCTTCTCTAAAGGCAGGGTAGAATTTGCAAGTCCATCTCCTTTTGTTTGTGACAGCAGGTAGGATAGTTTGTGAGGATCACACCTCTTCCTCAGGCTCCTCGTGGAATTTAAACCATTGTTCTGAGATGTTTCTACTCTGGCTTAGAAACTCTACAATAAAAAGACAGGCCGACAGTTACTGCAGAAGAAGGCTGACTCTTGTGTAAACAGGATACAAATAAAGCAACTAGATACAATGTTGTGCAATGGGAGGAGCCAGAGGACAGGAAAAAGCACGAGGAGAGAGCTCGAGGAGAGCAGAGCTGGAGGAGAGAGCTTGGAGGACGTGGAGCATGAACCAGACCTAAGATTTCACAAAATGCAAGTATAATGTGGGAAATCTAAATGTTAGGAAACAGAGGGCTGGAGGCAGAGGAGGAGGCAGAGACTTGAGACTTGCTGCTTACACTGCTTGCTGCAGCAGCCTGACTTTTGCTGTGGCTGTTGAGTCTGGACCTTTAAAAAAGTTTCCTGTGTGCTGTGTATTTATTTAAATAATATTAATCCTCACTCCCGACTCAAGAATCGTTCGACTCTGCTGGCTGGCTCCGGCAGTCAGTTCTTGAATAAGCCTTTGAACACTTGTAATTAGGTGGGGCTCATCCAGGGAGGAGGAAGCCACAGCCTGTTTTTACTGTGAAAACATGGTCACCACCGTCCAGCCTCATCCTGGATCCTGCCCTCCTCTGCCTGTCACAGACCAGACTTCTGCCTTACACTCTGGCATGATGTGTCACCTGGTACTCTGTCCCTTCACGCAAACTCTGGGAAGCTCTGAAGATGGGGTATTGAGGGTGCTCTAGGACTCTCTCTCTCTCTCTGTGTCTCTGTTTCTCTGTCTTTACTCTGTCTCTCTCTGTCTCTCTGTCTCTATCTCTGTCTTTATCTGTCTCTCTGTCTCTGTGTGTTTGTAAGAGAGAGATGTGTGTGCTGTGCTCATATGCCTGAGGGCTCCTTCTTGTGTGTGGAGTCCAGGGATTATCTTCAGTTGTCACCTGTTACTCTCCTCCTTATTTGTTGAGACAAAGTCTCTCCCTGAACCGAGCCCCACTGTTTCAACTAGACTGGAGGAGCAGTGAGGTTCCTCCTCTCTGAGCTCTGAGCGGGGATGACAGGTCAGTGCAGGCACACAGGCATAAATCTATATGCCTCATTTAACATAGCTGTTGGGGATCTGATCTCTGAACTTCATGCATGTACAAAAATCATTTTATCTAGGGAGCCATCTCCCAACTTCCTTCCTAATGTTAATACACAAAATCGTTCTAACTCCACTGACAGTAAGGATGAAATAAGATGGAAGTCACAGTATCTGATGACTGGACTCTGCATCTCTAATTTAAATAAGATGTTGCAGAAAGTGAGTAGTTCACAGATGATGGGCTTCACAGAAGCTTTCAGAGAGGTCCTAGAGTGTAGCTGTTAGTACTTGTTCATGGCCAGAGCTCTAGAGTCGGTCAGTATGAACATGATATCAGCCTCATTACATAATGATGGAGCCAGGAACAGACCTGCATCCTGTCTGAGAACCCATTACTCATCTATGACATGGGGAGGGCTTACTTCCCAGGGTGTTGTGGGATTAAGGAAGTAGTAGACAGTAGGCACTTTGTGTCCAGTGAGTGCTCTCTAAGGAATCTCAGTGAAGTCTGACTTTGTGTCAGATGGACTTCCATACCGTGACTTTTTGTGCAGTACAAGAGAAGAGTAGGCTAGTGATAAATCATATTTTGTGAAAGGAGACCACAAAGGCAGTGTTTCCTGGTTCACTTCATAAGATAATCCTTCAAAGCAACATTGTGGGGCAACAGACAAGTGAGTGTTGATGGCTGATGCAAGGGTGGTGAGTAAATGAAAAACAAAAGTGTGCATTGGGGACTTTCAAGGTGAAGGACTGTTGTGTATTTGACAGAGAGATGGTTCCTTAATTGTATATTTGTCTAAACTCATAGAATTTCATATCAGAAAAGGTTAACCTCAGCATTTATAAATGCTAAAAAAAAAGGATGTTTAGTGAGTGATTTTTTTCTGGTGTATGAAAATAAAGAATCCAAAGGTGAAGGATACTGTGAGGCTCCATAAAAACTATTTTCTCACATCTTGCTATTGGCTCACTTACTTGTTTATTCATTTGTTTTAGACAATGATTCAAGTAGCTGAGACTGACATTGGACTTTCTGTGCATGTAGTCAAGGATGGCCTTGAACTCCTGATCTTCCTGTCACTACCTCTTGCATGCCAAGATTCCAGTGCGCCAGTATACCTGGGTAGCAAATTAATTTCATATAAGTAGCCATTAATAATTCTGAAAACAGATTCTCCGGCTAAACAATAAATACACAGATGGTCTAGGCTGAACCTAAGCTCTCTGAAAACATATCTGTACACACAGCTCCTTCATGCAAGTGCTGCCAGCATCACTCTGCACAGTCACTGTCAAGGTTGAGGAATAACGATGCTCCAGCACAGGAATGCAGAGGCAGATGGAGTTGACATAGAATGCCTACCAAAAAAAATGCATCTTACATGCACTAAGTGAAAGAGACGGCTGCAAAGACTATGGGTTTGTTTCATTAATGTAACATTATTTATGGGGCACATTACTCAGTAGACAAAGGATGAGTGATGTGAGAATCAGGGCAGGGATAGGTGCGAATATCAAAGTCGGTGCAGTTGAGAAATCTCAAGGTAATGGACTGGTCTATATTTGCTGGGGATAGGGGAAGAAGAGAACATGTTTGTTAAAACACATGTAACTTTGTGTTACAAGGGGTGATTTTTAAGATTTTAATATTCAGCGAAAGGAATGAGCATAAGAATCTTTGAGGATTTTCCAAGATGGCAGCGACAAGGGTATACTATATCTGAGTGGCAGAAGATCAAAGAGTAACCTAGGGAGGAACCCCAAAACACTGACATTGGTGATTCACCTGCAGGGAAGGGGACCTACTGGGTGCAGAGAATGCATGGTTCCAGCCTAGACTGTCTCCAGGACATGGTTGAGAACACGGTGCTTTCTGCCTAGCATGGTGTGGGTCTGGGGCCACTTGAGTGCGGGAAGCAGATCCCCTCCAACATCCAGACCTAGGATCACTCCTGCTCTCCCGCCTGGTGACTGAAGCCGGGAATACACAGGGACCAGGCACCGAGCATATCACAGAGCTCGGTGCACCAAGACAGTGCTTTCTGCCTACCCCAACGTGGGGCCCTAATGGGCCAGGAGCACTTCATTTTATCAGTCAGACCACGGATAACTCCCGTTTTCCAAGGGTGGTGTCTGGACCAGAGGAGAACCCCAACCCCAACCCAGGGTTCTTCTGGACCCGATATAGAGACCAGCTGGACAAGACAAACTTACAGCGTCCTAGGCCCAAGGTGGCAAAGCTAAGCCAAACCTGATTGCTAGGAACTCCGCACCTGCTGGGCCAGCAAGCTGCTGCATGGCTGAATCTGAATCCATAACACCAGTGTGAATTTGTCTGTTTGTTGCAGCTGCTGACCCTGTAACACCAACACCCATTCATAATCTGCCTGCTCTTCCTGAGCCACGCAGGGCACAGCCAGCAGAGAGGTCCTCCAGTCTGTGGGCCTCCATCCAGGGGAGGCCCAAATTGGACAGAAAACATTCAAATTGGAGCACATTCCCTGCTGACTCCTGACCGAACTGGAACAAGGCCAGCAGAGGGCGCTGTACTCAGGATCAGACCCACATCATCTATCTGTCATCCCAAGGAGGCCAGTGTGAGGCCCCAAACAACATTCAATTTAGAGTCCTACTGCCGAATTCTATGATCACAAGAGACAACTAGACCTGCTAACATCAGAGATGTCAAATGGGTAGAGGTCAGTGTGAGAATGCAAGGAACAAATCCCAGGACCATTTGACAGCAACAGAAACCAGCAGTCCTACCACAGCAAACCCTGGTGATACTCTCATAACTAAACACACACACACACACACACACACACACACACACACACACACACACA
>NW_026593931.1:1156235-1162654 GCF_907164565.1 Psammomys obesus
ACACACACACACACACACACACACACACACACACACACACACACACAATTTTAAATCTGAGGTTATAAAAGTGATAGAGGTCTTTTAAAAAGTTTTTTATTTTTATTAATTAGAGTTTATTCACTTTGTATCCCAGCTGTAGCCCCTTTTTTCACCCCTCCCAACCCCCTACTCCCTCCCTCTTTTTCTCCGATGTCCCCAACTCAGTCCAATGACAGGAGGACCTCCTCCCCTTCCATCTGACCCTAGTCTATCAGGTATCATCAGGACTGGCTTCTTTGTCTCCCTGTCTGGACTGGTAAGGCTGCTCCCCCCTCAGGTGGAGGTGATCAAGAAGCCAGCCACTGAGTTCATGTCAGAGGTGGTCCCTGTTCCTATTATTGGGGAACCCTCTTGGACACTGATATGCCATGGGCTACTTCTGTGCAGGGGTTCTAAGTTATCTCCATGAATGGTCCTTGTTTGGATTATCATTCTCAGAAAAGACCCTTGTGCCCAGATTTTCTGGTTGTGTTGCTCTCCTTGTGGAGCTCCTGTTCTCTCCAGGTCTTTCTATCTCCCCCTTCTTTCATAAGATTCCCTGCACTCTGCCCAAAGGTTGGCTATGAGTCTCAGCATATGTTTTTATACCCTGCAGGGTAGAGTCTTCCAGAGGCCCTGTGTGATAGCTTCCTGTCCTATTCCCTGTTTTTTTTCTCTTCTGATCTCCTTCTCATTTGCCTTTCTGAATGATGATTGAGCATCTTACCCAGGGTCCTCCTTCTTGATTAGCTTCCTTAGGTGTACATATTTTAGAATGATTGTCCTATATTATACGTCAAATATCCACTTATAAGTGAGTATATACCATGTGTGTCTTTCTGCTTCTGGGATACCTCACTCAGTATGATTTTTTTTTTCTAGATCCCACCATCTGCCTGCAAATTTCACCCATTCCTTGTTTTTCATTGCTGACTATTCTATTGTGTAAATGTACAGAATTTCTGTATTCATTTCTCAAGTGAGGGGCATCTGGGTTGTTTCCAGCTTCTGACTATTACAAGTAAAGCTGCTACAAACATGGTTGAACAAATGTCCTTATTGTGTACTTGAGCATCTTTTGGATATATGCCTAGGAGTGGCATAGCTGGGTCTTGAGGTAGCACTATTCCTAATTGTCTGAGAAAGCGCCAGTTAGATTTCCAAAGTGGTTGAACAAGTTTACATTCCCACCAGCAATGGAGGAGGGTTCCTCTTTCTCCACATCCTCTCCGGCATGTATTGTCACTTGAGTTTTTGATATTAGCCATTCTGATGGGTGTCAGGTGAAATCTCAGGGTCGTTTTGATTCACATTTCCCTGATGACTAAGGACATTGAGCATTTCTTTAAGTGTTTTTCTGCCATTCGATGTTCCTCTATTGAGAATTCTCTCTTTAGCTCTGTACCCCATTTTTTAATTGGGTTACTTGATTTGTTGCTGTTCAACTTCTTGAGTTCTTTATATATTCTGGATATTAGCCCTCTATCAGATAGAGGGTTGGTGAAGATCTTTTCCCAATCTGGAGGCTGTTGTTTTGTTCTGATGACAGCGTTCATTGCTTTACAGAAGCTTTTCAGTTTCATGAGATCCCATTTATTGATTGTCTATCTTAGAGCCAGTTTTGTTGGTGTTCTGTTCAGGACATTGTATCCTGTGCCGATAAGTTCAAGGCTCTTCCCCACTTTTTCTTCAAACAGGTTTAGTGTGTCCATTTTTATATTGCAGTCTTTGGTCCAATTGGACTTTAGTTTTGTGCAGGGTTTTAAGTATGGTTCTATTTGCATTTTTCTACATGTAGACACTCAGACCAGCACCTTTTGTTGAAGATGCTATCTTTTTCCATTGTCTGGTTTTGGCATCTTTGTCAAAATCAGGTATCCATAAGTGTGTGGGTTTATTTCTGGGACTTCATTCGATTCCACTGATCCACCAGTTGGTTTCTATGTCAGTATCATGCAGTTTTTATTACAGTTGCTCTATATTACAGCTTGATATCAGAGATGGAGATCATCTCTGATAAGAAATACCTCCAGATGATTTCTTATTGTAGAGGATTGTTTTAGAGATTCTGGGTTTCTTATTCCATATGAAGTTCAGAATTTTTCTTTCAAGGTCTGCAAAGAATTGTGTTGATAATTTGATGGGAATTGCATTGAATCTGTAGATGCTTCTGTTAAGATGGTTATTTTTTATGGTAATCCTGTCAAGCCATGAGCATGGGAGATCTTTCCATCTTTTGGTATCTTCATATCTTCTTGTATGTCTTTCTTCAGAGACAGTTTTTTTTTCATAGAAGTCTTTGACTTGCCTTGTTAGCGTTATACCAATGTACTTTATGTCCTTTGTGGCTATTGCGAAGGGTGTTTTTTCCCTAATTTTTTTTCTCAGCCCATTTGTCTTTTGTATACGGGACAGCTACTGATTTTTTTTTTTTAGTTGATTTTGTATTTGGCCACTTGGCTGAAGGTGTTTATCAGCTCTAAGAATTCCCTGGTATTATAGTTGGGGTCACTCATGTATACTCTCATATCATCTACATATAGTGATACTTTGACTTCTTCCTTTCAGAACTGAATCCCCTTGATCTCCTTCACTTGTCTTATTGTCCAGCAAGGACATCAAGTACTATGTTAAAGAAGTATGGAGAGAGTGGGCAGCCTGGCCTTGTCCCTGATTTCAGTGGGATTGATTTAAGTTTCTCTTCATTTAGTTTAATGTTGGCAGTAGGCTTGCTGTAGATTGCCTTTACTATGTTTAGGTAAGTGCCGTGTATCCCTGATTTCTCCAGGACTTTAAACATAAATGAATATTAGATTTTGTCAAATGCTTTTTTAGCATCTAAGGAGATTATCATGTGGTCTTTTTCTTTTAGTTTGTTAATATGATGGATCACATTGATGGATTTCTGTATATTGAACCATCCCTGCATACCTGGGATGAAGCTTACTTGGTCCTAGTGGATGATATCTTTGATGTGTTCTTGGATTTGGTTTGCAAGTATTTTGTTGAGTACTTTTGCATCAATGTTCACAAGGGAGATTGACCTGAAATCCTCTTTCTTTGTTAAGTTTATGTATCAAGGTGACTGTGGCTTCATAGAATGAGTTTGGAAATGTTCCTTCTGTTTCTATTTCGTGGAAGAGTTTGAAGAGTATTGGTCTTAGCTCTTTCTTGAAGGTCTGGTAGAATTCTGTGCTGAAACCATCTGGCTCTGGCTCTGGGCTTTTTTTTTTGGAAGGGAGACTTTTGATGACAGCTTCTATTTCCTTCAGGTATATAGGACTAATGAATTTATTTCCCTGGTCTTGATTCAGCTTTGGTAAGTGGAATCGATAAAGACAATTCTCCATTTCATTCAGGTTTTCAAATTTGTGGCGTATAAGCTTTTGAAGTAAGACCTAATGAGTGTTTGGATTTCCTCAGTGTCTGTAGTTATGCTCCCTTTTCATTTCTGATTTTGTTGATTTGGATGGTGTCTCTCTGCCTTTTAGTTAGTTTGGCTAAGGGTTTTGATTTTCTCAAAGAACAAGCTCTTGGTTTCATTGATTCTTTGAATTGGTTTATTTGTTTCTAATTGATTGGTTTCAGCCCTGACTGATTATGTCCAGCCATCTATTCTTCTTGGGTATGTATGCTTCTTTTTTTTTCCCTAGGGCTTTCAGGTGAGCCTTTAAGTTGCTTGTATGGGATGTTTCAAAATTCTTCTTGAAGGCACTTACTGTTATGAATTTTCCTCTTAGCACTGCTTTCATTGTGTCCCATAAGTTTGGGTATGTTGTGTCTTCATTTTCATTGAATTCTAGGAAGTCTTTTATTTCTTTCTTCATTTCTCTTCACCTGACCCAGATGTCACTGAGTAATGAGTTGTTCAGTTTCCATGTGTGTGTAGGCTTTTTGCTATTTCTGTTGTTGTTGAGGTTCAGCTTAATCCATGTTGGTCAGATAGGACACAAAGGATTATTTCAATCTTCTTGTATTTATTGAGGCTTGCTTTGTGACCAACCATATGGTATATTTTGGAGAAGGTTCCATGAGGTGATGAGAAGAGGGTAAATTCTTTAGTGTTTGGGTGGGTGAAAGGTTCTTTAGATGTCTGTTAGGTCCATTTGATTCAGGATCTCTCTAAGAGTCAATGTTTCTTTGTTTAATTTCTGTTTTGTTGACCTGTCCTGTGTTGAGAGTTGGGTGTTGAAGTCTCCCACTATCAAGGGGATCTATGTATGGTTTCAGATTTATTAATGTTTCATTTACAAATGTGGGTACCCTTGTATTTGGGCATAGATGTTCAGAAATGTGATGTCTTCTTGGTGGAATTTTCCTTTGATGAGTATGAAATGACCTTCCCCCTCTCTTTTGATTAATTTTTATTGAAAATCTATTTTATTAGATAATAGAATGGCTACTCCTGCTTGCTTCTTGTATCCATCTGCTTGGAAAACCGCCTTCTAGCCCTTTACTCTCAGGTAATGTCTCTCTTTGTGAGTTAGGTGTGCTATTTGTATGCAACAGATCATTGAATCTTGTTCACATATCCATTCTGTTAGTCTGTCTTTTTATTGTAGAATTGAGTCCATTGATGTTGAGGGAGATTAAAATGACCAGTGGCTGTTAGATGCTTTGATTTTGCTGTTTGTTGTGGTAGTGTGTTTGTGTGTTTGACTACTTTTGGTTTTGGTGTAGTGAGGTTATTTATTTCCTGTGAATGTAGTTAGCTTTCCTGGGTTTTATTTTTCCTTCTAATATCTTCTAAATGCTGGATTTATGGGTAGGTATTGTTTAAATTTGTTTTTTTTGTCGTTGTATATCTTGGTTTCTCCATCTATGATGACTAAGAGTTTTTTTGGGTATAGTAGCATGGACTGACATCTGTGATCTCTAAAGTCTGCATATGGTCCAGGCCCTTCTGGCTTTCATAGTCTCTGTTGAGAAGTCAGTTGTGATTCTGATGGGTTTACCATTATATATTACTTGTCCTGTTTCCCTTGCAGCTCTTAGTCTTTTTTCTTTGTTCTGTATAGTTGCTGTTTTGATTATTATCGGGCAGGAGGATTTTCTTTTCTGGTCTAATTTATTAGGTGTTCTGTAGGCCACTTGTATTTTTATAGGCTTCTCCTTTAAGTTGAGGAAATTTTCTTCTATGATTTTGTTGAAAATATTTTCTTGGCCTTGGAGGAGGGAATCCTCTTTCCTCTATTCCTATTATTCTTTTGTTTTGTCTTTTCATGTTTTCTTGGATGGTCTTAGTCATGAATTTTTTTAGATTTAACAATTTCTTTGATTGATTCATTGATTTCTTCAGTTGTATCTTCCACACCTGAGATCCTTTCTTCCATCTCTTATAGAGTATTGTTTAAGCTTACCTCTGTAGTTCCTGTTTTCTTCCCTAAGTTCTTTCTCTCTATGGTTTCCTTCTTTGGTTTTTCTTTAATTTTTCCAATTCTATCTTCAGATATTGAGTTATTTTGTTGATTTCCTTCACCTGACTGATTGTATTTTGCTGTTTTTCCTTCAATTCCTTCAGCTGTTTGTTTGAACATTCCTCTGTTTCTTTTATTTCTTTCAGCTATTTAATTATTTCCTCTGTAAAGGCTACAAACTGGCTGTATCTTCCTGTATTTCCTTACAGATGGCCATAATCTCTTTGTCTTTATCTTCCTCCATTTCTTTATGGATGGCCATAATCTGTGTGACTTGATCTTCCTCTAATTCTTTACACATTTTATTTGTTTCCTCACAGCCAAACATTGGTCTATGTGCAGGGAGACTTGGGGAATAGTGGGAGGAAAGAGAAATGGACAAGGAAGTAACAGGAGCTCCACAAGAAAAACAACATGGCCAAGTAACCAGGGCCATGTAAACCCAGAGGGGTTTCTGAGACTAAAGCATCCACCAAGGACCATGTATGAACTGGACCTAGGCCCCTATGAAGATGTAGCAAATGGGCAGCTTGGGCTTCAAATGGGTCCTCTAGTAAGGGAAATGGGGACTTCATCGGACAAGGGCTCCCAAGCTAGCTTTTTAGATCACTTTCCCCTGGCATGACTGCCTTGACAGGACACATGGGAAGAGGACACATTCAGTCCACATGCAACTTGATGATCTCGTGTGCATGCATGCATGCGTGTGTGTGTGTGTGTGTGTGTGTGTGTTTGTGGTAATAGATGCACATTGAATGTGGGCTGTGATTTACTTGAAGGTGCACCCGCTCCTTCCTCTGCATGTAGCTGAAATGCCTTTAGTTCTCTTTCCACCTGGTAAACTTGTAACTCACCCTCCAAGGCCCACCCATGGCTCCACTCACCTGAAAAGCCTGCCTTGACCCACCTGGATTCTGATCATGACTCTTGGCTTCTTCTTCATCATCCCTTTGTCAAATATTCATCAAGCAGCAGAGGGTG
>NW_026593931.1:1167654-1213559 GCF_907164565.1 Psammomys obesus
CAGGTCTGATTTATCCTGAGTTTCAGAGGTTAATATCATAAGAAACATGATCCAGAAACTCACATCACTGGTGATAAAGGGGAGGCTGAGAGCTTTTTCAGTTAAAGGCTGTTGCTTTTGAGACAGGTTGTCATATATCCCAGGTTGACCTTACCTCACTGTAGCCAAGGAGAGAGGCCTGAAAATCTCTCAAAGGCTGCGCACAGGCTTTGGTCCCTCCTGGATTCCCAGGAAGAATTTCTCTGCTTGTTTGAGGAGCTGAGACTAAGACAAAGACCATGAAAAAATGCTCAGTGTTTGGAGGAAATCTGTTATGTTCTAAAACTTGAAAAATTGCATTTTGGCATTTCAAGCCTCCTTTTATTTTTTATTTTATGAAAAAATATACATCACTGCCAGGTGAAAGTAAGTGAGCACATTTTTTTAATACTTTTATATATTCACTTTTTTATTTATTACAATTTATTCACTTTGTATCCCAACCTTAGCGCCCTGCTTCAGCCCCCCCAATCCTGCCCTCCCTCCCTCTTCTCCTCCCATGCAATTCTTCCAGTCCACTGATAGGGGAGGTCTTCCTCCCCTTCCATCTGATCCTTGCCTATCAGGTCTCATCAGGAGCAGATGCATTGTCTTCCTCTGTGGCCTGGTAAGGCTGCACCCCGCACTCTCTTGGGATGGTGATGAAAGAGCCAGCCACTGTGTTCATGTCAGAGAAAGCCCCTGTTCCCCTTACTAGGGTACCTACTTAGAGACTAACCTGTCATGGGCCACATCTGTGTAAGGGTTCTAGGGTACCTCCAAGAATGGTCCTTGGTTAGAGTATCAGTCTCAGAAAAGACCCCTTGGCCCTGATTATTTGGTTCTTTTGCTCTCCTTGTGGAGCTCCTGTTACCTCCAGGTTTTCTATATACCCTTCTTTCATAAGATTCCCTGTACTCTGTGCAAAGTTTGCCTATGAGTCTCAGCATCTGTTTCAATGCATTGCCAGGTAAAGTCTTTCAGAGGCCTTCTTTGGTAGGCTTCTATCCTGTTCCCTGTTTTTTCACTCTTCCAATGTCTATCCCATTTGCGTTTCTGAATGAAGTTTGAGCATCTAACCCAGGGTCCTCTTTATTGCTTAGCTTCTTTTGGTGTACAGATTTTAGTATGTTTATTCTGTATTGTATGGCTAATATCCACTTGTAAGTGTGTATATACCATGGTGTCTTTCTGCTTTTGGGATACCTCACTTAGGTTGATTTTTAGATAAAATTGTGGGGACTAGATGTCCCCACAATTTGCCTGCCAATTTCATGACATCCTTTTTTTTTTTTTTAAATTGCTGAGTAGTATTCCATTGCGTAAATGTGCCACAATTTCTTTCCATTCCTCAGTTGAGAGACTTATGGGTTGTTTTCAAATTCTGGCTATTCCTAACAAAGCTGCTCCGAACATAAAAAAACGGGGTACAGCCTAAACAGAATTCTCAAAAGAGGACTATCAAGTTGCAGAGAAACACTTAAAGAAATGCTCAATGTCCTTAGTCATCAGGGAAATGCCAATCAAAACGACCCTGTGATTCCATCTTACACCCATCAGAATGGCTAATATAAAAAACTCAAGTGACAACACATGCTGGAGAGGATGTGGAGAAAGGGGAACCCTCCTCTGATGCTGGTTTCCCACCAGCAATGTAAACTTGTACAGCCACTTTGGAAATCTATCTGGTGCTTTCTGAGACAGTTAGAAATAGTGTTACACCAAGATCCAGCTATATCCAAAATAGGCACATATCCAAAATAACTCAAGTATTCTACAAGGACATTTGTTCAACCGAGCACACTTTTATTATGATAAAACACACACAACACAAGCATTTCCCATCTTCAGCATACTGCTTGGTGTTGTTTACATTTTACCATCTGCCTCCAACCAGCAAGATGCCCCTGGCCTTTTCTCCTGAGCGGAGGATGAGACTCTGCTTTTGTCTCCACTCCTCAAAGTTTTCAAGCTCTTCCTGCTCCAAGTAGTCCGCACAGAATTCGTTCTGCCCAGATTCTCATGAAAGTCAACATGGTGGCTTCATGCCTATCTGTGTGGGACTATGTGCAGAAGCCCCTTCTCTTTTAAAGCCAAGTAACAGTCCAGTATAGAGAGGCTGAAGTCTGTTTATCTGTTATCAGGACTGCTTTTTATAGATTCCTCTCTCTCTCTCTCTCTCTCTCTCTCTCTGTCTCTTTCTCTGTGTATTTGTGTGTTTTCTGGTTATATGGTGAATATAATAATAAATGCTTACATACCTAATTTTGCAAAACAGAGAGAACTGAGGAAATTGAATGATTGAGGCCTATCACAAGCTGTCAGATATTTTTAAGTATTATGGGTAATCCAGGCCATGACAAGTGAGATCCACTATCCAAGTATCTCTTCAACACACACAGGAGAGAATAAAACCTGCCATGTGGCTTTTCTTTCATGCCTGGCTTCCACATATATCATAATAAATAGGTTTACCAGCAACAGAAAGAATAACGTCTTTTTTCTTTGACTTGAAGCTCACATAAGCACAGTACATAGTTCTGATGCCAGTGCACCAGCTGATCTTAAAAGAACTTATCCATCCTTGAACAGTCATATGTTTACTGTCCTCCCATAACATTTGAAAATGTGAATTATTTGTTTTTCAGTGCTGAGGACCAAAAAAGGACTGACTGTGGCATAGCTATGACCCTCAAGAATCACAATAAAATAAAATATGGGATCATTACTTGGATATCTTAAGTAGGAGAGGATGCTGTTCAAGGTGTACATCACCACAAAGAAGCTCATGAGGCACAGGATGGTCCGTGTGGCTCTGTGTTCTGGGGATGATGTAGGGGAACGGTTAGTGCTGTGGAGAAACTGGGACTGTTTCTTATGTCTGTATAGGAAAGTCACCATGTATGCGCTGGAGATGGCCATGAGACCTACAAAGATGACATCTGTGAGAGTTAATAGTGTGTAAAATGTATTCCAGAAAGAGTAATGCATGGGCAGAAGACAGCAAGACTGAGTGATGTATGTAAATCCAGGTGAGGTCAGATTAGGTGTCGCAGTTATGTGTGTTGTAAAGGGACTGCTAATGGACGAATAAAAAATACTCAGGACAAGAAGGCAACCTAGCATGTGGTATGGAGATTTATATTTGAACTTTGCTAGACGGGAACTTCTGGGACTGAGGGTGATGGCCTGGAGGATGCTGAGCAGGCTAGTGGCACAAAGAGAGAGGCTCCTAAAATACCTGTGCAAGAACAAAACAGATTTGCATGTGGAGTCACTCCATCTCTTCCCTGGCATAAACATGTCTGTAGCTACTAAACTCATGACTACCAGCATCAGTATGTGGATTAGGGCCAAGAGGCTGATGGGTGGATCAGTGAGTCTGGGCCTCTGTCCACGAATGAACTTGAGGACCTGGAAGAGAAGAAGGAAGCTGTTGCCTGAGAGCCCAATTGCAGCTTCAAAATACAGAGTGTTTATTATCTTAATTTTATGGGACAGTTCATTGATTTTGATCATTTTCAGGCTGAAAGAATCAGGTAGAAACTGTGAAGGGGAAACAGCAAGAAGATTCCTTATCCCAAATCTATCCTTGCTCATCAGCTGTAGACAATGGCAGCTCTGCTAATCTGAGGAGGATGTGTTGATGTTTTACATTTCAGCCTTATTCCATCTAATATCGCCTCCACCTCAACTTGCCCAGAAGCCATGTTCAATTTCTCCATTGTTTCACACTTACATGCCCTTTCTGTATATAAGCTTTCTCCATATTGAAAATTGTCATGTGCAGTGGAAGTAATTTTTTCTACTGTTTCCTATTTGAGGTTTCCTGAAGCAAAAGCAATGTCTTACTTGTCTTTCATCTGCATCATGTTGATTGCCAGACACATAGCAGCTCTTCAGGTTTACATGAAGTTCAATGAGGATTGCAAGAAAGTAGAAATGAGACCCTCAGGTGAAGCAGTGCAACAGGCCCAGAACAATTTTATTTCAGTCTCTTTGTTCTGCTCATTTACTGCAGACCTAGTGCTCTTCATGTGGTTGTGCAGGGAGCATTGAGGAGTGGAAACTCTGAATCCAGACTATTTCAGATCCTACCCACTCCTGCCATTTCCTGTGTGTGACTCTGAGCAGTCGACGGTTGAGCTGTAGCGCAAGAACATATGACAGTTTTGTGCCAGTGTTAGGGAGATATGTAAGAAGATGAAGTTTACGTACCAAGCCTGGTGGTGTTCTCTGCACAGGGTGAACTCTGTGGAAGTGTAGGCTGCTGGCTTTATTCTCCTGAGGTTCCATATGTTTGTGACTTGGGATAGTTAATGCGGGTTTTTTTTTCATTATTTTATTTTATTATTATTACTATTATTAGTTACATTTTATTAACTTTGTATCCCAGCTGTATCCCACTCCCTTATTTCCTCCCAATCCCACCCTCCCTCCCTCAGCTCCTCCCTGCCCCTTTCCAAGTCCACGGATTGGGGAGGACCTCCTTCCCTTTCGTTTGGCCCTGTTTTATCAGGTATCTTCAGGACTGACTGCAAAGTCCTCCTCTGTGGCCTGGTAGGACTGCTGCTCTCTTGGGGGGTGGGGAGGTCAGAGAGCCTGCCATTGAGTTCCTGTCAGAAATAGTCCCTGTTCCCCTTACTATGGGAAACCAATTGGTTATTGAGCTACCATGAGCTTTGTCCGAGCAAAGGTTCCAGGTTATAACCATACATGGTCCTTGGTTGGAGAAACAGTTTCAGAAAAAAACCCTGTGACCAGATATATTTGGTCCTTGTGGAGCTCCTATTCTTTCCATGTCATACTAACTCCCCTTCTGCTGAAGGTTTGGTTATGAGTCTTAGTATCTGTTTTGAAACGCTGCTATGTAGAGTCTTTCAGATGCCTTCTGCAGTAGACTCCTGTCATACGTCCAATGCACATCCCATTTGTTTTTCTAAGTGAGGGTTAATGCAGTTTTAAAAACAACTGTTTGGTCTGTCCCAGCCTGAAACAGAGAAGATTAATTATGACAGCAGTAGACTACCTGAGCAATCCTTTCCAGAGCATTATGGTAGCAACTTAGGCCTTCTCTGTGAATCTGACATTGTAACTGCATCTGAGACAATTGCTGATGTCACAGCAGAACAAAAGCCTCTGTGAGATGTGTTCCATTATCAGAGGCTGCCAGGAACATGGTCCTTGATTTTTTTTTCTCCTTCAGCATGTGAAAACAAACAAACAAACAAACAAACAAACAAATAAATAAACATAGAATTATAATTACTATGTATGCAGGACCATTCCCATGTAAGGTATTAATAAGCCCTTCCTGAACGATGGGTTGCACAGGCATCTGAAATTTCATACCTCCTTGAGGAAGCATTTATATTTCTGACTCATTTTGCTCTAACCTCAGACATATACCAGAGGATTTGGGGAAGGGTGTTCTAGAAGATTCTTTCTCCTATAATACACACACTTACTTTAATTCAAGTATCATCCTCTTGAATTATGTAATAATATAAAAATTCTAGTCATTGAGGAAAAAATAAATGTCAACTGAAATTCAAAGGTGTATGTTGATGTTATCTTGGTTAGACCATGGAGCTTGGAAGATGTAAAGGGCAAGCTGAAGCGTTCAAGCTCAAGCAGGAGTCCAGTAGGTAGGCTGGGCGACAGATGGACTAACTGCCTATCATGGTGATAAGAGTTTGATCCGTGGGATTTACATTCTGGAAGGGAAGAACCATCTCTCAGGACCCTCAGCAGTGTACTGTGACATATCTCTGCCTCTCCCACAAAACAAATAAGTGAAATGAAATAAACCATAGCTAAGGTGCATAGTCTGTGTGAACAATCAGAAATAGTTTCTAGAGAGATGGCTCTGTGGTTAAGAACTCTTGCTGCTCTTGCCTAGGACCCAGGCTTTTTTCCAGTGTCCATATGACATTCCCAAATCACCAATTCCAGGGTATCTAAAAAGGCTTCTGAGGTCCACAGACATCAGGCACGTTTGTGTTGAAAATACACACATGGAAAACATACATGCATGGAAATACATCCATGGAAAACACTCATAGACATAAAATAAATCATTTTGACATTTAAAGATATTTTTATTAATGTAAGGTGTTTTTAACTTGAGGCATGTCAGCTCCTGCAACACCCAAGCCTAACTCAACAAAGACAGTGAGCATCATAAAATCTCCTTTTTGAGAAATCTTCACTAATGGCAGACTAGGCACAGGGCAAAAATGCCCCAGCTCTCTTTATAAACAATATACTCTCCAAAATGGATAAGACATGGATGCAGGCTGAGTTTACTGCCAAGCTTTACCAAGACAGGGTAGGCAAATCTTTTATATTTTTTGCTTCACAATTACGTCTGACAGATACACTAGGCCAAAAGGCAACAATGATGCTCCAATGTTATTTAGAGGGAATGGGTGCCCGTCAAGGCAGTAAACTGTCTCTGTCATCTTTTAAAACAGTTATTTCCAAAATAAATATCCATTGCATGAGTAAGCCTTTATAAGGTTAACAATACTAGTTACTTAAGTGTAATAGTAACAATAAGGTTTAAATAAGCTTTACTGGAAGATTGCTTGTGAGGTATCATTTTGAGTTATTATGGGCTTGATTGCCTAATGTCATTCTCAGGAAGCAGAGTTCAGATATAAATTCAAATGAAATCTGTGAGGGGAGCATTCAAACCTTCCACACAGCTCATTGTAAATCTCTGCAAACAGAACAGTTTCAGCCTCTGTAACCAAGGTAGGGAACTCTGTTATCTTCAAAATACTTTGCAAGATGCAGCTGCAGACCCTGAATCACAAAAGTGGGAACACTCTCAATAAACCATGATTTAGTGGATGGGGCATTGAAGCCATCAGAAAACCTTATTTTTCTGAAGGTGAATACCACAGAAGTCTTCTTGATTTGAAGGTGGTATTCCATCTTGTTATCACAAGTACCACATGGCCAGGAGAGACACAGACATTTCTGAAGTCTCCTACTATCTCCTAAAGTTGCACCACACTTTCATCAATCAGACATACAAATCAAACCTGTGTAGTGTAAAAGACTCTAAATTATATATGATGTGAAGAAATTTTTAGAGTATCTGTAATCATGTCATGGGGGGCATTCTGGTGAAGATGAACTCAGTAGAGAATCATAGAAATGGAATTCTCTGCACTGTTGCCTCCCGGGTGAGCCATCTCAGCTCACAGCTGCCTAGCAGAGCATGGTCTAGGAAGTCAAGGACAGAAGGCCTATACCCTCAGCAGCATCATTAACACACTCTCCCCAATCAGACAGGTTGAGAGTCATTTCCCTGTGATATCCTGTGTCCTAGGTTAACCTGTTGTATTGTGAACCCAAATCATCTTCTGCACAATAAAAACACAACTTGATTCAGAGACACATGGCATTCTCTATATAAGGAAATAAGTCAAAGTGTAGGTGAAACAAGTTTGGGAAATTGATACCACATGAAGTGTATGAAAAATAAAAGTCTTAGTGAACACACCAGGACCACAGACTACTGATGAAAGCAGAAATGACCAAGAGAAATCTGAGGCTCCCTTTGTTAAAGCCAGCCATAGGGCTGTCCCCGAAAAGATGTAAGAGGTAGCTGATACTGTCCTGCAGAGGTCAAAATAAGCCAGGACTACAGATACTGTGTCATCCTGCAGTAACTGCAGTCATATATGGAGAGCCCTGGAGTACCTGACATCCCCCAAAGGGCCTCAAACAACTGACAAGTGTACAGGAGAGGGACCTGAACCTGTGGTCTGGAGGGAAGTGGATAGTGGAATGGAGGAGGAAACCCCTCTGCAGATGCCCTGCAGGATGGGTACCTATGGCCTCCTGGGTGCACTGTTCCAGGAAGAAGTAGGTAGGAAGGACACTTCTGTTTCCTCCTCCTAACATGAAGTCAGACTGCCCATCTCCTGGTGTTGAAGACATGTGTAAAGCACATGGTTTATGTCAGGACTGAGTGGTGTCTGTCCACCCTTATAATCATAAAATAGTGTGATTTCCATCATTACACGGGTCACCTTTACCATGTTGTCATCACTCTCTTCCCCTCTGTGAGTTAATGAAAACAGACCGTGAGGATGAGAAGGTGAATTGACTCTTCCACCTGCAAGTGGGTTAGGGTGAGCCAGGACTGAACAGTGTACTGTTTGCTGCACAATTCTTTCTGGAAAACTAGAAGGATTCGGGGAGATGCTGCTGCATCAGGTTAGAAAGCCACCATCAAGCAGATGTCAACACTATGCCCAGAGAGGCCATGAAATGCAGGAACTGCAGGAACACCAGGGCAAATGCTTGGAGAACATCTGGGGTGCTTCTACAAACTGAAACCAGTGTGGTTACCTCTCAGGGTTCAGACTTGCAGCTAGGATGATGTCCAATATTTTTATATGCACCCCAAATTATCAGGAGAGTATTTTTTAGACTTATCTGTCAGCCTGGGAGACCCACACCTGAGGCAGACTCCACTTGCCTTTCCAGCTCAGTGAGGAAACACTGGCTAAGACCAACGCTCTGCTGCACAGCTCTCACCTTCCCTGACACTAGCAGTAGGAAGATGGTGCTTGTGCTTGTCTTTCTGATGGGTTTATGAAAAGATATAGACTGAGAAAACCTGAAACCAAGCCCAGAGAAGGACAGGATGAGGCTTGGCTGACACCCTGAGTTCTCTGACCAGAACACCAGAAAGACTGATGGAAACAGACGTTGTTCTTCTCAAGCTCTTGGTTTTGGATCCTGGCTCTTTAGACAGCAGGAGGGGAAACTACCATGTGTCCACTGTGTGTAAAATATCTAGTATTCCAGTGCCTCCTCATGGATGTCACCTCAGGGGACATATTTTACTGTGTAGTTCACAATGAGCCAAGAGTATTAGTGTGCAATTTCTGAAACTGAGTGAGGACAAATGACAGTAGGAGAAAATATTGGTAAGAACCTCAAAGTAACATAAGGTGTCCTGTAGTAGATGGTGTTGATACAAGAAAAGATATTTCCTTTCAAACACAATGAAAATATTTTAATTCCTTAAGTTACAGTAGTCACATCATAAATACCATAAATACTTTTGTATCTATATGACAAAAGTAACAGTAAAGATTTTTAATGAAAATATAAAATGAAAAAAATCAGCTTTCATAGTAGGCATATCAATAAGTAAGTTTAAATCACTAAAACACACTTCATCTGAGGAGCATTAAATATAGTCCTTTCTTGTGAGTCATTTAATTTAGTCAAACATAAATATAAAATATCAATGTTTCCAATAAAAAAAAAACTATTTTCAGGAAAATTCCTAAGAAGAAAAAATTCCTGTTGCCCATGCAGAACACAGTTCCCTGTGCTGAGGGGTTGTCAGAGCTCAGCATCTTCTCTGCAGATGCTGAAAACCTCCCTGAAGCCCAGTGCTCCACCTCCCACAGCCTGCCTGAGTCCTGACTTCTGGTTCTGCACTTGGGTGCAGAGCACTTACCCAGATGGATGTGGCAGGGGAGGACTCTGCGCCTGAGGAGATCCTGCACAGCTTAGGTGAAGGGGTCTTTAACACATCTCTGCAGCCTGCGATTTTCATGTTTGTTGAAGGTCAGGAGTTCCTGTTGGGGAGCAGGGAAATGAGGCCTCCTCAGGGAGCATCTTACCTGCCTGTTGATCTCACTCACTCTGTCTTGGGCAGCAGCCATCTCAGAAGGGCTGAGCACAAACTTTGAGTTCCCTTGTAACACCTGAGAGAGGGATCAAAAAGTTTATGACATATAGACAACCCCAACTTTTCTCACTTCACTCCTCAGAATTAATTCAGACAAATTTTCATTCACTGTGATGCTTCTATTCTGAGATGAGGACTCCTGGGCCCACCGTGAATTCCCATGGTCCTAAGTGTGCTTTCCCCACACTCTGTGAAAGTCAGAGCTTTTCCTGGGTAATCCTATCAGAGAGAATGTGGCTTCCATTTAGTATTGATTCTTTGTTTCCTGGTTTCTGGTATGAGTTTCAGGATTCCAAGTGTGAGTAAATTTTAAATGTGAATGTAAAAAAATTAAATGAAAAACAGAGAAGTAGAGGCAAATCTGAGGTGGTCACAGACAGGTGGAACATAGCTGAGGCTGAGGTCATGTCTGACTGGACCTGAATCTCTGAGGGGCAGGAATGGACACCTCATTCTCACTGAACTTTAGGAAGAGGCTGTGCTTTGCCTGAGTGGACTGTATGCACTGTGCCTCAGTCTCCCCTGCAGGCATGGTGCACACACATGCATCCAGGACTTAGGAGAGGAGGAAGGAACATACTTAGTCAAGACCAGTCTGGGAAACTCATGGAATCCTTGTTGAGAAAAGTAATCAATATAGGTAAACCCTCAAATACAAATACTCAGATATTAGAATAAGGAAACATTACTTCAGTATAACTAATCTCAATGTACAAATTAATACACACACAGACATATATATAGACAATAGATGGAAAAATAGTAACTTTCAGAGAATTTCAAATCTAGAAGAAGCAAGAGGAAATATGAAGATCATAGATTGTACATTTACTGTTTAAAATTGCCTGTGGATGCTCCTGAGAGGGATGGAAACTCTAGGAGAAAGGTACAGAGTATTTCAAAACAAGGTGTCATCAGGAAGAGATAAATAAATGAATGTTGTAAAATATGAAGTGAGAGCCATTGCTTGAATAAGCCTTTGAATACACATGTAATCAGGTGGGGCTCATCCAGGGAAGAGGAAGCCACAGACTGTGTTACTGGGAAAACATGGTCACTTCCGTCCAGCCTCATCCTGTACCTGCCCTCCTCTGCCTGTCACCGACCAGACTTCTGCCTTACACTCCAGCATGGTGTGTCCCATTGACTATCCATTTATCCCTGGTACTCTGTCCCTTCACTCAAACTTTGGGAAGCTCTGAAGATGGGGATGTGAGGGTGCTCTAGGACTCTCTCCTCTCTCTCTCTCTCTCTCTCTCTCTCTCTCTCTCTCTCTCTGTGTGTGTGTGTGTGTGTGTAAGAGAAAGATGTGTGTGCTGTGCTCATGTGCCTGAGGGCTTCTTCTTGTGTGTGGAGGCCAGGGATCATCTTCAGTTGTCATCTGTTTCTCTCCTCCTTATTTGTTGAGACAAAGTCTCTCCCTGAACCTGAGCACCACTGTTTCAACTAGAATGAGGGAGCAATAGGATTCCTCCTCTCTGAGCGTGGATGACAGGCCTGTGCAGGCATACAGGCATAAATCTATATGCCTTATTTAACATGGCTATTGGGGATCTAATCTCTGAACTTCATGCATATACAAAAATCATTTAATCTAGGGAGCCATCTCCCAATTCCTTTCCTAATGTCAATACACAACATTATTCTACCTCCAATGACAGTGAGGATGAAGTAAGATGGAAGTCACAGTCTCTGATGACTGGACTCTACATCTCTACATTAAATAAGATGTTGCAGAAAGTGAGTAGTTCACAGATGATGGGTTTCACAGGAGCATCCAGAGAGGTCCTAGAGTGTAGCTGTTAGTACTTGTTCATGGCCAGAGCTCTAGAGTGTGTCAGCTCCATTACATAATGATGGAGCCAGGAACAGACGTGCAGCCTGTCAGAGAGCCCATTGCTCATCTGTGACATGGGGAGGGCTTACTTCCCAGGGTGTTGTGGGGTTAAGGAGGTAGTATACAGTAGGCACTTTGTGTCCAGTGAGTGATGTCTGAGTTATCTCAGTGAAGTCTGACTTTATGTATCCTCCCTCGAGGACACCGTCTGTGTGTGCCTGGCCCATGGTAGGCACTGCAAAAGCTATCTCTGACAGAGTAGGTGTAGCTGCTGTCACTGTAGACAAAGCTGTGGTGAGAAACATCAGTTTCTGTGATAATAGAACTGTTCTTTGGTTTTTTTTAATGTCATACAAAAGTCCTTTATTTGGTGGTGGACAACTTAGAATGAGTTACACATAGGACATCTCAGTTAGGCTATCTGACAAAATTTTTTAGCTCAAATCTCAAAACAATTACTTTTCCTTATAAGTACCAGTGAAACCTGCTTTTTGGTCCTGTGATTGTAAGCTCTGCGAATGACAAAATACTAAATTATGTTACTAAAGAAAAGTCATCTTCAAATGTAGCTTCTCCTGCTGTACTTTAAAAATGCAATCTCAACATTACATTTTAAATTTATTTTCCAGTCTGTTATTTTCGATATAAACACTAAAATCTTTACATGTCATGTGAAAAATTTCTCCAATGAAGGACATATCAACAACCATCTGTTACAGCAATCTTTAAGGTCAATTATCTTTTTTGACACAACTTCAGTCCTCTTTTACCTTGTCTGAGCATGGTCAGTCAGCCTTCGAAGGTTTCGTTCCTACATGTACCGTCATTTAACTAACCAGGCATGAGCCAATATTCAATGATAATGTCATTTTGTTGAGAAATTCTCTTTAGGTTATCTCTTCCTCACATCAAAGAACTTTCTCCATTCTGTTTTTATGTAGCAGGCAGTGCACCTAATAAAAGATTTTTCTCCTGCATCTATTGTGTGGTTTACACAACCACTTAGAGCACAGTCTTTCTGGGACAGTAGAGTATATGCTACACAGTTAAACACACCATAAAAGACAGTGATGGGGAATAAAGCCTGTCTGAAAAATATCTCTTAATTCTATCTAGAACGTATGGTACAATTCTAGGCTGCTATACATTTTTACTCCAGGCTGCTGAGCATAAAAACTACATTTGCCTTTGAGGGTCAGAA
This sequence comes from Psammomys obesus, assembly GCF_907164565.1. NCBI lineage: Eukaryota > Metazoa > Chordata > Mammalia > Rodentia > Muridae > Psammomys > Psammomys obesus. The sequence continues at coordinate 1,180,441 of NW_026593931.1, forward strand.
GAGTGATCTGGCAAATACTGATTAGACCAAAGCTTATGGGTTGTAGGTTCTCTCCATTCTCATGCCCCCAGCATTACCCTTGACATTTTAGTACTTGTAGTGGTTAAATCTTATTAAATTTTGTTTACATGTGACCCACTGTCAGGAGGTATGACTTAATAAAAAAATCTAACATAAACTTTTACCACACACAGTGGTTGAGTTATCTTCTTCAGTAAAAGTCCTAAAAGCTAGTGATATACAAGTTTAATCCATGACTGTGCCAGGTCTGGAATGTGTAGTTAGCACTGACACATGAGTGACACACAGTATTGTCACATATATGAAATACTCATGTGACAGGATTTGATGTATCATTTTTGAGGTAAAATCATACTTCAACCTCATGTCTTTATGGCTGAAAAAATGGCCCTTGCCACATCTTCTGCATATTCCAGGAGGCATAAGAATTAGTTTGGAGTTCATAAACATGATATAAATTTAATAGGAAAAGTGATCTCTAAAGATTTTGAGAAAATCCAGTGTAAAGATATTGTATAATTTGGGGGCCTTTTCTTTTTTTTTATTTTTTTCTTATCAGTTACATTTTATTAACTCTGTATCCCAGCCGTGTCCCGATCCCTCATTCCCTCCCAGTCCCTCCCTCCCTCATCTCCACCGTGCCCCTTGCCAAGTCCACTGATAGGGGGAACCTCCTCCCCATTCATCCGATCCTGTTTTATCAGGTATCTTCAGGACTGACTGCAAAGCTCTCCTCTGTGGCCTAACAGGACTGCTCCTCCCTTGGGGGGTGGGGAGGCCAAAGAGCCAGTCATTGAGGTCCTGTTAGAAATAGTCCTTGTTCCCCTCACTATGGGAAACCAATTGGTTACTGAGTTACCACAGGCTACATCTGAGCAGAGGTTCTAGTTTACATTCATACATAGTCCTTGGTTGCATGTCAGTCTCAGAAAAGACCCTGTGCCCAGATATGTTTGGTCATGTGGAGCTCCTATCCTTTCCTCATCAGACTAACTCTCCTTCTTTCTTATGATTCCCTGTACTCTGCCAAAGGTTTGGTCATGAGTCTTTGCTTTGAAAACACTGCTAGTTAGAGTTTTTCAAATGCGCTCAGTAGACTCCTGTCAATGTTTAATGTGCATCCCATCTGTCTTTCAAAACGAGGATTGATCATCTTACCCCATGTCCGTTGTCTTGATTATCTTTTTTAGGTGTATAGATTTCATTATGTTTATCATATCTTATAGGTCTATATAAGTGAGTATATACCTTGTTTGTCTTTCTCCTTCTGGGATATTTCACTCAGGATGATCTTTTCTAGGTCCCACCATTTGCCTGCAAATTTCATGATTTCCTCCTTTTTGATTGCTGAGTAGTATTCCATTGTGTAAAAATACCACAATTTCTGTACCCATTCCTCCGTTGATGGACATCTGGGTTGTTTCCAGGTTCTGGCTATTACAAATAAAGCTGCTATAAACATGGTTGAGCAAATATCTCTTTTGTGTACTTGAGCAAACTTTGGGTATATACCTAGCAGTGGTATAGCTGGGTCTTGAGGAAACACTATTCCTAATTGTCTTAGAAAGCGCCAGATAGATTTCCAGAGTGGTTGAACCAGTTTACATTCCCACCAGCACTGGAGGAGGGTTTCCCTTTCTCCACAACCTCTCCAGCATGTGTTGTCCCTTGAGTTTTTCATTTTGGCCATTTTGATGGGTGTAAGGTGATATCTCAGGGTCGTTTTGATTTGCATTTCCCTGATGGCTAATGAGGATGAGCATTTCTTTAAGTGTTTCTCTGCCATTCGATATTCCTCTGTCGAGAATTCTCTGTTTAGCTCTGTTCCCCATTTTTTAAGTGGATTACTTGGTTTGCTGCTTTTCAGCTTCTTTAGTTCTTTGTATATACTCGATATTAGTCCTCTGTCAGATAAAGGGTTAGTGAAGATTCTTTCCCAATCTGTAGGCAGGCGTTTTGTTTTGATGACAGTGTCCTTTGCTTTACAGAAGCTGTTCAGTTTCATGAGGTCCCATTTATTGATTATTGCTCTTAGAGCCTGTGCTGTTGGTGTTCTGTTCAGGAAGTTGTCTCCTGTGCCAATGAGTTCTAGGCTGTTCCCCACTTTTTCTTCTAACAGATTTAGAGTATCTGGTTTTATGTTGAGGTCTTTGATCCACTTGGACTTTAGTTTTGTACAGGGTGATAAATATAGATCTATTTTCATTTTTCTGCATGTGGACATCCAGTTGGACCAGCACCATTTGTTGAAGATGCTGCCTTTTTTCCATTGAATGGTTTTGGCTTCTTTGTCAAAAATCGAGTATTCATAGGTGTGTGGCTTTATTTCTGGGTCTTCTATGTGGTTCCATTGATCCTCCTTTCTGTTTTTATGCCAATACCATGCAGTTTTTATTACTATTGCTCTGTAGTACAACTTGAGATCAGGGATGGAGATACCTCCAGATGATCTGTTGTTGTACAGGATTGTTTTGGAGATTCTGGGTTTTTTGTTTCTCCATATGAAGCTGAGAATCTTCTTTTCAAGGTCTGTAAAGAATTGAGTTGGTATTTTGATGGGAATTGCATTGAATCTGTAGATTGCTTTTGGCAGGATGGCCATTTTCACAATGTTAATCCTACCAATCCATGAGCACGGGAGATCTTTCCATCTTCTGAGATCTTCTTCAATTTCTTTCTTCAGAGACTTGAAGTTTTTTCTCAAACAGGTCTTTCACTTGCTTGGTTAGTGTCACCCCAAGGTACTTTATGTGGTTAGTGGCTATTGTGAAGGGTGTTGTTTCCCTAATTTCTTTCTCGGCCATTTTGTCTTTGGTATACAGGAGGGCTTCTGATTTTTTTGAGTTGATTTTGTATCCTGCCACTTTGCTGAAGGTGTTTATCAACTGGAGGAGTTCTCTGGCTGAATTCTTGGGGTCGCTCATATATACTATCATATCATCTGCGAATAGTGACACTTTGACCTCTTCCTTTCCGATCTGTACCCCCTTGATCTCCTTTAGTTGTCTTATTGCTCTGGCTAGGACTTCAAGTACTATGTTGAAGAGGTAGGGAGAGAGTGGGCAGCCTTGTCTTGTCCCTGATTTCAGTGGGATTGATTTAAGTTTCTCTCCATTGAGTTTGATGTTGGCTATAGACTTGCTGTATATTGCCTTTACTATGTTTAGATATGTGCCTTGTATTCCTGATCTCTCCAAGACTTTAAACATGAATGGGTGTTGGACTTTGTCAAATGCTTTTTCAGCATCTAAGGAGATGATCATGTGGTTTTTCTCCTTCAGTTTGTTTATGTGGTGGATTACATTGATGGATTTCCGTATGTTGAACCACCCTTGCATGCCTGGGATGAAGCCTACTTGGTCGTGGTGGATAATATCTTTGATGTGTTCTTGGATTCGGTTTGCAAGTATTTTATTGAGTATTTTTGCGTCAATGTTCATAAGAGAGATAGGTCTGAAGTTCTCTTTTTTTGTTGGGTCTTTGTGTGGTTTAGGTATCAGGGTGACTGTTGCTTCATAGAATGAGTTTGGTAATGTACCTTCTGTTTCTATTTTGTGGAATAGTTTGAGGAGAATTGGTGTGAGCACTTCTTTGAAGGTCTGGTAGAATTCTGTGCTGAAACCATCTGGCCCAGGGCTTTTTTTTGGAGGGGAGACTGTGAATGACTGCTTCAATTTCCTTGGGGGATATTGGGCTGTTCAGTCTTTCTACCTAATCTTGACTTAATGTTGGAAGATGGAATCTATCAAGAAAATTGTCCATTTCATTTAGATTTTCAAATTTTGTGGCATATAGGCTTTTGTACTATGACCTAATGATTGTTTGAATTTCCTCTGTGTCTGTAGTTATGTCACCCTTTTCATCTCTGATTTTGTTGATTTGGATAGATTCTCTCTGCTTTTTAGTTAGTTTGGCTAAGGGTTTGTCTATCTTGTTGATTTTCTGAAAGAACCAGCTTTTTGTTTCATTGATTCTTTGAATAGTTTTATTTGTTTCTAATTGATTGATTTCAGCCCTTAGTTTGAGTATTTCCAGCCGTTTGCTCCTCTTGGGTGTATCTGCTTCTTTTTCTTTCTAGGGTTTTCAGTTGGGACATTAAGTTGTTTGTATGTGATGTTACAAATTTCTTCTTGCAGGCACTTAGTGCTATAAATTTTCCCCTGAGCACTGCTTTCAATGTGTCCCATAAATTTGGGTATGTTGTGCCTTCATTTTCATTGAATTCTAGGAAGTCTTTAATTTCTTTCTTTATTTCTTCCTTAACCCAGGTGTCGTTGAGTAACAGGTTGTTCAGTTTCCATGTGCTTGTAGGCTGTTTGTTATTTCTGTTGTTGTTGAGGTCCAGCTTAAGTCCATGGTGGTCAGATAGAATACAAGGGATTATTTCAATCTTTTTGTATCTGTTGAGGCTTTCTTTATGACCAACTATATGGTCTATTTTGGAGACGGTTCCATGCGGTGCTGAAAAGAAGGTATACTCTTTTGAGTTTGGATGAAAGATGTCTATTAGGTCCATTTGATTTAGGGTCTCTGTAAGTGTTTTTATTTCCCTATTTGTTTTCTGTCTAGTTGATCTGTCCCTTGGTGAGAGTGGAGTGTTGAAGTCTCCCACTATTAGGGTTTTAGGATCAACATGTGATTTAAGCTTTAATATTGTTTCACTTACGAATGTAGGTGCTCCTGTATTTGGGGCATAGATATTCAAAATTGTGATGTCCTCTTGGTGGAGTTTTCCTTTGATGAGAATATAGTGGCCGTCCTTATCTTTTTTGATTAACGGGTTGAAAGTCTATTTTATTAGATATTAGGATGGCTACTCCTGCTTGTTTTCTGGAACCATTTGCTTGAAAGACATTTTTCCAGCCCTTTACTCTGAGGTAGTGTTTATCTTTGTTGCATAGGTGTGTTTCTTGGTTGCAACAGAATGATGGATCCTGTTTCCGCAACCATTCTGTTAGTCTGTGTCTTTTAATTGGGGAGTTGAGTCCGTTGATGTTGATAGAAACTAGTGACCAACAATTGTTACTTATTTTAGATGTGGTGTTGGTGGTGTCACTGAGTTTCATTGCTTGTCTTCTTTTGTTTTTTTGTTGTGTAGTTATCTATTTCCTCTGTTTCCTTCGATGTAGTTGTTTTCTTTGGTTTGGAGTTTCCCTTCTAGTAACTTCTGTAAAGCTGGGTTACTATGTAGATATTGTTTAAATTTGGTTTTGTCTTGGAATATCTTGAATTCTCCGTCTATGTTGATTGAAAGTTTTGCGGGGCATAGTAGTCTGGGTTGGAATCTGTGGTCCCTTAAGGACTGTATGATTTCTTTCCAGGCCCTTCTGGCTTTCATAGTTTCTGTTGAGAAATCTGGTGTGATTCTGATAGGTCTACCTTCATATGTTACTTGGCCTTTTCCCCTTGCTGCTTTTAGAATTTTTTCTTTGTTTTGTAGGTTCAGTGTTTTGACTATGATGTGACGTGAAGAATTTCTTTTCTGGTCTAGTCTACTTGGTGTTCTGTAGGCCTCTTGTATGTTTATGGCCATCTCCTTCTTTAAGTTGGGAAAGTTTTCTTCTATAATTTTCTTGAAAATATTTTCCAGACCTTTGAGCCTGATGTCTTCTTTTTCTTCTACTCCTATTATTCGTAGGTTTTTTCTTTTCATGGTGTCCTTGATTTCTTGGATGTTTTGTGTTTGGAACTTTTCTGATTTTATTTTTTCTTTGAGACATGTGTCAATTTCTGCAAGTGTATCTTCGGCTCCTGAGATTCTTTCTTCCATCTCTTGTATTCTGTTGTTGATGCTTACCTTTGTGGTGCCTGATATTTTCTCTATGTTCTCCAGCTCCTGGTTTTTCTCTATTTGTGTTTTCTTTATTGATTCTAATTCTGTTTTCATGTCTTGCACCATTTCCTTCATCTGTTTGAATGTGGACTCCTGCTTTTCAATGATAGCTTCTATTTTTTTGTCCGTTTCCTCTCTATGTATCACTAATTGTGCCTCTACTTCTTTGGGTATAATTGCCTGTATTTCTATGAGAGCTTTGTTCATTTCTTCTTTATTTGCCTTCATTTGTGTGGACATTTCTTTGAGAGCTTTGTGCATTTCTTCTCTGTTTGCCTCAATTTTCGTGGTCATTTCTCTGAGTGCACGATTTGTTTCCTCTTGGTTAGTCTCGATTTCTTTGGTTATTTCTCTGAGGGCTTTGTTCATTTCATCTCTATGGGCCTCTAATAGCTGGAGAAACATAGTTTTGAGGTCTTTTTCTTGTATATCTAGTGAATTGAAGTCTCCATTTTTTTGTGGGGTTGCTGGTGAGATCATTATGTCCTGATTTTTGTTAGGAGTGTTCTTACGTCTGCCTCTAGCCATCTGGTTATTTATAATCCTCACTGGTTGTTCCTCGAGATTGTAGTTTGGGCTATGATCCTCTCTTTCTGTTTTCTGGACTGTTTTTTTCAAGAAGATGAGAGAGGTTCACTGCTTTGGGGGTGTGCACTGTGTTTTCAGTTTTGCCTAAGTAAAGAATGTGACGCTGGCGCTATTCGCGTGCACTTTTAGCAGGCGCAGTGTGCATGCGCGGATTGTCTGACTATTGCAGTGGCCTGCAAGCCACTATTACGCAGTTCTGACTGAGATCCAGGGATTGTTTGCCTGGATTACCCTGGTGGACCCGCAAGGCAGAGGCTTCAATGTCGCTATCCCAAGAATCCCTCTGATGCCCACACTAGGAGTGTGGGTGGCAGGGATCTTGTCTGGTTGCTTCTGTGGAGAGGCCCTGTGTCTGGGGCAATCTCTCCCTAGAAGGCTCACTCACTCTCTTGCAGGACCAGTTGGAATGCACAGGGGTTCCCCTTGCTCACTCCTCTCAGTTTTGGTCCTGCTGCAGAAGTGCACGGGTAGGGTAACAGTCAGCTCTGTGACACTGTGGCCGCAGGACTCGGTGTCCACCTTTCCTGTGTGCTGCCTCTTTGTTCTTTCCCTCTGCCAGGAGGGGTTGTGTTGACTGGTCCCTGGGTGGCGCGGGAAAGAGTTAAGGTGAGTGTACTCAATCCCAGATTTTGGGGCCTTTTCTAATCACCCGCTCTAGATCCAAAATAATGGAGAACACTCCTGGCTCTCCATAAATTATGTGAAAACATATGTCTACACAGTTCTTCAGGCTAGTGTTTTTAGCAGCATTCTTCATAGTCACTGTAAGGTGAGTGATGATGTCTCAACAAGGGAATGGATGGAAGGATGGACTTCCATACCGTGACTTTTTGTGCAGTACAAGAGAAGAGTAGGCTCGTGATAAATCATATTATGTGAGAGGAGACCATACAGGCCGTTTTTACTGGTTCACTTCTTAAGATAATCCTTCAAAGCAACATTGTTGGGCAGGAACAAATAAGTGAGTGTTGATGGCTGATGCAAGGGTGGTGAATAAATGAAGAAAAATTGTGTATCAGGGATTTTCAAGGTAATGGACTGTTCTGTATTTGATAGCGAAATGGTTCCTTAACTGTATATTTTGTCTAAACTCATAGAATGTCATATCATAAATGGTTAACCTCAAAATTTATAAATGCTAAAATAAAGGATGTTTAGTGAGTGATTATTTTTTTTGAGTGTGAAAATAAAAAATCCAAGGTGAAGGACACTGTGAAGCTCCATAAAAACTATACTCTCACATATTGCTGTTGGCTCATTTACTTGTTTACTCATTTGTTTTAGACCATGATTCAAGTAGCTGAGACTGGCATTGGACTTTCTGTGTAGTCAAGGATGGCCTTGAACTTCTGATCTTCCTGTCCCTTCCCCTTACATGCCAAGATTCCAGGCTTGTGTCAGTAACCTGGGTAGCAAATTAATTTCACATATATATTTGTTAATAATTCTGAAAACTGCTTCCCTGGCTAATTGTGGTACACCTACATAATGGAATATTACTCAGCAATAAAAAAAACAAGGAAATAATGAAATTTGCAGTTAAATTGTGGAATCTGGAAAAGATCATTCTGAGTGAGCTATCCCAGAAACAGAAAGACACACATGGTATATACTCACCCATATAGACCTATAATAGAGAATAAACCTACTAAAATCTGTACATCTAAAGTAACTAATAAAGAGGGAGGACTTTTGCTAAAATGCTCAATTCCTATCCAGAAAGACAAAGAGGATGGACATCAGAAGAAGGTGAAAAGAGCGAACAAGTCAGGAGCCTGGCACAGAGGACCTCTGAAAGGCTCTGCCCTTCAGATTATCAGTGCAGATGCTGAGACTTATGGACAACCTTTGGGCAGAGTGTAGGGAATCTTAGGAAAGAAGTGGGAAACAGTAAGATCTGGAGAGGACAGGAGCTCCAAAACAACAGATCCAAAAAATCTGCACACAGGGATCTTTCCTGAGACTGATACTCCAACCAAGGACTATGCATGGAGATAGCATAAGACCCCTGCACAGATGTAGCCCATGGCAGTTCAGTATCCAAGTGGGTTCCATTGTAATAGGAACAGGACTGTCTCTGATATGAACTGATTGGCCTGCTCTTTAATTACCCCCCCCCGAGGGGAGAGCAACATTACCAGGCCACAGAAGAAGACAATGCAGCCGCTCCTGATGAGCCCTAATTTACTAGGATCAGAAGGATAGAAAAGAAGACCTCCCCTATCAGTGGACTTGGGGAGGGGCATGCATGCAGAGGGTGGAATAAGGGAAGGATTGGGATGGGAGGAGGGAGGGAACCACAGGGGGGATACCAAGTGAATAAAGTGTAATTAATAAAGAATTAAAAAATACAGTCAGGTGAAGGAAACCAAAAAATAGCTCAAGACCTGATGAAAGAATTGGAAAAATTAAAAAAAAAGCACAAATGGAAGAAATTGTGGAGAGAAAGAACTTAGGGAAGAAAGCAGGAACTACAGGGTTAACATAACCAATAGACTACAAAAAATGGAAGAAAGAATCTCAGATGTGGAAGATACAATGGAAGAAATAGATGTATCTGTCCAAGAAAATGTTAAATCTAAAAAATTCCTGACACAGACTGTCCAAGAAATTCAAGACAACATAAAAAGACAAAACCTAAGAATAATAGGAATAGAGGAAAAAGAAGATTCCTGCACCAAGGCCCAGAAAATATTTTCAACAAAATCATTGAAGAAAATTTCCCCAACTTAAAGGAGAGGCCAATAAGAATACAAGAGGCCTATAGAACACCCAATAAATTAGACCAGAAAAGAAAATACTCCTGCCACATAATAATCAAAATCGTAATTATACAGAACAAAGAAAAAATACTAAAAGCTGCAAGAGAAAAAGGCCAACTAACATATAACGGCAAACCCATTAGAATCACACCTGACTTTTCAACAGAGACTATGAAAGCCAGAAGGGCCTGGATGGATATCATGCCAACCCTAAGAGAACACAGATGTCAGTCCAGGCTACTATACTCAGCAAAACTCTCAGTCCTCATAGATGGAGAAAACAAGATATTCAATGACAAAAACAAATTTCAACAATACCTACAAACAAATCCAGCATTACAGAAGACACTAGAAGGGAAAATACAACCCAAGAAAACTAGCTACATTCAAGAAAACACAGGCAATAAATAACCCCACTACGGTAAAACAAAAAGCAACCAAGCACACAACCATATGACCACAGCCAACATCAAATTCAAAGGATCTAAGAGCCACTGGTCATTAATCTCTCTCAATATTAATGGACTTAATTCTCCAATAAAAGACACAGACTAACAGAATGGATGCGTAAACAAAACCCAGCAATCTGTTGTATACAAGAAACACACCTAAGTCACAAAGATAGACATTACCTGAGGGTAAAAAGATGGAAGATGGCTTTCCAAGCAAATGGATGCAAGAAGCAAGCAGGAGTAGCCAGAAAAAAAGTGGGGAATACCCTAGAACTCATTGGTACAGGAGAAAACTTCCTGAACAGAACACCAACAGCACAGGCTCTAAGAGCAACAATCAATAACAGGGACCTCATGAAACTGAAAAGCTTCTGTAAAGCAAAGGACACTGTCATCAAAACAAAGCGACTGCCTACAGAGTGGGAAAGAATCTTCACCAACCCTTTTTCTGACAGAGGACTCACATCCAGTATATATAAAGAACTAAACAAGCTGAAAATCAGAAAACCAAGTAATCCACTTAAAAAATGGGGAACAGAGCTAAACAGAGAATTCTCTGTAGAGGAATATCGAATGGCAGAGAAGCACTTAAAGAAATGCTCAACCTCATTAGCCATTAGGGAAATGCAAATCAAAACAACCCTGAGATTTCACCTTACACCCATCAGAATGGCCAACATCAAAAATTCAAATGACAACACATGCTGGAGAGGTTGTGGAGAAAGGGCAACCCTTCTCCACTGCTGGTGGGAATGTAAACTTGTACAACCACTGTGGAAATCAATCTGGTGCTTTCTCAGACAACTAGGAATAGCGCTTCCTCAAGATCCAGCCATACCACTCCTAGGCATATATCCAAAAGAGGCTCAAGTACACAAAAAGGACATTTGTTCAACCATGTTTGTAGCAGCTTTATTTGTAATAGCCAGAGGCTGGAAACAGCCCAGATGCCCCTCAACTGAAGAATGGATGCAGAAATTGTGGTACATCTATACAATGAAATATTACTCAGCAATGAAAAATAAGGAAATCATGAAATTTGCAGGTAAATGGTGGGACCTGGAAAGGATCATCCTGAGTGAGTTGTCCCAAAGCAAAAAGACACTCACGGTATATACTCACTCATATAGACATACAACATAGGACAAACCCACTAAAATCTGTGAATCTAAAGAAACTAAGCAAGGGAGAGGACCTTAAGTAAAACGGTCAATCCCCATCTTGAAAGGCAAAAAGGATGGACATCAGAAGAAGAAGAAAACAGGAAACAAACTTGGAACCTTCTACAGAGGGCTTCTGAAAGCCAGAACAAGAAAACAGGAAACAAACTAGGAACCTACCACAGAGGGCCTCTGAAAACATCTGCCCTGCAGACTATCAAAGCAGATGCTGAGCCTGATGGCCAACTGTTGGGCAGAGTGAATGGAATTTTATCTAAGAAGTGGGAAATAGTAAGAGCTGGAGAGGTCAGGGTATCCCCAAGGAGAGCAACAGAAGAAGAAAATTTGAACACAGGGAACTTTCTAGAGACTCATACTCCAACCAAGGACTATTCATGGAGATAACCTAGAACCCCTGTACAGATGTAGTCCATGGCAGTTCAGTATCCAAGTGGGTTACATAGTAATGGGAAGAGGGTCTGCCTCTGACAATCTGATTGGCCTGCTCGTTGATCACCTTTCCCTGAGGGGGGAGCAGCCTTACCAGGCCACAGTAGAGGACAATGCAGCCACTTTTGATGAGAACTGATAGACTAAGATCAGAAAGGAGAGGAGAACCTCCCCTATCAGTGCACTTGGGGAGGGGCATGCATGCAGAAAGGGGAGAGAGGGTGGGATCGGGAGGGGAGGAGGGAGGGGCTTATGGGGGGATACAAAATGAATAAAGTGTAATTAATTTAAAAAACTAAAAAATAATTCTAAAAACTGCTTCTCTGCCTAAATAATAAATACACAGATGGTCTAGGTTGCACCTAAGCTCTCTAAAAACATTCTGTACACACAACTTCCTCATGCAAACACTGCCCGAAGCATTCTGCACAGTCACTGTCAAGTTTGAGTAATTACGATGTTTCAGCTCAGGAATGCAGAGGCAGATGGAGTTGACATAGAATGCCTACCAAAAAAAAATGCATCTTACATGCACTAAGTGAAAGAGACAGGCTGCAAAGACTATGGGTTTGTTTCATTAATGTAACATTATTTATGGGGCACATTACTCAGTAGACAAAGGTTGAGTGATGTGAGAATCAGAGTAGGGATAGGTGCGAATATCAAAGTTGGTGCAGTTGAGAAATCTCAGGTATTGGACTGTTCTATATTTGCTGGGGATAGGGGAAGAAGAGAACATGTTTGTTAAAACACATGTAACTTTGTGTTACAAGGGGTGATTTTTAAGATTTTGATATTCAGTGAAAGGAATGAACATAAGAATCTTTGAGGACAGTTAAGAGGCGGGGCAAGATGGCGGTGCTGGGAGGACTCTCATTCTGACCAGCAGCACAGTAGGACTGGCACAGTGACCAGCAATCAGAACTCTTGGCCATAAAACACAGGCAATTGTGTTTCCCAGGTGAGAGGATACCCCATGGTGGGGGATTCAATCAGCTTTTAAATCACTGGGCTAAACCGCAGAAGAGATCCCGGTTCCGCCAGACGCTTGGCCACCAGTGCCAGCCCCAGCCCAGAGCCACACGCCAGTGTCTCTGATCACAGTCTCAGACTGAACCGTGTGCATCACACTATTAGAGACTGGAATTTTCAGTCGAGACATAACCCCATGGTGCAGGAAATGATTGGGACCGACCTTAGGTCACCAAGACATCCCTTGGAAAAGACTCAGGTTTTACAGGTGCCCCAGAAGCCAGCCCAGAGCCAGAGCCGGGGACCCAGGTGCCTGCACAGAGCCCTGCCTGCGTGCCTGATTTGCTGCCTCAGATAGAACTGTGGGCCCAAGGGCACAAGAGACTGCTTTTCACTGTTCGGTGCAAACACACAGGGAGGGAAACGGCTGGTCTGATCTCAGAGCACTCAGCCTACACCCCCACCCTGAAAAGGTCTAGGGAAAATTACCCAGTTTAGGCAGACGCCCAGGCTCCCAAAGTCCGGAAAGGCAGACACAGGCAGTTTCTGCGTGCCAGCTAGCTGGCAGAGACTGAGTGGTGCGCCCCAGGGCAGAAAAGAGACTGGGAGTCCCTGTCTCCAGAGAATACACAAGGAAGGAAGAAAACTGTACTGACTTAAATCACCCAAGCCTTCCCTGGAAAAAGTCTCGTAGAGCAGCAGGGCCGAGCTGCCATCACTCAGCTGTGCTCCAGACACAGGCACAAACAGTTGCTGCGCACCAGATGTCCAACTGGGTCACAGCAGCTGATCATTAAATCTACAGCAAGAAACCCAGAAACAGGGCAGCTGTCTTCAGGACTTCCCTGGCTGAGAGGAGAATACTCTCGACTAAGAAAGACCACAGTTACCACTCAAGTCTCTATCCCTGAGGTGAGCAGCAGCAACTCCTGAAAAAATGCCAGCCATCCAGGGACTATACCCAAAAAGCTGAGAAGACTTCCTTCAGGAAAAAACAGCTTTCTGTCAAGGGGATTCTCTCCACCACAGGATCCCCAGGAACCACCAGAAAATAACCCCAAACACCTAAGATAGCACAATGGGTAGAGGCCAGCATAAAAGCTCAAACAACAAAAGACAGAGCAATATGACATCTCCAGAACCTAGTTACCCAGGGGCAAGTAGCCTGGACACCCTAGCATAGCTGAAATCCAAGAAGATGACCTAACAACTATGCTCATTAAGATGATAACAGAGGAAACAAATAAGATACGTAAAGACAGAGGAAGATAAACTCAAACAGAATATTGCCATCCGTAAAGAAATAGAGGAAGTTGCAGCCAAACAGTTTATGGCCTTTAGAAAGGAAATGCTTAAAGCACTGAATGAAATAAAAGAAACAGAGTTGAAGGAACTAAAAGAAAAACAGGAAAGTACAATCAGACAGGTGAATGAAGTAAACAAAACAACTCAAGACCTGAAGATAGAACTGGAAAAATTAAAGAAAACACAAATGGAGGAAATAATGGAGAGGAAGAATCTAGGGAAGAAAACAGGAACTACAGAGGTAAGCATAACCAACAGACTACAAGAGATGGAAGAAAGAATTTCAGGTGTAGAAGATACAATGGAAGAAATCGATGTCTCTGTCAAAGAAAATGTTAAATGCAAAAAATTCCTGACACAGACCGTCCAAGAAATCCAAGACAATATGAAAAGACAAAACCTAAGAATAATAGGTATAGAGGAAAAAGAAGACTCCCTTCTCCAAGGCCCAGAAAATATTTTCAACAAAATCATTGAAGAAAATTTCCCGAAGTTAAAGGAGAGGCCAATAAGAATACATGAGGCCTACAGAACACCCAACAAATTTGAACAGAAAAGAAAATCCTCCCGCCACATAATAATCAAAACAGTAAGTGTACAGAACAAAGAAAAAGTACTGAAAGTTGCAAGGGAAAAAGGCCAAGTAACATATAACGGCAAACCCATTAGAATCACACCTGACTTTTCAACAGAGACTATGAAAGCCAGAAGGGCCTGGACGGATATCATGCAGACCCTAAGAGAACACAGATGTCAGCCCAGGCTACTATACCCTGCAAAGCTCTCAGTCCTCATAGATGGAGAAAACAAGATATTCAATGACAAAAACAAATTTCAACAATACCTACACACAAATCCAGCATTACAGAATACACTCAAGAGAAAATACAACCCAAAAAAATTAGCTTCTTTCAAGAAAACACAGGAAATAATTAACCTTACTACAGTAAAACAAAAAGCAACCAAGCACACAACCTTATGACCACAGCCAACATCAAAATCAAAGGATCTAAGAGCCACTGGTCATTAATCTCTCTCAATATCAGTGGACTCAACTCTTTAATAAAAAGACACAGATTAACAGAATGGATGCGTAAACAAAACCCAGCAATCTGTTGCATACAAGAAACACACCTAAGGCACAAAGATAGACATTACCTGAGGGTAAAAGGTTGGAAGACGACTTTCGAAGCAAATGGACCCAAGAAGCAAGCAGGAGTAGCCATTCTAATATCTGATAAAATAGACTTTCCACCAAAATTAATAAAAAGAGATGGGGAAGGACACTTCATACTCATCAAAGGAAAATTTCACCAGGAAAACATCACAATCCTGAACATCTATGCCCCAAATACAAGAGCACCCACATTTGTTAAAGAAACATTGATAAAATTTAAACCACATATAGATCCCCACACATTAATAGTGGGAGACTTCAACACCAAACTCTCAACAAAGGACAGGTCAACTAAACAGAAATTAAACAAAGAAACAATGTCTCAGACAGAGGTCATGAATCAAATGGACCTAACAGACATTTACAGACTTTACACCCAAACACAAAAGAATTTACCTTCTTCTCAGCACCTCATGGAACCTTCTCCAAAGTAGACCATATAGTTGGTCACAAAGCAAGCCTCAACAGATACGAGAAGATTGAAATAATCCCTTGTATCTTGTCTGATCATCATGGAATAAAGTTGGACCTCAACAATAACATAAATAACAAAAAGCCTACACACACATGGAAACTGAACAACTTGTTACTAAATGACAGTTGGGTCAGGGAAGAAATAAAGAAAGAAATTAAAGTCTTTCTATGAAAATGAAGACACAACATACCCAAACTTGTGGGACACAATGAAAGCAGTGCTAAGAGGAAAGTTCATAGCATTAAGTGCCTTCAAGAAGAAATTCGAGACAGCTCATTCAAGCAACTTAATGGCTCACTTAAAAATCCTAGAAAAAGAAGAAGCAGACACACCAAAGAGGAGTAGATGGCTGGAAATAATCAAACTCAGGGCTGAAATCAATCAATTAGAAACAAATAAAACAATTCAAAGAATCAATGAAACCAAGAGCTGGTTCTTTGAGAAAATCAACAAGATCGACAAACCCTTAGCCAAGCTAACTAAAAGGCAGAGAAACACCACCCAAATCAACAAAATCAGAAATGAAAAGGGGGACATAACCACAGACACTGAGGAAATCCAAACAATCATTAGGACTTACTTCAAAAGTCCATATGCCACAAAATTTGAAAATCTAAATGAAATGGACAATTTTCTTGATCGATTTGACTTACCAAAGCTGAATCAGAACCAGGTAAATCAATTAAACAGTCCTATATCCTCCAAAGAAATAGAAGCAGTCATCAAAAGTCTCCCATCCAAAAAAAGCCCAGGACCAGATGGCTTCATCGCAGAATTCTACCAGACCTTCAAAGAAGAGCTAACACCAATTCTCTTCAAACTATTCCACAAAATAGAAACAGAAGGAACATTACCAAACTCATTCTATGAAGCCACAGTCACCTTGGTACTTAAACCTCACAAAGACTCAACAAAGAAAGAGAATTTCAGGCCAATCTCCCTTATGAACATTGATGCAAAAATACTGAACAAAATACTTGCAAACCAAATCCAAGAGCACATCAAAGATATTATCCACTAGGACCAAGTAAGCTTCATCCCAGGTATGCAGGGGTGGTTCAATATACGGAAATCCATCAATGTGATCCACCATATTAACAAATTGAAAGAAAAAAACCACATGATAATCTCCCTAGATGCTGAAAAAGCATTTGACAAAATCCAACATCCATTCATGTTTAAAGTATTGGAGAGATCCGGGATACAAGGCACATATCTAAACATAGTAATGGCGATATACAGCAAGCCTATAGCCAACATCAAACCGAACGGATAGAAACTTAAATCATTCCCACTGAAATCAGAGACAAGGCAAGGCTGTCCACTCTCTTCATATCTTTTCAACATTATTAAATCCTATCCAGAGCAATGATACAATTGAAGGAGATCAAGGGGATACAAATTGGAAAGGAAGAAGTCAAAGTATCACTGTTTGCAGATGATATGATAGTATACATGAGTGACCCCAAAAACTCTACCAGGGAACTCCTACAGCTGATTAACACCTTCAGCAAAGTGGCTGGATACAAAATTAACTCAAAAAAATCAGTAGCCTTCCTGTATACAAAGGACAAAAGGGCCGAGAAAGAAATTAGGGAAACAACGCCCTTCACAATAGCCACAAATGACATAAAGTACCTTGGTGTAACCCTAACTAAGGAAGTCAAAGTCTTGTATAAAAAAAATTTCCAGTCTCTGAAGAAAGAATTAGAAGAAGATATGAGAAGATGGAAAGATCTCCCATGCTCATGGCTTGGCAGGATTAACATAGTAAAAATGGCCATGTTACCAAAAGCAATCTACAGATTCAATGCAATTCCCATCAAATTACCAACACAATTCTTTACAGACCTGGAAAGAAAAATTCTCAACTTCATATGGAATAACAAGAAACCCAGAATTGCTAAAACAATCCGCTACAATAAAAAGTTCTTCCGATCTCCATCCCTGATCTCAAGCTGTAGTATAGAGCAACAGTCATAAAAACTGCATGGTACTGGCATAAAAACAGAATGGTGAATCAATGGAACTGAACAGAAGACCCAAAAATAAACCCACACAGTTATGGACATCTGATTTTTGACAAAGATGCCAAAACCATACAATGGAAAAAAGATAGCATCTTCAACAAATGGTGCTGGTCCAACTGGATGTCTATATGTGGAAAAATGAAAATAGATCCATACTTATCACTTATCACCCTGCATAAAACTGAAGTCCAAGTGGATCAAAGACCTCAACATAAAACCAGATACATTAAACCGGCTAGAAAAAAAAAGTGGGGAATACCCTAGAACTCATTGGTACAGGAGAGAACTTCCTGAACAGAACACCAACAGCACAGGTTCTAAGAGCAACAATCAATAAAAGGGACCTCATGAAACTGAAAGGCTTCTGTAAAGCAAAGGACACTGTCATCAAAACAAAGCGACTGCCTACAGAGTGGGAAAGAATTTTCACCAACCCTTTCTCTGATAGAGGATTCATATTCAGTATATACAAAGAACTAAAGAAGCTGAAAAGCAGCAAACCAAGTAATCCACTTAAAAAATGGGGAACAGAGCTAAACAGAGAACTCTCTGTAGAGGAATATCGAATGGCAGGGAAACATTTAAAGAATTGCTCAACCTCATTACCCATTAGGGAAATGCAAATCAAAACGACCCTGAGATTTCACCTTACACCCATCAGAATGGCCAAGAACAAAAACTTAAGTGACAGCACATGCTGGAGAGGTTGTGGAGAAAGGGGAACCATTCTCCACTGCTGGTGGGAATGTAAACTTGTGAAAGTTATGTGTATCTCTGTTTTCTTGGGTGTAGTTGTTTTCATTGGATTGGAGTTTTCCTTCTAGTATCTTCTGTAGGGCTGAGCTGCTGTGTAGATACTGTTTAAATTTAGTTTTGTCATGGAATATTTTGTTTTCTTTATCTATGTTGATTTCTATGTTGATTGAAAACTTTGCCGGTAGAGTAGTCCGGGGTTATCATCTCTGGTCCCTTAAGGTGTGCATGATATCTTCCCAGGCCCTTCTCGCTTTTATACTTTCTGTTGAGAAGGCTGGTGTGATTCTGATAGTTCTACCTTCATATGTTACTTGGCCTTTTTCCCTTGCTGCCTTTAATATTTTTCTTTGTTCTATAGGTAGTGTTTTGACTACAATGTGAGGTGAAGAGTTTCCTTTCTTGTCCAGTCTATTTGGTGTTCTGTAGGCTTCTTGTGTTTTATGGACATTTCTTTCTTTAAGTTGGGAAAATTTTCATGTATGAATTTTTAAAAAACTATTTTCTGGATTTTGGAGCCTGGAACCTTCCTTTTCATTTATTCCTATTCTTCCTAGGTTTCATCTTTTCAAGGCATCCTTGATTTTTTGGATGTTTTGTGTTTGAGACTTTTCTGATTTTACTTTTTCTTTGAGATAAGTATTAATTACAGCAAGTGTATCTTCAGCCCCTGAGATTCTCTCTTCCATTTCTTGTATTCTATTGGTGATGCTTGCCTTTGTGTTTCCTGATTTTTTTCTCTAAGTTCTGCAGCTCCAGTTTTTTCTCTGTTTGTGTTTTCTTTATTGATTCTAATTCTGTTTTCATGCTTTGCACCATTTCTGTCATCTTTGAATGTGGATTCTTGTGTTTCTATGATGGCTTATTTTCTTTATTGGTTTGTTTCCTCTCTATATACCACTAATTGTGCTTCTACTTGTGAGGCTACATTTGTCTGTATTTATTTGAGAGCTTGGTTCATTTCCTCTTTATTTGCCTCCACTTGTGTGGCTATTTCCCTGAGATTATTTTGTTTGTTTGTTTGTATCCTCTTCATTTGCCTCCACTTGTGTGGCTATTTCTCTGAAAGATTTATTCCTTTCTTCTTTTTGTTCCTCTAGTAATTGCACAAGCATAGCTTTAAAGTCATTTTCCTGTGCTTCCGCTGAATTAAAATATCCATTAATTTTTGGGGTTGCTGGTGGAGCCTTGATATCCTGATTTTGTTGGGTGTGTTCTTATGCCAACCTCTGGCCATCTGATTATTTGTAACCTTTATTGCTTGTTTTTGGAGTCTGTATTTTAGACTGGAACCGTCTTTCTCTGGTGTCTGAAATATTCTTCTGGAAGATGATAGATGTCCACTGGTTTGAGAGTGTGCGTTGATGCTTCAGCTGTTCCTAAGGGAAGAAAAGCTGCCGTCACAGAATCGCTATTGTGGGGGAGCAAGCATGTGCATGTACTTGGAAGTGTGTCTTCAAGGAGAGAGTGCTAGGGAGTGTAGGCTCTTGGGGTGTGGGGAAGGGGAGCAAGCATGGGAAGGGGGTGTGGTTGCTAATGCTGGTAGCAGATACAGATTGTGGGCACAATGTGTCTGCCCGATTTTCTGAATACGTCAGTGGTCTACAGTCTGTGGCAGGCCCTGTGGGCCTGGCATTGCACTCTGTGCTAGGAGCTGTGGGCACAGTGGACTGGACTCTGACCTCTCAGCTGGACACTGTGGGCCTCCTCTGCTGCCTCTGCCTCCACCAAGGAGGGAGAAGGGAGGCCTGTCATGGGGAAATTCTGGGGGATTGAGTGCTCTCTGTGTCAAATCTCAAGCAGAGAGTTCTGTGCTTGGAACAGCTGGCACTGTGCTCCTTCAAGGAGCAGCGTGCACTGCGGCCCACGTGCTCTTCCTCTGCTGCCTCCACTGCCTCTGCTGCTGTCTCCGTGTCTAGGAATTGAGTCCCCAGGAAAAATCCACAGAGAAGCCTGTGGTTGACCTGCATCCTGTTGCTCTCAGTTCAGGATTTGTCCTCTTTCTCCCCGAAAGCCTTGGTGTTGTTGTTTTGGATTCAGCTGTCTCTGCACTCACCAATTTCAGACTTTCAGATCCTCTATCCCTCAGATACAGTATGCGCTGGTCACCACCATCTTGGATCTCCCTATTTCCTTGTTTTTAATTGCAGAGTAGTATTCCATTGTATACATTGAAGGAGTCCAGTAATTGGAATTCTGTCTCCTGGCCTTGGCAGATGCGAGTCTTATCTAAATTCTATGTCTCAGAGACTGTCCTTGGCAGTCTCTGCAAGCTGGGTGTTCTGAGCCTGAGAAGTAGGTAGCAAGCTCCCTGCAACCTTGGGAACCAGAGAGCAAACTTTGTGTAACCTTGAGTGAATTCTTGGATGCCTTGCCAGGTGGCACAGATGTGTTGCTATTGTGAAAAAAAATGTTTGTACCCTTTCCTTTACAAGTGTTGTTTGCACGTTCAGTAAACTGAGACTTGATCATGAATCTGTATTGTCTCCATTCTTCACATCTCTGTCCCCCCATTTCCACTCTCTCTTTCAGGTGGATCCTGTTCAACTAGCCCGTAGCATGGGTCAGTATATGTACCACAATTTCTGTAACCATTCCTCAACTGAGGAACATCTGGGTTGTTTCCAGCTTCGGATTATTACAAATGAAGCTGCTACAAACATGGTTGTGCAGTGTCCTTGTTGTGTACTTAAGCATCATTTGGATCTATGCCTAGGAATGGTATAGCTCAGTCTTTTGTAGCACTATTCCCAATTGTCTGAGAAAGTGCCAGATTGATGTTCAAAGTTCTTGAACATCCCAACAGGAATGGAGGAGGGATCCCCATCAAATCCTCTCCAGCATGTATTGTCACATGAGTTTTTGATCTTAGCCATTCTGAATGATGAAAGGTGAAATCTCAGGGTCATTTTGAGAAGGTAATCAAGAAGGAGGATTCTGGGCAAGATGGTAAATCCTCATTTAGAAAGGCAGAGAGGATGTACTTCACAAGAAGGAGAAAACAGGGAACAGGAAAGGAGCCTACTATGGAGCGACTCTGAAAGACTCTACCCTGCAGGGTATCAAAGCAGATGCTGAGAATAATAGCCCAACTTTAGGCAGAGTTTAGGGAATCCTATAAAAGAAGGGGAAAATAGTAAGACCTGGAGAGGACAGGAGCTCCATAAGCAGAGCAACAGAACCAAAAATCTGGGCCCAGGATCCTTTTCTGAGATTGATACTTCAAACAAGCACCATTCATGGAGATAACCTAGAACCCCTACACAGATGTAGCTCATGGCAGTTCAGTGTTCAAGTGGGATCCATAATAATGGGAATAGGGGCTGTCTCTGATATGTAATGATTTGCCTGCTCTTTGATCACCTCCCCCTCAGGCCACAGAGGAAGGCCATGCACCCACTCCTGATGAGACCTGATAGACTAGGATCAGAAGGAAGGGGATGAGGACCTCCCCTATTAGTGGACTTGGAGAGGGACATGTGTGGAGAAGAGGGAGGAAGGGTGGTTTGGGGAGGGAAATAAGGAGGGATCTACAGGTGGGGTACAAACTGAATTAAATTGTAATTAATAAAAATGAAAAAAATTAAATATGTAAAAAAAATTAAACGAAACAATACTATGGTGGTGAAAAAAAATTGGGCACAGAACTAAACAGAGAATTCTTAACAGAGGAATCTATAATGGCAGAGAAGCAATTAAAGAAATGCTCAATTTCCTTAGTCATCAGGGAAATGCAAATCAAAATGACTCTGAGATTCCATCTCACATCAGTCAGAATGGGTAAGATCAAAATCTCAAGTGACAGTACATGCAGATGGGGGTGTGAAGAATGGGAAACCCTCCTCTTGCTGGTGGGAGTGTAAACTTGTACAAACACTTCAATCTGGTGCTATCTCAGAAAATTGGGAATAACTTTTCCTCAAGATCGAGCTACACCTCTCCTGGGTATATACACAAGAGTTATCCACCATACATCAGGTCATTTGCTCAACTATACTCATTGAAGCTCTATTTGTAATAGCCAGAATCTGGAAACAACCTCGATGTCCCTCAACCAAAGAATGGATAAAGAAACGGTGGCACATTTAAACAATGGAATATTGCTCAGCTATTAAAAACAAAGAAATCATAAAATGTTAAGGCAAATGGGTGGAACGAGAAGAGATCATCCTGAGTGAGGAAACTCAGACCCAGAAAGATGTACACGGTATGTACCTACTTTTAAGTGTATTTTAGCCATATAGTACAGGATAAGTAGACTGCTAGGCACAGACCCAAAGAAGATAAGAAATAAGGACCCCCAGGGGAATATACATATATCTCACTCAGAAAGGGAGGTAGAATAGACAGAAGTGGTTGAAGGGAGGGAAGGAAGTAGAAGAGGGAATGCAGAGAGTTAAGTGGGTGGGAATAACACCAGGAGAGAAAAAGTCAGAGAAGACAGAGGCCAGTAGAGAAAAGAGAACCATTCTTCAACTGAGGGGCATCTGGGTTGTATCCACCTTCTGGCTATTGCAAATAAAGTTGCTACAAACATGGCTGAGCAAATGTCCTTCTTGCAAACTTGAGAAGCTTTTGGATATATGCCTCAGAGTAGTATAGCTTGACCTTGAGGAAGCACGATTCCTAATTGTCATAGAAAGCACCAGATTGATTTCCAAAGTGGTTGTACAAGTTTATATTCCCACCAGCAGTGGAGTAGAGTTCCCCTTTCTCCACATCCTCTCTAGCATGTGTTGTCACTTGAGTTTTTTTGATCTTAGCCATTCTGATGGGTAGAGGTGAAATCTCAGGGTCATTTTGATTTTCATTTCCCTGATGACTAAGGATGGTGAGCATTTCTTTAAGTGTTTCTCTGCCATTCGATGTTCCTCTATTGAGAATTCTCTGTTTAACTCTGTAACCCTCAGTTGAGGAATGGATACAGAAATTGTGGTACATCTAAACAATGGACTACTACTCAGCAATAAAGACAAGGAAATCAGAAAATTTGCAGGGAAATCATAGGAACTGGAAAGATCATCCTAAGTGACATATCCCAGAAACAGGAAAACACACAGGGTATATACTGCCTCCTAAGTGGATATTAGATATAAAATGTATGGTAAACATAGTAAAACCTGTTTACTTAAAGAAACTAATTTTTGAAGGAGGACTCTGGCTAAGTTGCTTAATCCCCATTCATAAAGGCAAAGAGGATGGACATCAGAAGAGGGAGAAAACAGGGAACAGGACAGGAGCCTACCACAGAGGCCTTCTGAAAGACTGTATCCTGCAGGGTATCAGAGCAGATGCTGAGACTTATAGCCAAACTTTGGGCAGAGTGCATGGAATCTTATGAAAGAAGGAGGATAGTAAGTCCTAGAGAGGATAGGAGCTCCGAGGAGAGCAATAGAACCAAAATATCTGGGCCCAGGGATCTTTTCTGAGACTGGTACTCAAACAAAGGATCATTCATGGTGATAACCTAGAACCCCTGCCCAGATTGTAGCCCATGTCAGTTAAGTGATCAAGTGCGTTCCATAGTAATGGGAACAGGGATTGTCTCAGACATGAACTGATTGGCCTGCTCTTTGATCACCTCCCCCTGAGGGGAAAGCAGTTCTATCAGGCCACAGAAGAAAACAATGCATCTGCTCCTGATGAGACTTGATAGACTAGGATGAGAAGGAAGGAGAGGAGGACCTCCCCTATCAGTGAATGTGGGGAGGGACATGGGTGGAGAAGGGAAAAAACGAAGGATTGGGAGGGGAAGAGGCAGGAAGCTACAGTTGGGATACAAAATGAATTAGCTGTAATTAATAAAAATAATTCCATACTTACAAAAAGAAGAAAAGAAAAGAGAACCGGAGGATCAGGGTATCTCTGTAACAAGATGGAGACTTAAGTCAGGGCAGGCTCCTTGGAGGATATGAGTGGGATTCAAGCAGAGACTCCTAGTAGCAGAGACCCTAGAGGATGAAAACTAACTAAACTAGTCTTCTAATAAAGGACAGGAAACACAACCTCCTCTACAAATGCATCGACCCAACATTTACCTTTGAGATGCGCAGGGATAAATGTAGAGCAGCTAGAGCAGAGACTGAGAGAACACCTCACCGAAGTCTGGTCAACCAAAGACCCACTCTAATGGCAAGTGCCACCGCTGACCCTGTGAAGGATACTCTGCAAATATGCACACAGGACCCTGACAGAGGGGTCTTCTGAGATCTCAAAAGAGATGCTGAGACTCACAGTCAAACATTGGTCTATGTGTAGGGAGGCTTGGGGAATAGTGGGAGGAAAGAGAAAAGGAGCAGGAAGTAACAGGAGCTCCACAAGAAAAACAACAGGACCAACTAACCAGGGCCCAGAGGGGGTTGCTGAGACTGAAGCATCCACCAAGGACCATGGATGAACAGGACCTAGGCCATTATGAAGATGTAGCAGATGGGCAGCTTAGGCTTCAAGTGGGGCCTCTAGTAAGGGAAATGGGGACTTCATCGGACAAGGGCTGACTTGCTAACTTTTTAGATCACTTTCCCCTGGCATGATTGCCCTGACAGGACACAGGGGAAGAGGACACATTCAGTTCAGGTGCAACTGGATGAGCTGTGTTGGGTGTAGTGTGTGTGTGTGTGTGTGTGTGTGTGTGTGTGTGTGTGTGTGTG
This sequence comes from Psammomys obesus, assembly GCF_907164565.1. Classification (NCBI taxonomy): domain Eukaryota; kingdom Metazoa; phylum Chordata; class Mammalia; order Rodentia; family Muridae; genus Psammomys; species Psammomys obesus. Next base: position 1,205,069 of record NW_026593931.1, read on the forward strand.
TTAGTGGTAATAGATGCACATTGAATGTGGGTGGTGATTTACTCGAAGGTGCACCCGTTCCTTCCTCTGCATGTAGCTGAAATGCCTTTAGCTCTCTTTCCACCTGGTAAACCTGTAACTCACCCTCCAAGGCCCACCCTTGCCTCCACTCACCTGAAAAGCCTGCCTTGACCCACCTGGCTTCTGACCATGACTCTTGGCTTCTTCTTCATCATCCCTTTGTCAAGTATTCATCAAGCAGCAAAGGGTGCTGGATGCTGCAGCAGTTAGCGATACAGAGGGCCAGATAGTCCCTGCTGATCTCCTGACTGAGTCAGATATATATCCCTGCACAGGCCCAGGCCTATATCTGAAGATAGCATATTTTATTGTGTTTCTTCCTTGGGCTTCCATCGCCCCTGGGGTGGTCATGCAGATCCCTTCCCGTCCTAAAAGATGTCAGCACTCACACTACCTGCTTCTCCATTAACGTCTAATCTCCTCATGCCAAAGGTCCTTCAACTCTGACTACACAACTGCACAGGGCTTATGTGAAACAGGACCACAGCTTGCTGAAGAGATCACATATTTCGGGGTCAGTAAGCCTGGGGTTTGGTCCCAAATCTGCTACTTCTTAAACTCATGATCCAAGACAGTTTTTCATGTGTGTTTGTTGGGTGTGCTCTGCAGCTAGTAACTTTCAGGTCACTTATTCCCTAGGGGGCTGAGAGTTCTGAGGGAGAAATGGAATCTAATCTATCTCAAGATCCAGAGCCACAGGAGATCAAATTTCTGGAACTGACTGCAGAAGTTCTTTGTTGTAGATCCCTGTTAGCCTAGAGTCCCTCTCTCCATTACAGCCTGCACTTGGGTCCTTAAAAGGGACATCTCCCATGATCCAGTGTGTTGCCTGTTACATCTTCAGGCAAGCCAAGCTTCCCTGGCCAGAGCACACTTGGATCCGAGCTTTATTGCCACCTGTATATTAGGTGCACACCCTAATATTCACTCATGCACACACAACCCCTAACACACACACACACACGGAAAAGTGGAGAAATAAAAACGTGATAGGCTCCAGAAAACCTTTTATTAAGGAATTAAGTGGTGCTTAGGGGCTGTGCTAGGCAGACTCTTGGTAAGGAATGAAGGAAGTAGGATGGTGCTCAGAGAGAACGCACAACAGATGTGACAGAGTGGCTTGTGGAGAATGTCAAGCAGCAGCAAAGACCTCTGACCAAAAAGTTGTCCTGGCACAGGGCTATGAAAGCACCCACCACCCACACTGAAGACCCCCACACTTCTCCCCTTCACAGAGGCTGCCATGCTGCACCGACTTGTCCTGCATGCTGGCCTGTTCCCTGACCACCAAAGACATGGATGTGAACCCCAGGTGATGCTATCAAGAGCCTGAGGGCACCCAGACCACGGGGAGGAACAGGCAGAAACAAACAGTCTGAAGGAAGTGGCAGGGGTCTCCCTGGGCTGCATTGTGAGGTGATGAGGGCTTCCTCCTGTAGAGGACAACCAAGGGTTCTGAGCAGGACTGTGGCCCTGTCCAGTAGGAGACTGTCTAGGTGAGGTGAGTCTCTAGTTTGTTGCTCTCCAGCACTCCACTGCACTGTGACTACCTCCACATGGACAGCCCCATTGTGTATCTGGTAGGAGGGCACTGGGTCTCTCTCATGAATGCTTCTGGCCCTCCCACCTGGGAGCTCTAGGCTTCATGTCCTGCCTCCCAGGGTGGGATCAGGTGGGACAAATCGCTGAGGACTGAAGACCCCATTCCCACATCTGGAGAACAGCAGAAACTCAGAATTCCATGACATTCAACTGCTGGCCACTGTGACACATTACCCCCAGGCTGTTAACTTACAGGAGGGAGGCTTGATTTGGTGTCAGAGGTTTCAGTCAATTGTTGCTTAAGTGTGTTGCAAGGCAGCTCATAATGGCAGAAGGCTGGTGGGGAAAAACATGCTCCCATCCTGACATGCAGGAAGCAAGAGAGGGATTTGCAGGAGGTCATGTTCTCTTCTTCAAGGCCTTGCCCACAATAACAACATGCTTCCACTTATATCCAGAAGGTCCATTTACCTCCCTGCAGTACCACAAGTTGGGGCCCAAGCTTTTACATGGGCCTTTGGTGACAGCTAAACTCCAAACAAGGACCTTCCATCTGGTTCAGGGTGGAAATGGATCCCACTTCTGTTCTGTGAAACCATAAAAGTTCTGTCAGGGTCTTCATCTCTCCAACTCAGAAACAGGGCCTGGTTGGTAGTCCTGAGTCTGGTTCTTCCAAAGTGCTGTGTTTTGGAAAAGGAATGCTCAAGTCTTCAAGAGTGAGACTCTAAAGTGTTCTTTTCTAGAGCTTTAGAGAGGGTCACAATAACAGGGAAGTCCCCTGCTATATAATGATGGAGTCAGGAACAGACCTGCACCCTGTGAAAGACCCCATTACTCACCTGTCAGATGGGGAAGGCACTGCTTACCTTTCAGGGTGTTGTGGGAATAAGGAAACAGTAGGTAGTGGGTGCTTTGTTGCCCAGTGAGTGCTTTCTAAGTAATCCAAATGAGGTCTCCCTTTGTGTATTCTCACCAGAGGATGCCCTGCAGGATGTCATGTTCTGGTCCATGGAGACGTTCAACTGATGTCTCCAAGTGGATGAGTGCTGTTGTCGTTGTAGACAAAGCTCTGGTGAGCAAGTATTGCCTACTGTGATGATAGAGTTGCTCTCTGGCTTTTGAGTGAGCACAAAACCTGCATTTCATATTGTTATTTATATGTAAGGTTCATATGTGTGATGATTCTATGGAACACACAATGTTTGGGTTAGCATCCTTCCCCTGCTCTTGTGAGCTTTCCTAGTAAGAAACATCCCTGAGGCTGGGTTAGAAGCCATACACCTATCCTGAGCCCTATTCAGGATGCTCTGGCCTCCTTGGGTAGCTTATGTGCAGCTCTTCTTTTCTCTAGGTACAAATGCCCAAGTCCAGGACCCAGAATTTTCTCTAGATCCAGCCAAAGCTACTCAGAATATCCAGGCAGGCAAGGTATTGCTCATCTATGAGGCAGAGCTGTGCACCCTAGATGTTTAAACACGGAGCTCTGAGAGGGAAAGCCAAAGTCTGAAAGGGGACAGTACCTTCAAATAAACCAGGACCAGGATGACATTTCGGTGGGAAGCATGACAGAGTTGGGCATCAAGTCCATGGTCCAGCTACAGTGTGTTGGGCGGGGGCGTGGTAGTAGCATGAGGGGCTCTGTTTCCATTTTGTTCTGAACAAAGAGAGTAAGTGCTAAGATCCATCAGAACATGCAACTCAAGAAGAAAGGGGACTGACTTTCTCTTAGGGTCCACTGTCTTGAGATTTTGTGACATGTGTGCATTTGGGTAACAAACCCTGTGCAAAGTTAGTAACTGTTTCAATCCACTCAACTGTGTTCATCTGTTGTAGGGTCTGAGTGAGAACAGGCTCCAGACAGTTTTAGAACCAGAACACTCACTGTGATCCTTGATGGCTATTTTTCTTTTCCTTCCTCCCTTACACCTGCCTTTTCTGTCTTCCTCCTACCTTCACCCTCCTTTCCTCCTCACCCACTCTTCTTTCTCTATTTATGTCTATAAACATATCTAAAATAATGTTTCTAAACTGATTTGGCGTGAGAGGCAGTAGGTTTTGTAATATTTTCCCTTCCCTCCTCAATTTGGCAGTATATCTTAAAAATCTGTTGTTTTTACTTTTCTCATTTTAATAGTTTTTTCTCATATTTTATTGGTTTTTTTAAGAATTTCATACTTTTTTAATGTTTTTTTAATTTTAATTTTTTTATTTTTTAATGTTAGTTACAGTTTGTTAACTTTGTATTCCTGCTGTATCCTGCTTCCTCTTTCCCTCCCAATCCTACCCTCCCACTCTCATCTCCTCCCTGCCCCTTTCCAAGTCCACTGATAAGGGAGAACCTCCTCCCCTTACATCAGATACTGGTTTATCAGGTGTCTTCAGGACTGGCCGCAAAGTCCTCCTCTGTGGCCTAGCAAGGCTGCTTTTCCCTGGGGGGTGGGGGGGGAGGGTAGGTCAAAGAGCCCACCATTGAGTTCATGTCAGATACAGTCCCTGTTCCCCTTATTAGGGTACCCATTTGGATACTGAGCTACTAAGGGCTATATCTGAGCAGGGGCTCTAGGTTGCATCCATACATGGTCCTTGTTTGGAGAAACAGTCTCATAAAAGACCCCTGTGCCCAGTTATATTTGGTCCTTGTGGAACTCCTGACCTTGATGGATAGCCATTCACTAGAGCATGATTGCCCCATCAGGGGCCACACTCTTTAAAAAAAAAAAAAAACAAAAACCAAAACAAAAACAAAAAACAAAACCTGATTCTGACTTTCTTAGCAGCTACCAGTAATCAATATCTCCTTAATCAGAGGTGGGAAGGCATGCCACCTTCCTAACAAGGCTGGGATTTTATCTCACAGGTGTTGTGCATGCTGTCACAACTGCTGTGGGTTTATCTACGCAATTGCCCAGCCGTGCCCAGAAAACTTGTATTCATCTGCTGCTTCTAGTCCCTTCAGTCTTTCTGCACCCACTTTTACAATGATCCCTAAAATTTAGCTGGACGGGGGGGGGAGAGTGACTAGATGTCCCACTTAGGGCTGAGCATTCACCACTCTTTACCTTTACCAGTTGTGTGTCTCTGTGTTAACCTCTTTCTACTGACAAAAGGAATGAGGAGAGTTGAGAGATGTGCTAACCCATGAGCAGTGTGAGAAGTCTTTAAGAATCTGTTTACTATGCCCTTTTAGAAAAGTAAGAGTAGGATCTCCCCTAAAGCCTCTTATTTATGTGGCCTCAGGATCTTGTTCCTGATAATGGTGCCAGGTATCATTTTGACCTTGTGGAGTGGGTCTTAGATCTAATCAAAAAGTGGTTTTTAGTCCCTTGATGCTGATGCCACCACTGCCCCAGGAGGCATGTGCTGTCAGGCCTGTCATTGCTGTAGTTCACAGGCTTCGCTGCTCAGCAAGTCTTCTCTCGTGTTGCAGGGGAAGTAATTCTGTTGAACTCGTCTGTCCAATCATTCCTTTGTTGGACACAGTTTACAGTGACTGTGAAAAATGCTGTAAAACACAAGTCTGAAGGCCTGTGAGGACATAAGTTATCATGTGATTTATGTAAAACCAGGGTTGTGATGGCTGGTTCATATGGTGAGTGTGTGACGGAGTAAGATCTACCACACCTTTCTCAAAAGCTTCTGGATTTGTCATTCCCTCTGACAGTCAGTGACCGATACAATTCTGATGACTGACAAGCATCTCTCTGTGGCTCTAATGTTATTCACCTTGTTCAACAGATTCTTTTCATGTACCTATTTGCTGCTTCTACATGTTATTATTTGTGGGGTGTGTCTATGTCTTCTCTCTTTTGAGACATAGTAGTTGGATACTGGATTAGATTATATTGTGTATCCAAGACTAACCTTGAATTTGTGACCCTTGTACTTCAGCTCCCTAAATGCTGAACCCTAGATATATACCCATCTCTCTCTCTCTCTTCTCAAAATTTCTACATGTATCAGTTGTAAGATTTCTTTCATTTCCTCCTGTGTGCTTGATCTGTCAATAGCTATGAACGTTCCTTTATGTCACACTGAGTATGTAAATTTTCATTTTGTTAACAGCTGGCTCAAAGTGTAGAAAGTCTACAGAGCTTAATATTTGCCAGGTTGTCTATTTCTATCACTCTACGTTTTTGTTTAATTTTTATTGTTTGTTTGTCTGTCAAGACAAGCTCTCACTCTGTTCCTTGGCTGTCCTAGAACTCATTATATAGACCAGGCTGGACTTTAACTCAAAGAGATGAGGCTGCCTGTGCCTATCAAGTGTTGGCATTAAAAGTATGCACCAGCATACTTAGTTCATTACTCAGCTTTTAATTTATTTTTTTAAAAATTCCTAAATTAAAAATAATAAAATCAAAGTATGATTATGGTTGTCATTAGATCTGGAAAATGAAGTGCTATTTAATTTGTCCCATATTATTGATTTGGTGCCTATTTCTATCATGTTCATAAGATACACCTGTGGTATCACCTTATATTGTATTTGGTTTTGTAAGTAAACACATATGAAAAGTGTGTTGCTAACATGGCATTGACTGCTGTCATAGCTGGGTGACTTTCAGGTCTGAATTATCCTGAGTTTCAGAGGTTAATTCCATAAGAAACACAGTCTAGAAACTCACATCACTGGTGATAAAAGGGAGGCTGAGAGCTTTTTCAGTTAAAGGCTGTTGCTTTGAGACAGGTTGTCGTATATCCCAGGTTGACCTTACCTCACTGTAGCCAAGGAGAGAGGCCTGAAAACCTCTCAAAGGCTGTGCACAGGCAGTGGTCCCTCCTGGATGTCCGGGAAGAACTTCTCTGCTTGCTTGAGGAGCTGAGACTAAGACAAGGATTATGAGAATACACTCTTTGTTTGGAAGAAATCTGTTATGTTCTAAAACTTGAAAATTGCATTTTGATCTTTCAAGAGTCCTTTTTTAAATTTTACTTCACTGCTCAGTTAAAGTAACTGAGCACATTTTTTATACTTTTATATATTGATTTTTTTATTAATTACAATTTATTCACTTTGTATCCCAACTGTAGTACCTTCCTTCAGCCTCTCCCAATCCCATTCTCCCTCTTCTCCTCCCATGCCGTTCTTCCAGTCCACTGATAGGGAAGGTCTTCCTCCCCTTCCATCTGATCCTTGCCTATCAGGTCTCATCATGAGTGGCTGCATTGTCTTCCTCTGTGGTTTGGTAAGGCTGCACCCCCACTCTCCTGATGGTGGTGATGAAAGAGCCAGCCACTGAGTTCATGTCAGAGAAAGCCCCTGTTCCCCTTATGAGGACACCCACTTAAAGACTAACCTGTCATGGGCCACATCTGTGCAGGGGTTCTAGGGTACCTCCATGAATGGTCCTTTGTTGGAGTATCAGTCTCAGAAAAGACCCCTGGGCCCTGATTATTTGGTTCTGTTGCTCCCTTTGTGGAACTCCTGTCCCCTCCATGTCTTCTATATCCCCCTTCTTTCATAAGGTTCCCTGTACTCTGTGCAAAGTTTGGCTATCAGTCTCAACATCTGCTTCAATACACTGCTGGGTAGCGACTTTCAGAGGCCTTCTGTGGTAGGCTTCTATCCTGTTCCCTATTTTTCCCCTCTTCCAATGTCTATCCCATTTGCCATTCTGAATGAAGTTTGAGCATCTCATTCAGGGCCCTCTTTATTGCTTAGCTTCTTTTGGGATACAGATTTTAGTATGTTTATCCTATATTGTATGTCTAATATCCATTTATAGTGTGTATATACCATGTGTGTCTTTCTGCTTCTGGGATACCTCACTCAGGATGATTTATCTAGTCCCCACAATTTGCCTGCAAATTTCATGATATCCTTTTTTTTTTTTAAATTGTTGAGTTGTATTCCATTGTGTAAATGTGCCACAATTTCTTTCCATTCCTCAGTTGAGAGACTTATGGGTTGTTTTCAAATTCTGGCTATTCCTAACAAAGCTGCTCTGAACATAAAAAATGGGGTACAGCCTAAACAGAATTCTCAATAGAGGAATATCAAGTTGCAGAGAAACACTTAAAGAAATGCTCAATGTCCTTAGTCATTAGGGAAGTGCCAATCAAAATGACCTTGTGATTCCATCTTACACCCATCAGAATGGCTAAGATCAAAAACTCAAGTGACAACACATGCTAGAGATGATGTGGAGAAAGGGGAACCCTCCTCTGATGCTGGTTTTCCACCAGCCAATTTAGAAATCTATCTGGTGCTTTCTGAGACAGTTAGGAATAGTGTTACACCAAGATCCAGCTATATCCAAAATAGGCACATATCCAGAATAACTCAAGTATTCAAAAGGACATTTGTTCACCTGAGCACACTTTTATTATGATAAAACACACATAATACAAGCATTTCCCATCTTCAGCATACTGCTTGGCATTGATTACATTTTTACAATCTGCCTCCACCCAGCAAGACGCCCCTGGCCTTCCTTCCTGAGCGGAGGATGAGACTCTGCTTTTGTTTTCACTCCTCAAAGTTTTCAAGCTCTTCCTGCTTCAAGTAGTCCACCCAGAATTCGTTCTGCCTAGACTCTCATGACAGTCAACATGGTGGCTTCATGCCCACCTGTGTGGAACCATGTGCAGAATCCCCTCTCTTTTAAAGCCGAGTAACAGTCCAGTGTAGAGAGGCTGAAGTCTGTTTATCCATTATCAGGACTGCTTTTTATACATAGACTCTACTCTCTCTTTGTCTATCTGTCTGTCTGTTTCTTTTTCTGTGTATTTGTGTGTTTTCTGGTTATATGGTGAATATAATAATAAATGCTTACATACCTAATTTGGGAAAATGGAGAGAGCTGAGGAAATTGAATGATTGAGGCCTATCACAAGCTGTCAGATATTTTTAAGTATTATGGGTAATCCAGGCCATGACAAGTGAGAT